>NC_139841.1:28093657-28268657 GCF_963691815.1 Echiichthys vipera
ACTGTTGCCTAAAACAGTAAAGGGTTAAAATACGGAGGCTAAAAACACGAGGGACTAAAACATAAAAGCACAGAGGCTCAAACACAGAGATTGAAACAGTCAAAAAGGATAAAACGTGCTCTGATCAGCCAGAGGTGACCTGGGGAAGTTCCCTGTGTTCATCTGTTCCTGCACAAGTTTGAACCGGACATTAAATGTGTGTCAGTGTCTGAAACGTGCACGTGAGCAGCACGTCCACACACTTTGATTCCTCTGTGTGTTCTGAAGGCTTCAACCTCCACAGTCTCATTTACTCAACGTGGATTCATCAGAACATTCATGTTTTTAAGGTGGATTCATCAGAACATGCAGAACAAACATGTTTTTAAGGTGGATTTATGGATTCATCAGAACATTCATGTTTTTAAGGTGGATTCATCAGAACATGCAGGACATTCATGTTTTTAAGGTGGATTCATCAGAACATGCAGGACATTCATGTTTTTAAGGTGGATTCATCAGAACATGCAGAACATTCATGTTTTTAAGGTGGATTCATCAGAACATTCGTGTTTTTAAGGTGGATTCATCAGAACATGCAGAACATTCATGTTTTTAAGGTGGATTTATGGATTCATCAGAACATGCAGAACATTCATGTTTTTAAGGTGGATTCATCAGAACATGCAGAGCATTCATGTATTTAAGGTGGATTTATGGATTCATCAGAACATGCAGAACATTCATGTTTTTAAGTTGTTTTTAAGGTGGATTCATCAGAACATGCAGAACATTCATGTTTTTAAGGTGGATTCATCAGAACATGCAGAACATTCATGCTTTTAAGGTGGATTTATGGATTCATCAGAACATGCAGACATTCATGTTTTTAAGGTGGATTTATGGATTCATCAGAACATGCAGAGCATTCATGTTTTTAAGGTGGATTCATCAGAACATGCAGAACATTCATGTTTTTAAGGTGGATTCATCAGAACATGCAGAACATTCATGTTTTTAAGGTGGATTTATGGATTCATCAGAACATGCAGAACATTCATGTTTTTAAGGTGGATTTATGGATTCATCAGAACATGCAGAACATTCATGTTTTTAAGGTGGATTTATGGATTCATCAGAACATAACCTGAAATCCAAAAGCATGTCTTGATGTCGGGGGTGACGTGTGGGCGTGTGACGGTGATACCTGTCAGTAGATGTTGCACCTGTGCACCTGCAGGGTGTCACCCGTGGCTTGTTGTTGTATCGCAGCGTGTTTTATGAGCCCGTGCCTGTTTTGGACTTGACTTCCTGATCATGGGTACAATAACATGTTGTCTTGGCTGGACGCCAGGTGGAGTGGGTACGCTCGGGTCAGTGTTTGCGTGACGAGGCAGAGAGAGGTGTTGTGAAAGCTGCAGACGGAGGCTGCTGCTGTTAGGGTGTTTTCTACCTCTGCACTTTGAATTGTGTCTGTAACTCAAAGTCAAGTGTTGTGTGAGGGCTTTGTTAGTGAAGTGCAGGTGTTGGCGTGATGCTGTTTGGACTAAGGCTGCAACTAATGATGGTTATCAGTGTCAATTAACCTGCTGATTTGTTTTCTCCATTAATCCATTAGTTGTTTGGTCAATAAAGGGTCAGTTAATGGTGAAACATGTGCTCAACGTGACGTCCTTAAGGGCGCACTCCCACTGTCCATCCGTACCGTGCCCAAGCACGTTTCATGGCTAAAGTCTGGTTCCTTTGACCAGTGTGAGTGCAACCGTACCACGTCTAGGAGCGGCACGGTTGCCGTCCACGGCCCGTTTGGGAGAGGTGGGCTTTAGTAAAGCACGTTTGCACATGCACGAGCCTACGGTTCTGAGGTCATTTCCTGTGCGCCTGTTGGGACGTAGAAAAAAGGAGGAACCATGCGCGGACATTTCAAACAATGGCGGCGAAAGGTTCACGTTGGTGTGATGCGGAGGTGGAGTGTTTACTGCAGATTTGGTCGATGAAAAGATTCAAAAACAGTCGACAAGACGCACAAAAACTCCGAGGTCTACGGAAAGATCTGGAAACAAAGCCACGCATCGCCATGACGTCATCAATGCGTGTGACGTGTTACGGCGTGATGACGTATAGGCAGCAAGAAGCATTCTCCGAGGCCCAGGTAGTGTGAGTACAAACGGGCCTGGAGGGGGGGACAAGGACCCTAAAGCACGGGGCACGGTGCGAAAGGACAGTGTGAGTGCGCCCTTAGTGAACATACTTTTCATTTCTGCACGTTTACCAACATTTACGACGTCCTCCAGACCTTTTGTGCATCTATTCCTGCAGCGTCTGTTCGTCCTCTGTTACTCTGAGTCCGTCTTTCATCCCTGGCGTTAATAATATCTTGTTTTCTCATTGTTGCAAGCCGACGTTTGCCTCTCCCGGCTGCTGCTCCTCTGTGTTTAAGAGGCTATTAATTGGTAATCTCTCAGATCCCATTGAGACTCTTAATTAGTGCTTTTATTAAAGGCAGGTGCGGCACCAGGTCGACCAGTTAAGCTCGTGTATTAAGCGTGTATTCTCCAGTGAATCGCTTATTCAGGAACCATACTCTGCATCTCCAGACGTTCTTGTTGCGAGTACACATGAGCAGTGGAGTCAAAGGGTTGGTTCTGTCAATAACAGGAAGAGAAAAGTGTTTTTTCTGTTCAGGGTCAAACCATTTTACCTGCTGAGCTCTTTTCAGGAGTCATTCAATAACAATAATTAACCGCAGACATGATAATTGCTTCTCCAGCGTTAAAGGTGCTGGTATCGAGTCGGTGGGTGGTTTTAAACGCTTCTTAACAAACGTGTTTTCAATCTTCGGTTCTTCCGTCGACGGCTGAAAAAGTGTTCAACGATGACTTTTTCCTGGTTGTGTCTGAATGGTAACCGTAGATACGTGAAAACTCAAGTTAGACTCGCTTCTCTACCCCCGATACTTACCATAACCATTATATTTCAACCATCTAACCATAACCATTAGATTTCAACTCCTAACTTTAACCATCAAAACATAACAATTAGATTTCGATGCCTATCCATAACCATTAGATTTCAACTCCTAAGCTTAACCATCAAAACATAACAATTAGATTTCAACTCCTTACCTCAACCATCAAAACATAACCATTAGATTTCAATGCCTAACCTTAACCATCTAACTTTAACCATTAGATTCCAATGCCTAACAGCATCTAACATAACCATTAGATTTCTATGCCTATCCATAACCATTTAACCGTAACCATTAGATTCCAATGCCTAACCACATCTAACATAACCATTTGATTTTGATGCCTAACCTTAACCATTATATTTTAGTGCCTAACCAAACTGACAACCATTAGATTTTGATGCCTAACTTCAACCATCTCACGAGACTTTCTCAAACTTTGGGTTTCCATCTAGACACGACCCTTTTTTCTGAAACGTGTTCTTTTTAACGTTTCCTCCGAGATAACGACTCTTTTCCACAGAAGCCTTTTTGAGTCAGTCTTGATGTCCTGTATTGTCGCTTGGTAACTTGACTCGGTCCAAATAAAACCTCTTTACCCTCATCAAAGTGGGTAATTAGATCTCAGGGAGGGGTTAAACCCATCTTACAGACCTTTATAACAAGCTCAGGGAGACTACTTCCCTTCTGGAGTGCCGAGATCATCCCCTTGGGTCAGAGTTTCAACCACAGACTGTGTAATAGAGACGGACGTAGCTACCGTGACCTCACACCTTGGTTTGTGGAGCAAGGAGACAAGATGGCCGAGGTTAGAAGAGGCTCTAAGCAGCTGAACCAAGGTTTAGCCCAACCAGGGTGCAACCCAACCAAGGTGCAGCCGTATTAAGGTGCAGCCCAACCAAGTTGCAACCCAACCAAGTTGCAACCCAACCAAGGTGCAGCCGTACCAGGGTGAAACCCAACCAAGGTAGAGGCGTACCAGGGTGCAACCCAACCAGGGTGCAACCCAACTAGGGTGCAGCCATACCAGGGTGCAACCCAACCAAGGTGCAACTCAACCAAGGTGCAGCCGTATCAGGGTGCAGCCGAACAAAGTGCTGGACAAGACATTTTAAGGCGACAATGTCACAACAATTAACACAACAGACAACACCCCAAAACAAGTTCATGACTATTGTTATGTCCACAGTGCCGTAGTTATGTATCGCTAAACCTCTGCCGCGACTTTCATGTACTTCCATGCACAGTGGGAATGACAATAAAGGTAGAACGGATGACCAGCGAATGGAAGAGGAAGTCTTGACCCAGATATCTGACGGCTGCACCTGAACCCCTGAATATCGGTCATTGATCCCAGAGGCTAAACCGTTGCTGATGGTTTCCAAGATCATTTCAGCCTGAATATAAATTCTGGTGCAAGAAATGGAAATCTTGAGTATTGATGAATGCAGCGGTGAGGGATCCAGATATAATATACCACACTTTAAATAAGTTTGAAGCACGAAATAACTAGCTTGGTGAGTCCGTCCTGATCTCTGAGCTCTGTTGTGTTTTACTCTCAGATCAGTTTGGTGACGTTTTAGCAGTTTGAACCAATCAGCGTTGGTTTCTTTGGTGGATTGAAGTGAAACAGAAGAGACTGTTGAGTGTAAACAACATGGAGGCTTCCACGGATGAGATGAGCAGCTATGGAGCAAGCCGCTCACTAACTCTTTGTTCTCTGGATCCTTCTGTTGAATATGGACCGGGCTCCTGAAATTGGGCCTTTGATCCGTAAATTCACGTTAAACACAAAGGGAAAATCTCCTTTACCCACATGTTGTTTCCTTTCTGAGCTTTGCCTCCACGCTGTTAGCACGTCACACGCTTCAGTCATCTGATTGGTTGGTTTGGCCCGTATGTTGGTGACAGACAGATGGTTTATCCAATCAGAAACCAGGATTTTCACCCCTTCACAAAGATCTTTAAACCAGAGTTCAGATGGATCTGCTGAGACCATGAGAACCAGTCCATCTGGAGGAGTCCATCAGCTCCTGATTAATAGCTTTATTATCTTTTGTTTGATCTATAACGATGCAAATTACAGATTCTTCCTGGGACGTAACTTGCATTTAAATGCAGTGCAGTAAAAGTATAAAGCAGCGTGAACTAACGTTTGTCCAGACCACAGTGGAAGTCACAGCAGAGGAGCCACTGAAGAGCATTCGAGTCATTTACACGGCAGCTAATAAATGATGTAACGTGCGTTTGTTTGTCTAATTTGATTAAGTAGCAGAGGGAGTTTCTAATCATCTTTCCCGACGAGCTGCCACCCCCCCCCTCCCCCCTCCCCTCCAGCACTTCATACACACTTGAACGCCGACAGCTCCAGTCCTGAATTGATTATTGGTCTAATTGAATTTGATTAAAGCTTTATTCCAGATGCGTTCGGCAGATTCAAACTGATCCGTAGAGACCGTGACGCTGACGGAGCTGTTTGTTTCGCTGCATCACAACAGTCGACGTACGGACTCCTTCAAATCGAGCGTCAACGTTTTAATTTCATTGTAATGTTCGTGGTGATGCTGCAGGGGGAAGTTTGAACCTTTTAGGAGGCGTTCACATCAGGGACCCAGGAGGGGGGTTTACGCCAGGGGTGTCAGTGATCCAGTAAAGAGTCGCTGTGGCTGCAGGTTTTCAGTCCAACCAATCAAAAACACACCTGACTCGACTTCCTCCATCACCTGAACTGTCTTCACACAGGTGATTTGTTGGACCAGGTGTGTTTTTGATTGGTTGGAATGAAAACCTGCAGCCACAGCGACCGTTTACTGGATCACTGTGACCCCCCTGGTTTACGCGGTGAACGAATGGCTCAGTGAGGTGCAGATGCACGTAACGCAGAACCAAACTTCAGCTCCACCCTGAAACTTTGAGCTGTCGGCCGTTAGCAACAGGGGCTGACGGTGCTGACGGAGCTGACTTTACCCTGGGATGTGTAAAAGAAGTGGGTACAGAGTTGGAGGCAGAGCCGCGTTCACTCCTTCCTATAAAAGCAAAAAAGGTTCAGGAGCACCAGAGACGGCTGATTCCTGTTTAGAGCTCCGCTAACCCATCGGGCTAATCGGATAATTTATTTATTTTTTGTATGCATTTATTTATTTATATAATTTATTATGTTTCTTATTTTTATACATAAATTTTTGTAATGTATTAATTATGAATTCATTATTTTTTATTAGAATTATTATTTAGATATTTTAAAATATTGATTATTATTTATTAATAATCTATTATGTTTATTATTTCTAACTATTTTTTGTAATGTATTTATTCTAAATTAATTATTTTGTACTCTAATTATTTAAATGTTTTAAAATATTGTTTATTATTTATTATTATTAATTTCTTATGTTTGCTTATATTTATATATACCTTTCTGTAACGTATTTTTAATTGTTTTTTATATTATATTTATATTTATATTATAATTATTTAAATATTATTTGTAATATATAGTTTATTATTTGATTAATATATATATTTGTGTATATATTGGACGCACCTTTTGCCCCTGTGTCTAATAAAACCAACAACTTGGGGGGACTTAACAACTTAAAATGAAGCAATTTTTAATGTGAAATGATTAGAAAGCATGCAGTAACAATTATCACATATTTATAATTATTAAAGATGTTCTGAGCTTTTATCAGTGACTTTAATTATTTACTTTTTTCTGAATCTTCGGGGCGTTGAGAGATTTCCTGGGGTGTTTTCAGCGCACTGCCCCTTTAATCTCCTACACCGTTTCACAGCTGTCAATGGGTCCAAAGCAAACATTCAAATAGTGGCTGAGGGCTGATTGAACGCCTCCGGTGTTGTTTTTTGCCCGTCAGCGTGACGGCGGTACCTGAGACGGGAGGAGGGAGGACGAGAAGAGAGGAAGAGCTGCGGGTAAAGAAAAGGTCAGGAAGTCGAGGTCAACGCAGGCGAGGGAACGGCGTGTCTCAGACCGCAGGTACAGTCTGTGCCGCGGTGATGGAGACGCAGCTTAACCGCCTCTTTGTGTCGCTGGAAGTTGCGAGTCGGCGTCTGGAGGCCGACGCCGCCTTTTGATAGGAGGGAATTCAGGTGTAGCAGTCATGTGATCCCAGCACGAGATGTGAGGGGCGTCTGACCCAAATCTGCGAGAAGCAAAAGAAACGAGAGGAGAGGAGGAGGAGGAGGAGGAGGAGGAGGAGGAGAGGGGGGGTGTTGGGAAATGAGGACGCCGGATAAAGAAAACGATCGGCGAAGGCGTGTGGAAATATCTGGTATTGAACGTGGGCCACAGACGTGCCGGGGCGTCATTAAAGATCCTCTCAGCGGCAGAACAATCGCGCGTTAGCGGGCGATTTGAGCGGCGGCGGCGGCGTGCAGCTGAGGGGAGAGTCTGCCTCTTCACATCTCCGTTCTCTTAGATTCCTTTTGAAATCAGCGAGCTAAATTTAGCTCCCCTCCCCCCCACACCGCCGCCTCCTCCTCCTCCGAGAGGTATCAGAAGCTACAGCAGTCAGCGATAGGCTAACGTTTTGATGTGCACGGTCCACACACACACACACACACACACACACACACACAGATTAAAGTGAGTGGCTGTGAGTGGGAGGGCGCCGTGTCTTTGTGCACACAGTGTCGGCTCACGGTGATGATGAATTGTTGCCGTGCAGCAAACGAGCTCCGAGTAACCGTCTCTTTCCTCCTCAGGGCTGCCTCTTGAGGACAGTGGGGGCTCTCTAATGATCCCCCCGTTCATCCGATGAACCCCCTCAACTCCATGAAACCTTCCCTGCCTCCCACTCCACAAAGGTACACACACACACACACACACACACACACACACAGACGGACGCAGACAGACGCAGACACACACACACACTCGCGCACTGTTGTTGTGACATTAAGCTCCAGTGTCCTGAGGTGAACCAAGTGACACTCGTGGTTTGTTTTGCAGCCCAGTCATTCTCTCTCTCTCTCTCTCTCTCTCTCTCTCTCTGTCTCTCTCTCTCTCTCTCTCTCTCTCCCTCCCTCCCTCCTTCACCTTTGGGCGTTCAAATGCAGCGCTCACATTAACCACGTTTACAGCAATAAATGCTAAATGTGATGCCATGTACAGGGTTCGTACACGGGCTGTAAATCCTTAAAATGTTGTGTTTTCCAGGTTTTCTTGTGCTTGAAATTTCCTCATTGTTTCCACATTTGTCTCAAAAAATAGCTATAGAATAGAAATATGATTTAATTTTGGTGTTATGAAACATTTTTGGTGTTTATAACGTAATACCGTGTCTTTTAAAGTGATTTAAATGGATAAAATAAAGGTGAAATAGTAATTTCCAATATCTAAATGTGTTTGTAGAAATATGTGATTTACCACAAATGTAAAAGTACGAACCCTGAATTCAGAGCTGCAACAATTAGTCGGCTTAGCTATTAGGGCGCACTCCCACTGTGCCTCCGTCCCGTGCCCCAGCACGTGTCACGGCTAAAGTCTGGTTCCTTTGACCAGTGTGAGTGAAACCGTACCACGTCTAGGAGCGGCACGCTTGCCGTCCACGGTCCGTTTGGGAGAGGTGGGCTTTAGTAAAGCGCGTTTGCACGTGTACGAGCACGAGCGTGCGCACGTGTACCAGCACGAGGCCTACGGCGGTTCTGAGGTCATTTCCTGTGCGCCTGTTGGGACGTAGAAAAAAGAAGGAGGGACCATGCGCGGACATTTCAAACAATGGCGGCGAAAGGTTCATTATTATCCCTCTTATATACAATATGATATAATATAAATTATTTGCGGCCTGGCTGTCGTGCCGCGGCCCGGCTGTCGTGCCGCGGCCCGGCTGTCGTGCCGCGGCCCGGCTGTCGTGCCGCAGCGGTAGTTTCCTGTAGAGGACGTGGTTCAGCTGGAGGACACCAGGGACAACCTCGGCCGCCGGATGAATAACCCATGCTCGGGTTAATCGTCAGCGCAGCGAGGAAATGATGCAGCGGCGCCCTTTTGACTCCACGCTGATGCAAACGGCTCCTGACGCGGTGTTTTTAACCAGGCAGTGAGGAAACACGTGATGCAGTCACTGATATCTGCATGAACGTCCTCGCCGTGCCACTAACTCTGCTCCATATCCTCCTGCAGCAGCGACGGGCCCCTTCCTGAATGACCAGTCTCCTGGCAACCAGGCACCAATCAGCACCCAGGATCTCTCTTGTAGTAACCACAGTGTGGGGCGTGACCAATCCCACACACAGCCAGGTAACGCATGCCTCAGCACACGGGGACATCTCTCTCTCTCTCTCTCTCTCTCTCTTTCTCCTCCTCCTGTTCTCTCTGCTGTAACCAAACAAAGTCAGTTAATACAACATAAATGTATGTTTTACTTTACGATTAATGCTTGAAATCAAGAATTCTGGGTCTATTTAAAGGTAATTAACGAGAATAAACTGGAAATATTAGGGTAAATTACACTAACTGTGTTCACATACACACATTTGTATTCTCATCAGCAGATGTGCACGCAAATATTTGTATTAGTATATTTTTAAATGACATTTTTGACTCAATCTGAGTTCAACTTTACCCCTTACACGATGTGACGACCTGTGCACACGGGGACATCTCTCCTCTCTCTCTCTTTCTCTCTCTCTCTTTCTCCTCCCCTGTTCTCTCTGCTGTAACCAAACAAAGTCAGTTACATAAATGTATGTTTGACTTTATAGTTTATGCATGAAATCCAGAATTCTGGGTATTTATATAGAGTTAATTAACGTTAGGGTAAATACACTAACTGTGTTCACATGCAGACATTTGTATTCTCATCAGCAGTTTTGCACGCAAATATTCGTATTAGTATATTTTTAAATGACATTTTTGACTCAATCTGAGTTCAACTTTAACCCTTACACGCTGTGACGACCTGTGCACCCGGGGACATCCCTCTCTCTTTCTCTCTTTCTCTCCTCCTCCTCTTGTTCTCTCTGCTGTAACCAAACAGAGTCAGTTAATACAACATAAATGTATATTTGACTTTATAGTTTATGCATGAAATCAAGAATTTTAATAGTTTTCAGTAAAATTACATTTTTACCTTTTTACCAACACATTTGGTTAATATTCATTTATCTTGTCAGAATGTTTTTTATGGCTCAGTCTGAACGTGTTGACGGACGGACGACACCAAAAACTCTCCCGCTTCAGAGCGCCGCCATGTAGGATCGCATAGAACGCTCACTGGATTCTGATTGGTCGAGAGTTTTCACCAGTTAACAGTCATTTTTTTCACTTTTTGCTGGTGTTTTCATCTGTTTTTAATCGTTTTTGTAGTGTTTTCATCTGTATTAAGTCGTTTTTTACACTTTTTTGTGTGTTTTCATATGTTTTAATCGTTTTTGTAGTGTTTTCATCAGTTTTAAGTCGTTTTTTTCACTTTTTGTTGTATTGTGCATCCGTTTTTAGTAATTTTGTCACATTTTTGTGGTGTTTTTCATTTGTTTTTAGTCGTTTTTTTCACTTTCACTCAGTCTGAACGTGTTGAACGGACTGACGAAACAAAAAACTCTCCCGCTTCAGAGCGCCGCCATGTTGGATCGCATAGAACGCACACGGATTCTGATTGGTCGAGAGGACGTATGCGTTCAGGCTAAAAATAGGTTTGGCGCTGGTCGCGGTTTGGAAAGGAACTGCATCTTGAGACCATTTTAACAGGAAATATAGAGATTTGGCAGAAACACTGATGAAGCAGTGAAAAGGTTCTGTAAACAGCAAAGTGGCTCAAACTCACTTCTTTTAAATTTGGCTTTTATCTCGTTTTGGAAAAGAGCTCTTCATATATAGATAATCAACGTTAGGGTCATTTATATTAACTGTGTTCACATACAGACATTGGATAGACAGATGTGCACGCAAATATTTGTAATAGAATATTTTTAAATGACATTTTAACCCAATCTGAGTTCAACTTTAACCCTTACACGCTGTGACGACCTGTGTTGTGACGGCAGAGGGAACATTCAGCGATCTCTTCCTAGAGCGGTGGATAAGAGCTTTTTAAAGCTACATGTAAAATGAAACCATGTAGGTGAGAAACGACTTACAGACGGTTATGAATGGAGCAGACGTGAAGCTAAATCTAACACTGGAGAGCTGCACTCCTACGCTCCTCTGTCAGTGGGAGTGAGCTGCTCCTTCCTCACTTCTTCTCTTGTAAAGAAACATTTGTCCTCCTCGGTTCGGCTCTTCAGAGCAGATTCAACTCCTCACATACGCTCCCAAACGTATCAGAGCGCTCGTGATGAAGCGAAGGAGTGAAAGCGCGTTATTGACCTGAGGAATACCTCAGTCAGGATGGAAGAGAGCTCATGATCGGAACAATAACGGGAGCGTCTGATGAGTCGAGGTCGTCGCTGCACCAGCGTTTTAAACTCACATGAACAAAAACGTAACCTTGGACGTTTTTCCAGACCGCGGAGAAAGAGAAGAAGAAGAAGAAGGAGGAGGAAAGAAAAAGAGTCCTCTGCGCACAAAAAAGGATCATTAACATCAGGAACAGAAAAAGTCCCTGAACACAAACCAACACAGGTGGTTTTCATCACTGTGGTTTCACCGGTGCAGCTCTGGAAATCTGTAGATCTGCTTTTTCTTTCTTTTTTTATAGCGTGCGTATAGCGTATAGGTAAAGTAAGGGCGCCCTCCCACTGTGCCTCCGTCCCGTGCCCCGTGCTTTAGGGTCCTTGTCCCCCCCCTCCAGGCCCGTTTGTACTCACACTACCTGGGCCTCGGAGAATGCTTCTTGCTGCCTATACGTCATCACGCCGTTACACGTCACACGCATTGATGACGTCATGGCGATGCGTGGCTTTGTTTCCAGATCTTTCCGTAGACCTCTGAGTTTTGTGCGTCTTGTCGACTGTTTTTGAATCTTTTCATCGACCAAATCTGCAGTAAACACTCCACCTCCGCATCACACCAACGTGAACCTTTCACCGCCATTGTTTGAAATGTCCGCGCATGGTCCCTCCTTCTTTTTTCTACGTCCCAACAGGCGCACAGGAAATGACCTCAGAACCGCCGTAGGCCTCGTGCTCGTACACGTGCGCACGCTCGTGCTCGTACACGTGCAAACGTGCTTTACTAAAGCCCAGCTCTCCCAAACGGGCCGTGGACGGCAAGCGTGCCGCTCCTAGACGTGGGAGTGCGCCCTTAGAGAGAAAAGACGGACAGAGGGACAGAGAAAGTCTGGTGATTCCCATGTTTTGCAGGAAGTTACAGCAACTAGAAGTGTTAAAGGTTAAAAATGACAGATTTAATCAAGTCTTTCTGGAAACTACCCAGAAAATTATCCAAATAAAGCGTCACCAAAGAAAACACATCGACTCTCTTTGCCGTCTTTATTTCACTGTCCTTTGTGATAACGTCTCTCTCTCTCTCTCTCTCTCTCTCCTCTCTCTCTCTCTCTCTCTCTCTCTCTCTCTCTCTCTCTCTCTCTCTCTCTCTCTCTCTCTCTCTCTCTCTCTCTCTCTCTCTCTCTCTCTCTCTCTCTCTCTCTCTCTCTCTCTCTCTCATCTCTCTCTCTCTCTCTCTCTCTCTCTCTCTCTCTCTCTCTCTCTCTCTCTCTCCTCCTCCTGTAGGTGTTCGGTGCACCATGGGTCCGGGGGCGAGAGCTCCGGCGGCCACATGATGCCGGTGGCAGCCCCGGTATGGGTCCCGGCATGGCTCCCAGTTCATGGCCAGCAGTCGTACGGAGACGCCGTCTCTAAAGGCTACGGTCAGCCGGTCATGTACGGACGCCCCAGCGCCGGTTACAACCCGGCCCCCGCCTACGGTGGGAGGTGAGCTGCTTTTCTCTTCCTCAGATCCAACGCAGTCACGTTCCTTGCATGTGTGGATGTGCGTGTTTTGTGTGAGAACGTTAAATAACGACTAAATGATTCTTCTGACTTCTCGCTGAAGTCCGGACGCCAGGCTCTGTCCATGAAACAGGGTCCGTACAGGTGCTTGACATCCTTATTTTTTGGTTTCAAGGTCTGAAAAGGGCTTTAATTTTGGATAAAGTGCTCACCAATATAAATCTAAGTTCCACAGTCACGCCGGCTCTGAGCGAAATTCATAGACTGTATGAAAAATGCGCGTAGCGTCTCCGATCGTATTCGCCTCTGGGAGCTGCCATCTTGACTCCGCCTCATTTCCTCTGACCAAAAAAGAGCATGTATGTGACGTTGGGGGGGAGGGAGATACGTCCGTCTGGATGACGTTTACAGAATTAGCAACATTAGCTCCACCGTCCGGTAGCTAGGCTAACAGAACACGTTTGAGACACGCAGAGATTCAACCGGCTATGATATATTTCTCAAGTTTGGGTGAAAAACACCGGCTCCGGGGATGAAGTGCAGGCGGCGTTTCTGATCCTTGATTTAAACTGATGTTCAACACAGTCCCACGCTCACAGACTGTAAAACTCCGACCCTCACGGCCCCAATCCCCCCTATAGTGTTTGTGACATACATAGCAGGTGAGGTGGGAACGTGGGTTTGTTTGGTTTTTACCTCTTTTTTTCTTGATTTTTTAATCACGTTGCCAGTTTTAACCAACAGTTTCTCATTTTAATCGATAAACGACATTTAGGTGCGTTTTGCTTTTGTTGCGTTTTACAGTGACATACAGTTTTTCAGAATAAAATGAATATAAATGAAACAACCAATGAAATGAATGGTTTAGATTAATCGAAAGAAATCCAGTCGTCAGCGGAAGCTCTGCTCTGTTCACACATGGACTCAATCGAACACTTTAAAGTCTTTTAAACGTGAATATTTTTACCTTTTTTCTGTTTTTTCTGCTTAGTTGTGTGACTCAACTATCAGTAACTGCTGTCACACAACTAAGCAGACGCCTGAACCAGACAATAAGGTAAAAACATTCCAGTAAAGAAGCATTTTAACGCCTTTTTCAGCGAATAATTCCCAGTTTCCTGTTGCTTTGACGCTTTCTCTCGTTTGCTTTGATCGTGAAAAAAGAAAAACCACACGACTGTGATGATGGAACAGTGGTGTGTGGTCTTTGCAGCTCAGTGCTTGGTGCTATTTCTGCGTGGTTTTGCATCTCCGCATGTCAGCGTGGCTGCTCTCACCCACCGCTCTGACTCATGCTCATGACCAAACCTCTCTCTCTCTCTCCGCCCACTCATCTCCCCGTCTTCCCCCTCTTCTTCTTCTTCTCTCCCTGCAGTTACTCTGGTAACAGTGGAGGCGCCGGTCTGAGCTCCCGTCCTCCCTCAGACTTCACTCAGGCCGCCGCTGCAGCTGTTGCCGCCGCCGCCGCCACGGCAACCGCCACCGCTACAGCAACTGTTGCAGCGATTCAGGAGAAACAGCACCAGGAGATGAGCTATGGACAGGTAAACGTGTCCGTCTGTGCTGGAGCCCGGGGAGTCACTTCATTCATCTCTCGTGCAGCAGATTAAATATTATTTTTTATTAATTTGACTCGAAATCATGAGACCAGTGTTCCTGCACAGGAAGTCATATCATGAAGCCATTCAGAGGCTTAAACTGGAACAATATTCCTCTGTTTCTTAGAAAAAGGATTCAAACATTGTGCATAAGATACACACACACACTAGACACACACACACACACACACACACACACAAACACACACACACACACACACACACACAAACACAAACACACAAACACACAACGTCATGGATTCAACATGGCTAGAGTCAAATCGGAGGTGAATGACGTCTGTATTTGACCGCTGTGGGGCTCAGTTGTGTCCAAAGTCTCGTTTGATTGGATTAATTCTGGCCCTGAGTTCAGGATGAGTCCAACATTTGAAACAGGAAGAGAAGAGAGAGGGAGTCAGCGTAGAAATAGATGTTTTTTTTAACGTATATTAGGAGATAAATCCACATTTAACGCAGGGACACTGAGGTCAGGGTTCTTACAGGCTCTGGAAATTTCAATCTGGTGTTTTTATTGTTAGAAAAGTGTTTGAAATAAAGGTGATCTTAAAAACAGGCGACAGACTTTGAAACATGAAACTGTTTCCCTTTTTAATTAGGGCGCCCTCCCACTGTGCCTCCGTCCCGTGTCCCGTGCTTTAGGGTCCTTGTCCCCCCCTCCAGGCCCGTTTGTACTCACACTACCTGGGCCTCGGAGAATGCTTCTTGCTGCCTATACGTCATCACGCCGTAACACGTCACACGCATTGATGACGTCATGGCGATGCGTGGCTTTGTTTCCAGATCTTTCCGTAGACCTCTGAGTTTTTGTGCGTCTTGTCGACTGTTTTTGAATCTTTTCATCGACCAAATCTGCAGTAAACACTCCACCTCCGCATCACACCAACGTGAACCTTTCACCGCCATTGTTTGAAATGTCCGCGCATGGTCCCTCCTTCTTTTTTCTACGTCCCAACAGGCGCACAGGAAATGACCTCAGAACCGCCGTAGGCCTCGTGCTCGTACACGTGCGCACGCTCGTGCTCGTACACGTGCAAACGTGCTTTACTAAAGCCCACCTCTCCCAAACGGGCCGTGGACGGCAAGCGTGCCGCTCCTAGACGTGGTACGGTTGCACTCACACTGGTCAAAGGAACCAGACTTTAGCCGTTAAACATGCTTGGGCACGGGACGGAGGAACAGTGGGAGTGCGCCCTTAGTCACCCTTCTGTAAAGAGCTGTCATGAAAACATAATTTGGGTTGTTTAAAGCACATTAACACAAAGACCTGCAATAATCTGTATCTGCTGGATCTAAATGAGTCATTCACCACATGTGTATGGTGCTGGAAACCTCGATTGCACCTTCAAATGCTTGAAAAGTGCTTGAATTTGACTTCCTCTGTCTGACTCTGTTCACTCTGTGCACCAAACACCCGGTGAGCTTTGTTTTTTACCCCCGCTGTCGTACTTCCCTTTCCCTCTCAGATGGGTGGAGCATCCTCTTACAGCACCCAGTTCCTGTCCCATGCGGGACCCCGCGGCCCTCCAGGGATGGTCTCCTCCAGGCCCGGACCTCCGCCTCCCACCGGAGGCCTGTATCCGTCTCACCCGGCCCAGGCTCAGAAGATGCCCCAGCACGGAGGGTATCCTGGCCCACAGCAGGGGCTCAAACGGCCTTTTCATTCAGAGGTCAGTGAGCATGGACAGATGACTCGTAACACAGGCCCCGGGGCCCAGAGAGGACCCTGACTCATAACATGGACTGGAAAAAACACTAAACGATAATAAAGAGATGCTCAGTGACCACAAACATACACAAAAACAACTACAAACGATCCAAAATGACACAAAATGACGTAAAACATCTAAAAATTAGAGTCATAACCTGTACAAAGGGACTCATAATGACTCATAATAAACATAAAATGACTAAGAATAAACATAAAACCACTAAAGATAGACACAAAATGACTAAGTGACCACACAGAAGAATCAAGCATCTAAAAATAAATGCCTCAAAATGAGTAAAAAAAGATGCAAAATGACACAAAAACCACCAGAGAGATGCAAAATGACCACGTAGAAGATTCAAACATCCAAAAATATATGCATAACTAGTACTAAAGGACTCAAAATGCCTAACAATAGATGCAAAATGATTAAATATAGAAGTTAAACAGCTACAAAGGTGTTCAAAATGACTAAAAATAGCCACAAAACCACCACAGAGATACAAAACGACCACATGGATGAGTCAAACATCTAAAAATAAATGCTTAAACAGTACAAAAGCACTCAGAAAGATGCAAAATGACTAAGCTACCACACAGAAGAATCAAACATCTAAAAATAAATGCATAATGAGTACTAAAGGACTCAAAATGAGTAAAAATAGATGCAAAATGATTAAATATAGAAGTTAAACAGCTGTTATGGCATTCAAAATTACTAAAAATTGACACAAAACCACTACAGAGATGCAAAATGAGAAAAATGATGCAAAATGACTCCAAAGTAACTCAGGATGATTCTAAATAGACCCAAAACCACCACAGAGGGACGCAAAACGACTAAAAACAGATGCAAAATGACTGCAAATGGTTTCAAAACAGCACGATTTAGTACTTTTTTTAAGTTTTAGTCGTCTGTGAGGGGACGTTCAAAACACCAGAGGGTCCAGACGCACTTAATAAATCTGTGTTCTAGATGATTCTCCTCCTCAGGCTCATGTAACGACTAAAAGGACGCATGTCTGGGCTCGACTGGGTGCGTGTGCGTGTGTGCGTGTGTGTGTGTGCACGTCACGTCCACCTCTGGCGTCTGAATGTGGGGCAGTTATGTGATGTACCTGCACATGTAACAGAGGAAGGGGGTAAAAATAGACTTTATGGATTCACCAGCAGAGCGATGACTCAGCGCTGGTGTTTGCTGCAACAATAAACTCTTGCGTGTCCGTGACTGTCGTGTGTTCTGTCGTTCCAGGGGTTCCCGGTGCAGCAGTACGGCTCGGGGGGGATGTCGGGGTACCCCACCCAGCCCCTGCAGTACCCCTCCGGTCCTCAGCAGCGCTGCGCCCCCTCGCCCTCCTACCCCTCCAGTCGGATGCCTCTCATGGGGCAGTACACTTCAGGGTCACACAACCCGGCGCAGTTCCCCCCCGGAGCCGTTCAGCCCAACCCCCCACAGTTTTATAAGGTAACCCGCTTATAAGGAATAAATATAATATAATATAAATATCTAAATTAACATCATATATATAATATAAAACATCGTCTGACTGAAGCTGTTGAACTCTCGGTTTGCTGAGCGTCTGTTCCCCGTCTTGTGTTCCAGTCGGAGCCGTTCAACGGTCAGGGCAGCCTGCCGCCGTCCGGAGGAGCGGGCGGCTACAACGCCTTCACGCAGGCAGCGGTCAACGGGGTAACACGCTCTTTATGAGAACGCACCAGAGAGAGATTTACTGAGCCACGGTGGAGACGGCTTTTAATAACACTCCTCGTCCTCCTCTCTCAGCCAGGTCGGGCCGGAGTGATGCCCGGGTACCCCAGCTCGCCCATGGGAGGGAATCCCACGCCTCCGATGACGCCGGGGACGTCCATACCTCCGTACCTGTCCCCGGGCCAGGACACCAAGCCCCCTTACCTCCCACCGGACACCAAACCCAACATCAGCGCCCAGCAGGTGTCCACAGGTGAGACGTGGCTCAATACCACACTATACGACTCGATTTGACTCACTGCGGCTCGATACGACGTGATGCAGCTGGATACGACTCGAAGCGGTTCGATACGACTCAATACGGCTTGATGCGGCTCCATGCGACTCGATACAGCTCGATGCGGCTCCATGCGACTCGATACGGCTCCATGCGACTCGATACAGCTCGATGCGGCTCCATGCGACTCGATACGGCTCGATGCGGCTCAATACGGCTCCATGCGGCTCGATACGGCTCCATGCGACTCGATACGGCTCCATGCGGCTCGATACGGCTCCATGCGACTCAATACGGCTCCATGCGGCTCGATACGGCTCCATGCGACTCGATACGGCTCCATGCGACTCGATACGGCTCCATGCGACTCGATACGGCTCCATGCGACTCGATGCGGCTCGATGTGACTCCATACAACTCGATGCGGTTCGATGCGACTCAATACGCCTCCATGCGACTCGATACGCCTCCATGCGACTCAATACGCCTCCATGCGACTCGATACGCCTCCATGCGACTCCATACAACTCGATGCGACTGGATTCGGCTCGATACAACTCAATACGGCTCCATGCGACTGGATTTGATTCGATACAGCTCCATGCAACTCGATTCGACTCAATGCGGCTCCATGCGGCTCCATCCGGCTCCATGCGACTGGATTTCACTCGATTTGACTCGATACGTCTCCATGCGACTCGTTTGGACTTGATACGCCTCCATACGGCTCTATACGCCTTGATACGACTCAATGCGCTTCGATACAACTCGATGCTACTCGATTCGACTCTCTACCGCTCCATGCGACTCTATTTGGTTCGACTCGGTTCGATTCGACTCGGCTCGATTTGTAATAAATCATAATTTGGATAGAGAAATGTCTGAAACCAAGCGGACAGTTGGTCATAAGGGGAAAGACGCTGCGGTGTAAAAAGGCCCTGTTTTGTTTGGTTGCTTTGCGGTGAAGGTAACCCGAGCGACGACCTGCGGCTGACGTTCCCGGTACGAGACGGCGTGGTGCTGGAGCCGTTCAGACTGGAGCACAACCTGGCCGTCAGTAACCACGCCTTCCAGCTGAGAGACTCCGTCTACAAGACGCTCATGCTGAGGTACGGACACTTTACAGAGACACACACACACACACACACACACACGCTCCTCCTCTTCTTCTGTTTCTGTCCTGTTTTCATCGAGTGTGCGACAACTGGCGCCAGCTTTCTACACAGGAGACACACTGTGGTCTTTTGTGGTCATTTTGTGTCTCTTTGTGGTCATTTTTTGTGTCTTTGTGGTCATTTTTTGTGTCTTTGTGGTCATTTTTTGTGTCTTTGTGGTCATTTTGTGTCTCTTTGTGGTCGTTTTGTGTGTCTCTGTGGTCATTTTTTGTGTCTTTGTGGTCATTTTTTGTGTCTTTGTGGTCATTTTGTGTCTCTTTGTGGTCGTTTCGTGTGTCTCTGTGGTCATTTTGTGTGTCTTTGTGGTCATTTTGTCTGTCTTTGTGGTCGTTTTGTGTCTTTTGTGGTCATTTTGTGTCTCTTTGTGGTCATTTTGTGTCTCTTTGTAGTTGTTTTGTGTCTCTTTGTGGTCATTTTGTGTCTCTTTGTAGTTGTTTTGTGTCTCTTTGTGGTCATTTTGTGTCTCTTTGTAGTTGTTGTGTGTCTCTTTGTGTTCATTTTGTGTCTCTTTGTGTTCATTTTGTGTCTCTTTGTGGTCATTTTGTGTCTCTTTGTGGTCATTGTGTGTCTCTTTGTGGTCATTTTGTGTCTCTTTGTGGTCATTTTGCGTCTCTTTGTGGTCATTTTGCGTCTCTTTGTGGTCATTTTGCGTCTCTTTGTGGTCATTTTGTGTCTCTTTGTGGTTGTTTTGTGTCTCTTTGTGGTCATTTTGTGTCTCTTTGTGGTTGTTTTGTGTCTCTTTCTGTCGTATTGTCTCTCTTTGTGGTCGTTTTGCATGTCTTTGTGTACATTAGAGTCTCTTGCAGTGCCGTTTTGCAGGACGGGCCCGGACACTTTGGGCCCTGTGGCCTGAGCCCGATCGGCCCGTTTAATATTCCGTCCGTGTGTTTTGTGTGTGAGATCCTGCAGCACCGTTGAGTCTGCCAGAGAAGGATTTAGCATGTCCCAATACACAACATGCCAGGAACACCAGGGCGTCCGTCCGCCCGCAGCTGCCTGGATTCTGCCCCACAATCCTTTGCAACAACATTTATGAGCAAGAGGGTGAAAGTTCGAGGAGCAGCTTCTTTTATAACGGGGCTGTAACGTTAAAGTCGCTCTTCCTGAGGGATTATAGTTTGAAAATGAGGAATGTTTGATAACCCCACCCAGTGTGTGTCCCTGACGGTGGTGCTGTGTCGCCCCCCGCAGGCCTGACCTGGAGCTGCAGTTTAAGTGTTACCACCACGAGGACCGACAGATGAACACCAACTGGCCGGCCTCGGTGCAGGTGAGCGTCAGCCGCTTTCTCTCAGGGTAACTCTGGTTATTTGAGCTGCTGCAGACACTTGAACTCACAGGTTTCACCATGAATCGTCCCCAGTTCATCACTGACATCAGGACCATTGTTTTTTACATTACATGTCAGGTTTAAATATGCAAATGAGGCCTTTTGTCATGAAATATGAGCTCATTTTCATCCATTTCCAGATCATAAATGTGAACTTTTGCATAAAGTCACGTTCAAAATTCTTGTTTTCTATTTGTTGACTTATTAGAGTGAAAGGTTTTTACACATTTCTATGTTCATGGCTCCAAAAATCAGCCTAAAAACATGAATTTTCTGCATGTTTTTATGAATAAATGTTGAATAAATGAGGCTGTTTTTGCCTCTGGTGCCTTATGTGATATTTGAGGAAAACATTTATAATATTTAGAGAAACAAACGTAGAAGATTCAATAAAAGTCTGAATAATTTGAGGTTGGATGTTTTATTTTTTGACATTAGAGCAAAAGGTTTTTACACATTTCTCTCTTTCTGGCTCCATAAATCCTTAAAAACATTCATTTCTGCTGTTTTTATGAATAATAAATGTTGAGTAAATGAGGCTGTGAAGGTCGAAACCTTCAGAACACACAGAGGAATCAAAGTGTGTGGACGTGCTGCTCACGTGCACGTTTCAGACACTGACACACATTTAATGTTCGGTTCAAACCTGTGCAGGAACAGATGAACACAGGGAACTTCCCCAGGTCACCACTGACATGAACAGGGTGCTTTTGGACTCTACAAGGTTTCTGGAAGGTTCTGTTGAAACATGCAAACGAGGCATTTTGTCATGAAATATGAGCTTTTCATTTCAAAGCATTTTCATCCATTTCCAGATCATAAATGTGAACTTTTGGTTAAAAATGTTCTGTTGAAACATGCAAATGAGGCGTTATCTGTCCACGAGTTCAAGAAGATGTTGTAATATTGTGTATTCACACACACACACATATGAATAAACTGTATATTTGAGGATATGACGGAGTTTAAAAAGCTCAGCTGTCAAAAACAAGTCTTCAAAACAAGCGTAAACTGATTTAAACCTCCTGTGATTCTCAGGTGAGCGTCAATGCAACTCCTCTGTGCATCGAGCGAGGAGACAACAAGACGTCCCATAAGCCTTTGTACCTGAAGCCCGTGTGTCAGCCGGGACGCAACACCGTTCAGATCACGGTCACCGCCTGCTGCTGCGTGAGTCACCGTCCCGTCCTGTCTCAGGGCTTCGTTTCACACACTCCAACACATTAAAGGTTGTGTGTTTCATCTTTAACGGGTGTGTTTGTGTCTCTGCAGTCCCACCTGTTTGTGCTACAGCTGGTGCACCGGCCGTCCGTCAGGTCCGTGCTGCAGGGTCTGATGAAGAAGAGGCTCCTGCCGGCCGAGCACTGCATCACCAAGAGTGAGTTCACCCCCACGTCGCTCTCATTTACACGCATCTCAGGGATTTGTGTTATGTGCTTAAGTTCAATTCTGAGGTGCTCACACTTGATGCATCTTTTTGTGGTGGTTTTGCATCTATTTTTAGTCATTTTGCATTTTTTTGTGGTGGTTTTGCATCTATTTTTAGTCATTTTGCATCTTTTTGTGCTGGTTTTGCATCTGTTTTTAGTCATTTTGCATCTTTTTGTGCTGGTTTTGCATCTGTTTTTAGTCATTTTGCATCTTTTTGTGCTGGTTTTGCATCAATTTTTAGTCATTTTGCATCTGTTTGTGGTGGTTTTGCATCTATTTTTAGTCATTTTGCATCTGTTTGTGGTGTTTTGCATCTATTTTTAGTCATTTTGCATCTTTTTGTGGTGGTTTTGCATCTATTGTTAGTCATTTTGCATCTTTTTGTGCTGGTTTTGCATCTATTTTTAGTCATTTTACATCTTTTTGTGGTGGTTTTGTATCTATTTTTAGTCATTTTGCTTCTTTTTGTGCTGGTTTTGCATCTATTTTTAGTCATTTTGCATCTTTTTGTGGTGTTTTGCATCTATTTTTAGTCATTTTGCATCTTTTTGTGGTGGTTTTGCATCTATTTTTAGTCATTTTGCATCTTTTTGTGGTGGTTTTGCATCTATTTTTAGACATTTTGCATCTTTTTGTGGTGGTTTTGCATCTATTTTTAGTCATTTTGCACCTTTTTGAAGAATCTAAAGGGATAAATCTGAGATGCTGTAAATGCTGATGAAGCTATTTTTGCTTTAAAAAAATGAATTTGAAGAAATCTGAGAAGCTGCTTTACAACCCCCCGAGCCACAGGATGTTTCATGCAGCAGTAAAGTAACTGTTCTTCCTTCTTGTGCTTTTGTTTTGTTTCAGTAAAAAGAAACTTCAGCAGCGGCACCATCCCCGGGACCCCCGGGCTGAACGGAGAGGACGGCGTCGAGCAGACGGCCATCAAAGTTTCCCTCAAATGCCCGATCACGTTCAGACGCATCCAGCTGCCGGCCCGAGGTCACGACTGCAGACACATACAGGTGAGGGGTCACACACACACACACACATGCACACACACGCACACAGGCACACACAGACACACAGAGACACACACACAGAGACACACACGCACAGACACACTCACACACACACAGGCACACACACACACACACACACACCCACACACACACACACACACATATGAATGAATTCTCCCTTACTGATGTCTTTTCTTCTGCAGTGCTTCGACCTGGAGTCCTACTTGCAGCTGAATTGTGAAAGAGGGACGTGGAGATGTCCTGTGTGCAAGTACGTCCAGCTCTCAGGTCTCACTGCGTCTTTTTAGAGCAGGATCTTCTCTGAAGTAACCGGCCGTTCATGTCGTTCACAGTAAAACCGCGCTGCTCGAAGGCCTGGAGGTGGACCAGTACATGCTCGGGATCCTCGTCTACATCCAGAAGTGAGTGTTTACACGTGGAGTCCATGTCTCGATGCTTTGTGTGTGTGTGTGTGTGTGTTCAGTGAATTAAAACAAAGGTCTTCGTCCGTCAGCTCTGAGTACGAGGAGATCACCATAGACCCGGTGTGCGGTTGGAGGCCGGTGCCCGTCAAACCGGACCTGCACATAAAAGAGGAGCCCGACGGCCCGGTCCTGAAGCGCTGCCGGACCGTCAGCCCGAGCCACATGGTCCTGCCTAATGTGATGGAGATGATCGCCGCTCTGGGCCCGGCGTCGTCCCCGTACCACGGTCTGACTGCAGGGGGAAGGAACACCCCCGACTACAACAGGCCAGGTAGAGTCCACACTGAGCACAGGACCTTCAGCATCACAGAAGCATCTATTTTTAGTCATTTTGCATCTTTTTGTGGTGGTTTTGCATCTATTTTTAGACATTTTGCATCTTTTTGTGGTGGTTTTGCATCTATTTTTAGACATTTTGCATCTTTTTGTGGTGGTTTTGCATCTATTTTTAGTCATTTTGCATCTTTTTGTGTAGGTTTTGCATCTAATTTTAGATATTTTGCATATTTTCGTAGTGGTTTTGCATCTATTTTTAGTCATTTTGCATCTTTTGGTGCTGGTTTTGCATCTATTTTTAGTCATTTTGCATCTTTTGCATCCATTTTTAGGCATTTCTTGATCTTTTGTGATTTTTTGCATCTATTTTTAGTCATTTTGCATCTTTTTGTGTAGGTTTTGCATCTAATTTTAGATATTTTGCATCTTTTCGTAGTGGTTTTGCATCTATTTTTAGTGTTTTTGCATCTTTTTGTGGTGGTTTTGCATCTATTTTTAGTGTTTTTGCATCTTTTTGTGGTGGCTTTTAACTTCCATCTGTAAGGCTACAACACTTTTGACTGTTAATCCATTACTTTTAGCTAATAGTTTCAACCTTTTAGATATTTATTTACACCACATACTTATTTATTACTTTTGGCAACATCTTTAAATGTCTGTACTAGCTTTGCCAAGTAGTTTTCACACGCTCTTAGATTAACTGCATCATGTAGTTAAAATGTTTCAGCTGATAATCCAGTCTTTACAGTCCGCCCCTGGGGCGCAGGACTCACTGAACCGCATCACGTGTAATCTATACACACACACACACACACACACACATGCTGTACACAATCACGTTTTTTAGCTCGCTCAGTCAGGTCGTCTGCTCTTAGACGGGAGTTGAACCAGAACAATAATGGAAGCAGCAGAGCAAAGACCTGTGCTTCCAGTCCCCCCACCCCCCTGAACACGCACTCTCTACTCCACAGCTGGCAGCGCTCTTTCTCTCCACGCTGCACCGCTCGCTCTTATGCAAGAGACAACAACACGTGTGCCCTTCCCATGTTTTTAAGTTGTGAGTCATATTTGTTCGTTTCTTTTGTCTCTGTCTCTTAGGGAGCCAGGGATTCTCCAGCCAAGCAGGATTCACAGACTTCCCCAACACTCCCGGCACCCCGACACTCGGAGAGTACTCCTCCTCTGGACCGCCACTCTCTTATCAGTCCGAGCAGGTTGGAACACCCCTCTCTCTTATGTAACATAACACATGAATGCATGTTCCTGTCCCCTCGCCTCTGGCCACAGTGACAGGAACCACTTTCTTCTGTGTTTGGCTGCACTCGCTGCGGTTTCCTTCACGGTCGAGTCCACAACAATGACCAGCAGAGTGTGAACCGACCCCGGCCAGAAGGCACTGAGCTTCCTTTACAACCGAGGCCTGAATGTGACTTGCTTTTCAACCAGTAGAGGCTAAAACCTATTAATAAAGACCAGAAATAACACTGAATATATGAGGGCTGTTCCCTTCTGTCGTTTGAATTGTGTTTGGCTGTTCAATACAATTATTGGAGTGTTCGTTCTGTGGCGTGATCCTGTTTTATGTGACAGTTTGTGTGTGCGCGGGGTGGTAAACACGGCTCCTTAGACAGCTTTACATCATCTAAGTAAAGCAGTTCTGACCTTGAAAACACTTTAATGTTTAAAGTTTAAAGTCCTGTTTTCAAGGTTCTTACAAACAGTAAGGTTTGTCTTTGATTTGTCACCCTGATGTAGAACGAAACATAATTTTGGTCTCTAATTTAACATCTAGCATCTAATTTAATGTGCAATAAACAATATACTGCATACACTGTATGTACTGTGTATACATGTGTAGTGTACCGCATCTGTGAGGTGCTGGAGAAGCTTGAAAAAGCACTTTCAAATGCTTAAAAAGTGCTTGACTTTGTCTTTAGAAAAGGTGCAGGAACCCTGTGACATACCATACGCTCATTATATCTACCATGTGTCAGACGTCATAGACCTTGAATCTTTGCTGCATGACGTTCTAAACTCTCACACACTCAACATGTTCAGCCGCGTGTTCAGGAAGTTATAACGTCTCCTGATATCACACAGACTTCTTCTGTCAACTCTGTGGACCGGGCTGATTCTCCGGTCTGGACCCAGGGAAGCAAAACGTTTGTTTACTCAAGGTCACGTTTGCTCACGTGAGATTTCTGGTTTCTAGTGTTTGGCCTCTCCACACACACAAAACTGTCAAACGTGCCGTCACGGTTAAGAACATTTGTGTCCGTGGATTAGTCGCCGGCACTGACTGTCTCGTCCTTCTGGTTGGTGAGTTCAGGTAAGAGCCTTTAGCTGAACCTGGAGTAGACAGCGTCCACTGAGAATACATCCGCTCACATGCCGAGCCACTAAACCACGTCACAGCCGTCTCAGGCAGCTGTGTGTGTCCTCTCTGCTGTCACACACTCCTGCTGCTCGGCCTCTTAAGAAAAGACCACGAGGGTGACGCCTCTGCACGCAGGGAAGTCAGTGTGTTGAACAACCTGTGATTTTTAAGACCATGAAATAAAGATTCTTCGTGTCTCGTGTCTCTTCCTGGTTTCAGGGGCCTCATTCTGGACGCATCGAACACGCCCATAACATCCTGCAACAGCAGCACAGTTCAGGCGTCCACGGTAATCAGAGTCTCGGGGACGCCGGCAGTCCGCTGACGCAGCGGAACGTGAATACCCAGAATTCCCGGCTGCAGAGCGAAGGCCCCTTTGTTCTGGGAGGCCCCGGAGCACCTGGAGGAGAGGGGGCGGATCACGCACTAGATGTGAGTGGACCGACCTGTTAAACATGAGCTCAGTCACTTTCACAGGACTCAAGGGGACTTTTGTTTTATCTGCTTCTGTCAAACCCAAAAAATATTCTTTAACATGTTTTATTCTTTCTCACTGAGTTAAATGAGACAATCGATAACCACTCTTACAGTGGACATGAAACTACAGCAGCTTATCTTAGCGTTAGCATAAAGACTGGAAACAAGTCTGGGTGGTTTTTGTAACCTTCTGTCAGATCAAGGCTAGTTTCTAATGTTTGTTCAGGTTGTTTCTCTCATAACTTCAGATCCAGGCGTCCAGTGACTAAAATCCTTCAGTCTGTTCAAATGTTGAGTTAAAAACCACCAAAATATAAAACATGTTCGGTAAAAAGTGTCTTAAAGGTGGATAAAACGTCATTTTATGAAGCTTCTTGCAGACAAACACAACGCCGACGTATGCACGTAATAATAAATGTCTCTGGTTTGAACATCGTTGGAAACATTTGGGGTAAAAACTCAACTAAAGATAAAGGTGTATCCCAGGGTTTGATGCTGGGTCCACTTCTTTTCTATAGTTTTTGTTAATGATCTTTAGTTTCTCCGACGCTCCGAGCTGCTGTTCACGTTCATTCAGTTTGTTTCTGTGATAAACTTCAGAGCCAGACGTTCAATGACTAAAATCCTTCATCTGCTTCAAGTATAGAGTTAAAAACCACCAAAATGTAAAACTTGTTTGGTAAAAAAGTGTCTTAAAACTGGATAAAACGTCCTTTTATGAAGCTTCTAGGAGACAAACAACGCTGACGTATGCACGCAATAATAAATGAAATTAAAAACTTCTGTGGTTTGAACATCGTTCTAAAGAACACAACTAAAGATAAAGGTGTACCCCAGGGTTTGATGCTGGGTCCACTTCTTTTCTATAGTTTTTGTTAATAGTCCTGAGTTTCTCCGACGCCTCCGAGCTGCTGTTCACGTTCGTTCAGCTTGTTTCTCTGGTAACTTCAGATCCAGGCGTCCAATGACTAAAATCCTTCAGACTGTTCAACTAAAGAGTTAAAAACCACCAAAATAAAAAACATTTTTGGTAAAAACGTGTCTTAAAACTGGAGGTGTACCCCAGGGTTTGATACTGGGTCCACTTCTTTTCGTTTTGTTAAAAATCTTTAGTTTCTTCGACGCTCCGAGCTGCTGTTCACATTTGTTTCTCTGATAACTTCAGATCCAGACCTCAAACGACTAAAATCTGCTTTAAATATTGAGTTAAAAAACACCAAAATGTAAAACATGTTTGGTAAAAAGTGTCTTAAAACCGGAATAAACGTCCTTTTATGAAGCTTCTAGGAGACAAACACAACGCTGACGTATGTCATAATATACGTCATAATAAATTAAATTACAAATGTCTCTGGTTTGAACATCTTTGGAAACATTTGGGATAAAAACACGACTAAAGATAAAGGTGTACCCCAGGGTTTGATGCTGGGTCCACTTCTTTTTTCTAGTTTTTTTTTTTAATAATCTTGAGTTTCTCCGACGCTCCGAGCTGCTGTTCACGTTCATTCAGTTTGTTTCTGTGATAAACTTCAGATCCAGACGTCTGAGACTAAAATCCTTCAGTCTGTTCAACTATAGAGATAAAGACCACTAAGATATAAAACATGTTCGGTAAAAAAGTGTCTTAAAGGTGGATAAAACGTCATTTTATGAAGCTTCTAGGAGACAAACAACGCTGACGTATGCACGCAATAATAAATGAAATTAAAAACTTCTGTGGTTTGAACATCGTTCTAAAGAACACGACTAAAGATAAAGGTGTACCCCAGGGTTTGATGCTGGGTCCACTTCTTTTCTCTAGTTTTGTTAATGATCTTGAGTTTCTCCGACGCTCCGAGCTGCTGTTCACGTTCATTCAGTTTGTTTCTCTGATAAACTTCAGATCCAGACGTTCAATGACTAAAATCGGCTTCAAATATAAAGTTAAAAACCACCAAAATCTCAAAAGTGTTTGTAAAATTGTGTCTTAAAACTGGATTAAAATGTCTCTTTATGAAGCGTCCGGCTGCACAAAGAGGATATGATGATGAATGATCTTCCTTTAATCTGTTTTAATTCTTCTGTTCAACTGTATGGAGATGATACTCCTTTATACTTCAATTTACCGCAAAACGAGATTTATAGTAATGTATAAACATGGAACATTTGTTTAGTGATTAATTGTGGAAGAATAAGATTATTCTTGTTTCAACATATTGGGAAAATTGTGGATAGTGTAAGAACACGACTAAACATAAAGGTGTACCTCAGGGTTCGACGCTCGGTCCACTTCTTTTCTGTTTTTGTTGTTTTAGTTCTTCTGTTCAACTATATGCAGATGATACTCGTTTATACCTAGAACGAGATTCATCTTAATGACTACACTTACATTTGTAACACAGGTTTAGTCTTTTTAATGTGGAAAAGTTTGATTTCTCTGGTTTGAACGTTGCTGGAAACATTTGAAATAATGTAAAAACACAATTCAACTAAATCTAGAACACAGCTTTTGTCGTTTTTTGGACATAAAATTGTACATTCGGTGTTTAATTCAATGTTTTATTCTCCGTCTGTCGTCAAGCTTCTCCCTGAGCTGACCAACCCGGACGAGCTGCTGTCGTACCTGGGCCCCCCCGACCTCCCCAACAACAGCAGCGACGACCTGCTGTCTCTGTTCGAGAACAACTGACCGCATTCATACTGTCACACAGTCACCTTCCAGCCTCTGCTTCTCTGAAGACGCCACCGTCTCTGTCGGCATCCACTTCTCGTGTGTGTGCGTGTGTGTGCGTGTGCATAAATGCGTGAGTGAGTGTGTGTGCGTGTATATGATTGTGTTTTTGTGTTTGTCTGTTTGAAGTGTCCTGCTGTACTTTGGAAACCTCCGGTGCAGTAAACGGGAACACATGAAGAATATAAGCGAAGATCCTGCAGACCAGCATTTTAAACTATAGCACAAACAAACACAGGCTGAAGGATTTGAATATACAGTATTTAATTTATAGATTGTATGAAGCTGAGGCGTGTTGTTGAGGAGTTTAACGGACACATTGATGCAGTGGTTCCCAAACCCTTTCTGTCGGGGCGCTCCTTTGCACACACACATTCCTGGTAGATTACTTCGTAACGCCGTATTTCTACTCTTACCTCATCGTCGCCAGAGTTGTAAAATCCTCTTTCGTAATGTTTTTATTTTTTTCTTTCAACCACCCTCGATATGACCTCGCAGTTTGGGAACCGCTGCATTAAAGGTTAAAGCTGGTGATTTGTTTTTATTTCACTTACTGTCGACTGATCCCATGAAAAGACTCTTTTTATTTCTCAGTTCCTTACGTCCTTGAATCCTTTCCTTACGTCCTCTCCTCGGGTCTTAGCCCCTCCCTCCTGAGACGTGAGCCGAGGACACGAGGAAGAGACACGAGGACGGAGGAGTCCAGGTAAAGGTGACATCCGTGCTTCTGACGGTCAAACCACATGAGCTGCGTACGCGGCGTGAACTGGCTGCCGCTGCTTTTTATGCTTTTGGTTTTTAGTGAAGCAGAAGATTGACAGGAAATGAGAGAGAGCGAGACGCAGCAAAGGGCAACAGTTAGGAGTCGACTCGGCCTCGGTATATGGGGTGTGCTTCATTCAGTTTGAACAGACTTAGAGTAGAAGTGACTGAAAATGAAATGTAATGAGAAAGAAGCCCCGCCCTCCTCAGCTGTCAGTCACTCGGGCAGGTGAGGTTTGGCCACAGACTGTATAAAAAACGGATGTAGCGTCTCCGTCAGGTCCGTTCTCTCAACTTGATCCACTCGTCCTCGCCTACGGGAGTCTCCATCTTGTCAGACTTTGACTCCGCCTAATTTCCTCTGACCAAAAAAGGGCATGTATGTGCATTGAGGGGAGGGGCGTACGTCCATCTGGTTGAAGTTTACCTCCGAGGAGAAGTGAGGGCCAGAGGCTAGCTGTCACTCAAGAGGCCACGCCCCTAATTATTCATAGTCTTAGGATAGCCTGTCTAAAGCAGTTATGGCATAATTTGTTAAGAAAAGTCATAGTATAGTGTCAAAAATATAAATACTATGGGGCGCGCTCATAGCTCCTCCTTTAACATGCAGCCACTAAAGAGGGGCCGTGCAGAGTCATCCGAGCAGCTGCACGTGTGCGGCACGTCCTCCAAGATGATGGTATCAACAGAACTGCTGTGCTGTCCGCGTTCGAGTCTGATTGGAAGTAAAATCGAAGCTTTATGCTGAAAACGAACCAAGCGGAGGCAGAACGCGGCCTGAGGCGAGCTGCCATGTGATTGAAAGAGCTGCTTGAGACCTGTAACACGTCAACCCAATTTAAAAAGAATGTATCACCGCTCGAAACTCACGATCTTTGCGCGTTTTCTGTGCATCTACATCTGACTGACTTCCTGTCTGTGGCTCCTTTAGTCATCTTGTGAAACTCACTCTAGTTTTTATCAAACTGAGGAAATTGTGCTTTTCTTGGGGACTACTTTCAGTGGCGAATTAAACCACATTTGTTGGTAGTTTGTGTTTCCATGGGATTTGTTGACAATAATAAAAATATCTTAAATCACCAAACTCAACCTTTTAATAGACCCAATCACAGTGTTTGTTTACAATAACTTCCAGGTAGTAAAACGCATTTCTGAGCAAACGTGGGCGAGAAACGACTGCTGTGCATATATTTCCCCCCTTAAATAAGGTCCCTTGGTGGTTTCTCATGTCATTGGAGTGCAACACATCCCATCTGCGACTGCAGAGAGGCTCAATGCGGCTGTTAATTTGTGACGTAACGCCCTTTAAAAATACGATTTCTTGGTACAAACCTCGTATTTCTACAGTGTTGTAGTGCTGTGTTCCCTGGTGTTTGAACAGATGAGTTAAAAAAACAAACTGTTATTTCTTTCCTATTAATTTAAATGTGACTCACTAAAGAAAGACAGTTGTTTGTAAACGTCTGGGATAATGTAAGACCACAACTAAGTATAAAGGTGTACCCCAGGGTTCGACGCTGGGGCCACTTAGTTTGTTTTTAATGATCTTCCTTTAATCTGTTCTAATTCTCTTCAACTATACGCAGATGATACTCAGTTATACTTTAGTTTACTGTAGAACAAGATTCATAGTTTAAACATCTTAGGAACATTTTGGATGATATACAACCACAACCAAGTATAAAGGTGTACCCCAGGGTTTGATGCTGGGTCCACTACGTTTGATTTGATCTTCCTTTAATCTGTTCTAATTCTCTTCAACTATACGCAGATGATACTTGTTTATACTTTAATTTACTACAGAACAAGATTTATAGTTTACATTTTTTGGATGATATAAAGCCAAAACTAAATATATTGGTGTACCCCAGGGTTCAACGCTGGGGCCACTTCTTTTTGTCTATTGTTTAAAAATAGAGAACACAGGTCGTATTTTGAAAGGGTGTTACGTCAGGCTTAACCGATCTATCGTAGAACATGAGGATGGTTGATTAGTTTCACTGATGCGTCGGCGTCGAGTCGGAGTTTATTATATATAAAAAACTAAAGATATCTTTATTAAAACCATCGAGCGTTCCCAAAAAGTTCTGTCCAACTGAGTGAAACCAAAGAGCACCTGAGTGAAACCATCTCTTTATCTGTAGCGCCACCGTCCCATTTCACGCGTTCGAACCCCAAATTGTAGACGCTTTTGTTCCTGTTTTGTTTTATTTCTACCTGGAAGTCATTGTTGCTGGTGTGGTTCGGTCCGTGCGGAGCGATGTAAGATAACGGGCAGCGGCCATTTTGTTGTTTCCCTCCGCTCGGTCGGCGTAAAAGAAAAAGATCCCCTCCACGAAAGGACAAAAATGAAGCCCCCTGATGTACAATAGACATTTTCCTTTTTTACTACGTGACGTTCGGGAGCGCGCTGAGGTTCATTGTATCTCTGACATCCTTCAGCACTGTGACATATATAAAAAAACCTCCCCGTCGTTTGGTCGCGCCCTCTATTGAAGGGTCCTGTAAATGAAAACAGCCGTGTGTCGTGGCATTTTCTGCCATCTGAACGCTTGTTTAGTATGTTTTAAAAAAAATCATTTGACATGTATTTAACCCACCATGAACACGGGTTTATGTACTGTATAATCAGCTGTTTTCATTAGAGAACGTGTGTGTATCAAATGAATTGTTAATCATGGTAATTTTAATGTTATTTAGTTGGATCATCGTCGGCACTGTATACAAACTGTATGTTAGAAGAGTATAAAGTGTAAAAAGGTCGTGTTACTAACGCATGTGTGGCGGGGAACAGTCCGCGGAGTCGTGCGGGGGAGAGATTATTATTCTGAATACCACTTTTTAAAGCTGGCGGTTTTTTCTACCACCCTCCAACGCGCCACCGAGAAACAGCGCTCTCTGCCGAGCGTCGAGCGTCACGACGACGTTATATTTGGAAACTATTTAACTGCGAAAATTTGCTAGGAAAAAAAAAAGAAGGTTTTTTTAAATATGTAAAAACTATTCCACATATTTTGTAACACATTGTAATTGCCATTATTTTCTATTTATTTTTTAATCATAATCTTCATTGTACCGACAGTTACCTTTGTCCCTTTGCTGGATCTCAGAATCAGAATTAAAAAATCACTTTATTTCACTGGTTTCAGACGCTTTTGTGTGTCGTGTCGCCTTGAGTTCATGTTTTTGTGTCGTGTCTCCACGGAGAGACTTTGTTTTGTGTCCGCGGTGAACGCAGAATCCAGAAAGTGACGATGCGTCGATGAAATCGGGGTCAAAACATCGGTTTCCTTCAGCGTGTGAGGGGCGACAAAGTGTAATGTAAGAAACAAATGTAAGAGGACGTAGAGAAAAGAAAAACATAATAAGGAAATTAAGCAACGAATAAAAAGACGTGTAAATAAAATAAATATAAGATAAAAACGTTAGAGAAGGACGTTTAAGTATGAGGCATAAAAAGAAGTTTAATACGTTTAATAAAAGATGAAAGAGGCAAAAAAACTAAGAAAAAAGGTTAAATTAAAGACAAATATATAAAAAATATAAGCAAATACAAAAGGCATAAAAAAGAAAAACTGTAGAAAAACAAAATATTACAAAATAAATAAATAGGATGAAAGTAAATTATTTAAGAAATACAGTTAATATAAGAAAATGTAAAATAAAATATATTTTTAAAAATTAGAAAAAAACTCCATTAAATAAAAAATGGAAGAAATATACAAGATATTTAAAAAATGCATTTAAGAAAAACAGTAAATATAAGAATACATGAAATAAAATATATTTTTAATAATTAAAAATAACTCATAGAAAATAATAAATAAAATAGCATTAAATATGAACAAACATGAGGCAATAAAAAAAGAAAAAGTTAATAGACATAAAATAAAAAAATATATACAAGATTAAAAAAACTGTTAAACAAAAAATGTAAATAAATAAATATAATATATTACTAAATATAAGAGAGACTCCATTAAAGAAAAACATTTATAAGAAGACATAAAATAAAATACAATAATATTTAAAAGATGAAAAAAAACTCATTACGGAAAAACAATGAAAAGGACGTACAAAATAAAATATGAACAAACATGAGACAAATTAAAAAAAAAAGAAAAACTGTTAAAAAATGAAATAAAAGGAGCATTAATAATATTAGTGTCATTGGTATTTTTGAAATACATATTTTTAATTAATATGGATTTTTAAATATATTGACTTCATCAAAGACACAAACAATAATAACAATAGCCTAAATATATAAATGTGTATATATATATGTAGGTACATATGTTGTTCAGTTGAGTCTGCAGACTTTCACACCGAAGCCCGTCTTCGTGGTCGCCGCCCCTCCCCCTCCCCCGGGCCGGTTGCCATGGAGACATCTCCCCATCACCACGCAGCAAACATGTCACACTCTCAGCCCCCGTCTGCTTTCCTATTGGTGCACGCAGAGGGGGAGGCTGCAGAAGGAAGGCTGCAGTGATTGGATCAGAGCGTCGAACACACACACACACGGTCACACACACACACACACACACACACAGAGCGAGCGCTTGCATCAGCACCAGCTCGCAGCAGCAGCAGCAGAGCGAGCGTGTGCGTCCTCAGCTCTAGCAGGAGATGGGGAACCCCAGAGTTTACTTCGACATCACGGTTGATGGAGCTGCAGCCGGCAGGATCATCATGGAGGTACAGACACACACACACACACACACACACACACACACACACACACACACACACACCTCGTAGTTTAAATCATATCTTTTAGGTGGATGTGTTGACGAAAGGCGCGGCTCTCTGACAGACGTGTTTATAGATGTGAGTGTCCTGATTATGGTTGAGCTGTGATTCAGTCGTTCACACACCAGCTGATGACAGATGCAGATAAATGTACTTTATTATTATTATTATTATTATTATTGTTATTGTTATTATTATTATTGTTGTTGTTGTTGTTATTGTTGCAGCAGCTTTAGAGTTTAGAACAACAGTCGAACGATGACTCACGGATGAAAAACAACAGAAATACAAATAAAAATAAACTAGAATTAAACGGCTTTTACAGAAGAACACAAATTTACACAAATACAGTTTGAAATGTAATAATTATATAAACTTTATATTTAAAAAACAATGAAAATGGAGAAATGCAACAAAGATAGACCGGCTGCATTTTATGTTTTTAACGTGAGTCTCCGTCTGAGCTTTTTGTGTCAAACTGTTGTTGTTGTTGTTGTTTCTGACACAAAAACTGAAACATCTTTTATTTTCACAGCTTCGGGCCGATGTTGTCCCCAAGACGGCAGGTGAGACTCAAAACAACAACAAAGAGACGCAAAACAACAACGAAGAGATGCAAAACAACGACACAGAGACGCAAAACAACTACAAAGAGATGCTAAACAACGACACAGAGATTCAAAACAACTACAAAGAGATGCAAAACAACTACAAAGAGACTCAAAACAACTACAAAGAGACTTAAAACAACTACAAAGAGACTCAAAACAACTACAAAGAGACTTAAAACAACTACAAAGAGACTCAAAACAACTACAAAGAGACTCAGAACAACTACAAAGAGACACAAAACAACTACAAAGAGACACAAAACAACTACAAAGAGACTCAAAACAACTACAAAGAGACGCAAAACAACTACAAAGAGACTCAAAACAACTACAAAGAGACACAAAACAACTACAGAGACCCACAAAACAGCAACAAAGAGACGCAAAACAACTACAAAGAGACTCAAAACAACAACAAAGAGACTCAAAACAACTACAAAGAGACACAAAACAGCTACAAAGAGATGCATACAACTACAAAGAGACTCAAAACAACAACAAAGAGACTCAAAACAACTACAAAGAGACACAAAACAGCTACAAAGAGACGCAAAACAACTACAAAGAGATGCATACAACAACAAAGAGACTCAAAACAACTACAAAGAGACACAAAACAACTACAAAGAGACACTTAAAACAACTACAAAGAGACGCAAAACAACTACAGAGACTCAACATGACATTGATGAACATCATTGATGCAGAAGAAGAAAGTACTCAAAAGCCCGTGTAGTGACTTTGAGCAGAGTTTATTAAATGGCGTTTAACGAAGTGACGCGTCTTTATTTACTCTACAGAAAACTTCCGCGCTCTCTGCACCGGAGAGAAAGGCTTCGGCTACAGGGGCTCCACGTTCCACCGCCTCATCCCGAAGTTCATGTGCCAGGTACGGTTGTTCCCGGAGCATCTCTGACTCTGTGACGCCTCTCTGAGCGCCCCGGGCCTTTTCCTGTTTCCCTCAGGGCGGAGACTTCACCAACCACAACGGGACCGGAGGCAAATCCATCTACGGGGAGAAGTTCCCCGACGAGAACTTCCAGCTGAAGCACAAAGGCTTGGGCACGCTGTCCATGGCTAACGCTGGACCCAACACCAACGGGTCCCAGTTCTTCATCTGCACAGGAGACACGAGCTGGTGAGCACACTTTGACCTTTGACCTTTGACCCCCGTGCCGCTACATTCAGGTGCATTCATTCGTCTCATGCACTCGTCTGCGTCTCTCTCTCTCTCTCCCCCCCCCCCTCTCTCTCTCTCTCTCTCTCCCCCCCCTCTCTCTCTCTCTCTCTCTCTCTCTCCCTCTCTGTCTCTCTCTCCCTCTCTCCCTCTCTCCCTCTCTCTCTCTCTCTGTCTCTCTCTCTCTCTCTCTCTCTCTCTCTCTCCCTCTCTCTCTCTGTCTCCCTCTCTCTCTCTCCCTCTCTCCCTCTCTCCCTCCTCTCTCTCTCTCTCTCTCTCTCTCTCTCTCTCTCTCTCTCTCCCCCCTCTCTCTCTCTCTCTCTCTCTCTCTCTCTCTCTCTCTCTCTCTCTCTCTCTCTCTCTCTCTCTCTCTCTCTGTCTCCCTCTCTCCTCTCTCTCCTCTCTCCTCTCTCTCTCCCTCTCTCTCTCCCTCTCTCTCTCTCTCTCTCTCTCTCTCTGTCTCTCTCTCTCTGTCTCTGTCTCTCTCCCTCTCTCTCTCTCTCTCTCTCACTCTCTCTCTCTCTCTCTCTCTCTCTGTCTCTCTCTCTCTGTCTCTGTCTCTCTCCCTCTCTGTCTCTCTCTCTCTCTCTCTCTCTCTCTCTCTCTCTCTCTCTCTCTCTCTCCAGGCTGAATGGGAAGCACGTGGTGTTCGGCACAGTTGTGGAGGGGCATTGACGTTGTCAAGGCGATGGATAAGCAGGGCACGAAGAGCGGCACTCCTAAAGCGAAGGTCGTCGTCGCTGATTGTGGTGAATTAAAATAGTTGTTCTGATGTTTAACACTTAATGTTCAGGAAGTAGAAACAGACACTTCCTCCTCTCAGATGTGTGTGTTGATGTTCACCGTGTCGTATTTGTACCTTAACCTCTGTTAACGAAACGATGCTGATGTAAATAAAACCATTTGAAAGCTTGTTCTGTGTGTGTGTGTGTGTGTCCTCTCTCCATGGACGTGCTCTGAGCCAACAGGGCCCTGGGCACAGCCCTGTCAGAGGCCCCCCACCCTGTCTACAAAGCAACAAGACACCCGAATCCAAAGAGGCGACTTTTAGTTGTTTTGTTTCTCTTTGAGGAGGTTTTGCATCTGTTTTTAGTCATTTTGCATCTTTTTGTGGTGGTTTTGCATCTGTTTTTAGTCATTTTGCATCTTTTTGTGGTGGTTTTGCATCTATTTTTAGTCATTTTGCATCTTTTTGTGGTGGTTTTGCATCTATTTTTAGTCATTTGCATCTTTTTGTGGGGTTTTGCATCTGTTTTTAGTCATTTTGCATCTTTTTGTGGTGGTTTTGCATCTATTTTTTAGTGATTTTGCATCTTTTTGTGCTGGTTTTGCATCTATTTTTAGTCATTGTGCATCTTTTTGTGCTGGTTTTGCATCTATTTTTAGTCATTTTACATCTTTTTGTGGTGGTTTTGCAGCTATTTTTAGTCATTTTGCATCTTTTTGTTGTGGTTTTGCATCTATTTTTAGTCATTTTGCATCTTTTTGTGGTGATTTTGCATCTATTTTTAGTCATTTTGCATCTTTTGTGGTGGTTTTGCATCTATTTTTAGGTCATTTTGCATCTTTTTGTGGTGGTTTTGCATCTATTTTTAGACATTTTGGCATCTTTTTGTGCTGGTTTTGCATCTACAGTTTATTAATGTCACGTGTGTTTTTCTCTCTCACATCTATTTAGAATATTTATTTGTGTCTTTGTCGTCCTTTTTTGTCTCTGTGGTTTTGCATCTACAGTTTTATTTTTTAATGTTGTGTGTTTTTCTCTCTCTCTCTCTAGTCATTTTACACCTTTTTAGAATAATTATTTGTATCTTTGTCCTTTTGTCTCTGTGGTTTTGTGTCTCTCTTCTATTCATTAATCACAACATTGTAATTTGATGCCGATGGGAACAAAACAACAGTCCTCACAATAAGGTTTCATTATTGCAGTTGACACATTTGACCAGTAGGCGTCACTGCAGGCATAAATAAAATACTACAGAGGTTAGATTACTGGAAATAAGACGATAAAATATCCTGGGACATAAAGCTTTTGACTGGTGGGAGGAGGAGGAGGAGGGGTTGTTTCGACTTGTGGTAGAAGAAAAATAAAGTTTTTCGAACATTAAAGCCTGTAAACATGTTTTAGACCTGACAAAGATCCAAATATATCCATTTAATCTCATTTCCTCGGACATTTCCACATGAGAACAGCTTCCTGAACTGAACCTCGCCCCTGAGTCTCGGTTGGTTTCTAACACGTTTGAACACGAATGCTTTCAGAGAGCTGAGCTCCACAGGAACCCGCCCGTCCTGTCCTCTCGTCGCTCCGCCTGTGGAGTCGTGCTGCCAACCAGCAGCTCCTCACATTTAACCCGGCCCTGCCTCCTTCCTATTGGTCCAGCCTTTTTAGAAGAACCCTGGCTGTGATTGGCCGCCGGCAGCCATTACTTCACCTTTGCATAGACTCCCATAAATACACATCTGAGCCCATGCAGTGTCTCTGAGGCGTTTTCCATCGTAACGACATCACCAGCAGGTTCTGAACATGGCGCTGCCAAATGTTTTCTTTGACATCACCATCGATGGGAAAAATGCCGGTAGGATTGTGATGGAGGTAAGATGCACCTCTTTACTTCTGTCACTTCAGGTTCTTTCAACTGTGGTTATTTTATAAATATGTTATAAACATTGTATGATTTGTAAAATGCTGCGTGTGTGTGTGTGTGTGTGTGTGTGTGTGTTGCAGCTCCGGTCCGATGTGGTGCCAAAGACTGCAGGTAGGTTCGCTTTGACGAGGAAGGAGGAAGCTTTGTGAGTTCACTGCATGAAACAGGAACTGCAGCACTGCTGCTCTGGCTTTTTCCACACACGTTAAAGGCTTTTGTGATTGGCTGTTTGCCCTCACCTGATGATTCAGTGTGGGTATGGGGTGTGGTTGTGGTTGAGGAAGGGCGCGAGAGAGCCTGTATAACAGGTTGCAGAGCCAAAGGGAGTGCTACCAGGAAATAAGAGAAGGAGACGCTCTTGTTCACTCCAGTTCAACCTTCAGCAGCAACCAACAAGGAAATCCTGCATGATTGTGTTCCACATAGTTCGTTATGAGACCTCATTTATACCGAGAAGTGCAGGAGAATGGTGTACGTAGTTATTCAAACCATCACTTTCACTAAGAGATGCTACAAAACGAGCACAAAGAGACACAAAATAACCACAAAGAGACACAAAATGACCACAAAGAGACACAAAACAACCACAAAGAGACACAAAATAACCACAAACAGACACAAAACAACTACAAAGAGACGCAAAATGACCACAAAGAGACACAAACTGACCACAAAGTGACGCAAAACGACCACAGAGACACAAACAGACCACAAAGAGACACAAAACAACCACAGAGACACAAACAGACCACAAAGAGACACAAACTGACCACAAAGAGACACAAAATGACCACAAAGACACAAAATGGCCACAAAGAGACACAAAATGACCTCAAAGAGACACAAAATGACCACAAAGAGACACAAAACGACCACAAAGAGACACGAAATGACCACAAAGAGACACAAAATGACTACAAAGAGACACAAAATGACTACAAAGAGACACAAAACAACCACAAAGAGACACAAAATGACCACAAAGAGACACAAAACAACCACAAAGAGACACAAAATGACTACAAAGAGACACAAAATGACTACAAAGAGACACAAAACAACCACAAACAGACACAAAATGACCACAGAGACACAAAACAACCACAAAGAGACACAAAACAACCACAAAGAGACACAAAATGACCACAAAGACATTAAAACAATCACGTGCGTTGAGGCCACTGTGAGCACGAACCCGACCCTGTGGATCCAATGCTTACATCTGAATTAGGCCCTGATACAAAGAGCGTCACTCGTCAAATCATTGAAGCCTTCCACAGGTTCGAGACCCTGCTCTGCCTCTGACGCGTCTTTGTCTTACAGAAAACTTCCGCGCTCTCTGCACCAATGAGAAAGGCTTCGGCTTCAAGGGCTCCAAGTTCCACCGGATCATCACTGGATTCATGTGCCAGGTACGGAGGAGGTTTGGTTCCACAGGTTCAGATCTAACCATCAAACACTGAGGGCGCCCTCCCACTGTGCCTCCGTGCCGTGCCCCGTGCTTTAGGGTCCTTGTCCCCCCCTCCAGGCCCGTTTGTACTCACACTACCTGGGCCTCGGAGAATGCTTCTTGCTGCCTATACGTCATCACGCCGTAACACGTCACACGCATTGATGACGTCATGGCGATGCGTGGCTTTGTTTCCAGATCTTTCCGTAGACCTCGGAGTTTTTGTGCGTCTTGTCGACTGTTTTTGGATCTTTTCATCGACCAAATCTGCAGTAAACACTCCACCTCCGCATCACACCAACGTGAACCTTTCACCGCCATTGTTTGAAATGTCCGCGCATGGTCCCTCCTTCTTTTTTCTACGTCCCAACAGGCGCACAGGAAATGACCTCAGAACCGCCGTAGGCCTCGTGCTCGTACACGTGCTCACGCTCGTGCTCGTACACGTGCAAACGTGCTTTACTAAAGCCCACCTCTCCCAAATGGGCCGTGGACGGCAAGCGTGCCGCAGCTAGACGTGGTACAGTTGAACTCACACTGGTCAAAGGAACCAGACTTTAGCCGTGACACGTGCTGGGGCACGGGACGGAGGCACAGTGGGAGGGCGCTCTAAGTGAACTCTTGAACGGTTGTTTCCGGAGCAAAGCTGAGCTGCGGCGGTTTGTGACGCCTCTCTGAGCGACCCGGGCCTTTTCCTGTTTGCTTCCCTCAGGGCGGAGACTTCACCAACCACAACGGGACCGGAGGCAAATCCATCTACGGGGAGAAGTTCCCCGACGAGAACTTCCAGCTGAAGCACAAAGGCTTGGGCACGCTGTCCATGGCTAACGCTGGACCCAACACCAACGGGTCCCAGTTCTTCATCTGCACAGGAGACACGACCTGGTGAGCACACTTTGACCTTTGACCCGCGTGCCGCTGCATTCAGGTGCATTTATCCGTCTCACGTACTCGTCTGCGTCTCTCTCTCTCTCTCTCTCTCTCTCTCTCTCTCTCTCTCTCTCTCTCTCTCTCTCTCTCTCTCTCTCTCCAGGCTGGACGGAAAGCACGTTGTGTTCGGCAAAGTCGTGGAGGGCATTGAAGTGGTTGAAAAGATGGATGAGCTCGGCTCGCAGAAGGGAACTCCTAAGGCCGCCGTTGCCATCGCCGACTGTGGTCAACTATAAAAACGAGACCAGGCTCCTTCACTCCAGCGTGATCATCATCTGCATTCATTGTGTAGTGTTTTCTCATCTGTGCTTCAAGCTGCACATTGGTTAATAACACCTGACCAAACGTGTGATGGTGGTGTAAATAAAGCAACCTGAAAGCTTGCTGTGTGCACGTCCTCTCATTTAAAGATCCGACTCCGCCCCGAAACACTTTAACTCCGAAGTAAAAGTCTCTAAAGTGCAGTTTGTCTGTTGTTTGTTTCCGTTTCCTGCTGTAGACGTTTCACGCTGAGCTCGTTTTAACTCCTTTACGTCCTGTTGGGAGTTTAATCTGCGTCATATTCTATGAGATCATCGTGTGTTTGCAGCGTGGCCGTCCTGTTGGAACCACGTCTCTCTACAAACGTCATGTTTTCAGCTATGTGACGATGCGTTTTCCACCTGATCCAAGATCTTTTTAAAGACTTTATTTATCTTCAGGAGGAGAATTTACTCAACACGTAAAGGAACATTTCATCCTTCATTCAACATCAACACAGTCTGAAAATACTACGACTTTTATTCTGAAAATACTACGACTTTAGTCTGAAACACTACGACTGTGGGTGAAATGTGGAGCAGTAAAAAGTGCAATAGTTGCCTCTTATATGTGTAAATCTACGTCTTTATTTAAAACAAAACACGGTACAAAAACTCTGAGAGAAGGTTTTTATTTTATTTTTAATTTCAGAATTTATCAAAACAAAGTTATCATCAATGCTCGGAGTTATTCACGATCAAAACATGGAAACAAGAGTCTAAAAACCAACTAGGACACAGGTTAAGGCATCGAGATCTCCTTTGTTTCTCCTTCGATGGACCTCAAAGAGAGTGATACAAAAAAGACTTCCTATATAAACAGGAAGTGAGACTCAACGACCAATCACGGCACAGGAAAACCACAAATACAAAACACACAGATCCGATACGGTGAAGGTAACGATGGGTACGGTTAGAGAGGCCCCGTCGAGGAAGTATCCTTGGATGGTTCCCCTGTTTTATAAGTGTTCCTCTGCGGGGTTGTTCGTGGAAAAAGGGTAGATTCTGCTGCGCCAGGACGTCCTCATTTTTAACCGAGACGCAGCAAAGAAAGTTTTCCTGACACAAAATGTAACGAGAGGAGCTCTGACGGGTTGATTCTGGACTTCCTGCCGTCATAATTCAATCCAAGTATTATACAAAATGTCCTAATTTAAAATATCCAGGAAATTAGCTCTCCTGCCGTAGGGTCCGCTGTGGCCCCGTGGGTCGTCCTTTGGTCCCCAAGTAGCCAGCTGTGATGCTAATGGGTGTCACTTTAACACACGATGCACACGACTCGTCCCTTAAACTCACCACAGTGCTTCCAAGGCCACGGTACAAAGACACGCTTTAGAGGAATAGTTCGACGTGATGGGAAATGTTTTCTACGTTAGATGGGAAGCTCACTTGCATTTCTGTGCAGTTGTAGCACGAAGACGATTAGCTTAGCCTAGCTTAGCTTAGCATAAAAACTGGAATCAGGGAGAAACAATCATGTAAGCTAACCGCCTGTTAAGTCGTGACGTAACACCCTTTCACAATATGATTTCCGGGTCCAAGTCTCATGTTTCTCCGAAGCCGCAGTGCCGTGTTCCCCGTTGTTTGACCAGATCTGAGTTTTTAAAAAACAACGTAATTGTCATTTGTCAATTCCATAAACAAACAGAAATGTTAAAATTGACTTCTGAACTCTTCATAGAGCAGCTGTTTCCCTCTGCTTCCAGTCTTAATGCTAAGCTAAGCTAATCACTAGCGCACAGACGTTTGATTTTCTTGCACAAAAGCAAATGAGCTTCTTTCCCAAACATTCAAACTACACCTTTAAATCTGCACAGACTGTACAAATCCACGAATCAGCTTTTTATTGACATTGTTTTCTGCACCAGCTGAGCGACGTTGCTCCCCTCTTCTCCTCTTCACCCTCTACCTCATCGTGTTGAAACGGCACAGACGAAGACCGCAGAAGTCACGCCAATAAAAATACGTTTGGTACTTGAGGTAATCATTGAAAACACACACAGGAGGGGAGATTTGAGAAGCTGGTTTGAATTTCAGCATCGGATCGTCTGTTGTTGTTCTTTAGCATGAGAACACAAGCGTCACTCAACACCGAGACAAAGGAGCGGACTTTGCGTGACTCGCGTCCAGCACTGAACACTGTGCAGGCAGGTGGTAGCTTTTGCAACGGCACACTCGTGGTATTGTCTCCCACTGCACGTCGACTCTAAATGCTTCTTCTGCTGGTATAAATGATCACTTATAGGGCGCACTCCCACTGTCCACCCGTACTGTGCCCAAGCGGCTAAAGTCTGGTTCCTTTGACCAGTGAGAGTGCAACCGTACCGCGCCTAAGAGCGGTATTGTTGCCGTTGGTGATAGACAGATGGTTTATCCAATCAGAAACCAGGATTTTCACCCCCTCCCCAAAAGATCTCCAATCAGAGTTCAGATGGATCTGCTGAGACCAGGAGAATCAACACATCTGGAGGAGTCAGGTTGCAAAATTCACCCCCTGCGTATCTCATTCTATTACAGACATGTTCTGCAGTTTCACAATAATTAAAAGACTTAAATTACAGAAGTAGACAGTGAATATATCGTACCTCCACCTCCACCACCACCTCCACCTGTAGTGTCAATCCCGTCCAAATGAGCTTAAATCTCTTCTCTACCAGATGAATCTCACATCAGCACACACAAGATATCCAATAAAAGAAGATTATTTGAAATACATCGCAGTAAATCAACACGCTGAACAAAGATCCTACTGTCTGTCCACAAACAACAGTGTACCGACTGTGACAACACTGTAACACAGTCATCAACAAGCTACATGAGTGTGCTGGTTTAGACCTGGGCTGTTGTTCGCAGCACTTAATGACACTTGCTGAATGTTTACAAAAGTGAGTCGAGGGAAGACCTGCAGAGACTTAAACGTACGGGGGAAGAATCACTGAGCAAAGAGTCTTCTGTCTGTCACAGGTTCGATAACCCTTCATCGTGATTACAAAAGACAGTGCAGCCCATGTGTGTGTGTGTGTGTGTGTGTGTGGGGACAGAACCAGGTGCGTGCCGACCCTGAGCTCCAGGATTTGACCGGTGCCACTGGAACAATACTGTTGTCTCTGCTGCATGACCTTTGATTAATGATCAGCTGTTGAGAAGAATGATCCGTAAAGTGGCATTTTGGACATTTTGGACCATTAGAGGACGCTGTTCAATGGTCTTGTCATGTGTTTTGGATGCAGTTGTGGACGAGGGACGCTGAGATTCACCTGTTGAATCAAGTTTCGGTCGTGGGTTCGTTCTTGTTCTTCAAAATTTGCACCAAAGGTGTTTGAACGCCCTCCTCAGGTCATCGTTAGAGCTCCATGGATTCAGTTGAATCCTGTTTCAGTCTCAACAAATGATCTGTGCGTGCACCTTTGTATCAATTGTTGATCAAAAACCAACGATTACAAGAACAGAACAGGCGGAAAAAGTACCTTTTAGTGGCAAAGTCTAGGATTAATGTTCAAATCAGGTGATATTCTGGGCCTGACACGACTTGAGCTGAATAGATGACCGTGCATTCACACTGGGAGCGATGGAGGCGTCGGAGTATCGCGTCGCTGACTCACATTTGTCCCATTTTTGATCAGCGCTTCAATCGCAGGTAAAAGCAAAGGTGGCTAGCTAAGTGAAACAGGAGCGTACCTGTGTTAACCTGGTCCCGTGTTCCCCTGGTCCCGTGTTCCCCTGGTCCCGTGTTCCCCTGGTCCCGTGTTCCCCTGGTCCCGTGTTCCCCTGGTCCCGTGTTCCCCTGGTCCTGTGTTCCCCTGGTCCCGTGTTCACCTGGTCCCGTGTTCCCCTGGTCCTGTGTTCCCCTGGTCCCGTGTTCACCTGGTCCCGTGTTCACCTGGTCCTATGTTCCCCTGGTCCCGTGTTCCCCTGGTCCTATGTTCACCTGGTCCTATGTTCACCGCTTTGTATGTGACCGGGGAACATAGGACCAGAAAAGCAGGAAACATCGGACCATGTGAGTCGTTGTGTTGTAGTGCGATCAGTTCGTCAGTGATTTAACCTCTGAAGCCGTACAGGATACACTTTCTTCTTCTTCTTCTTCTTGATTTCCGGCAGACTAGATGCCTAAAGGCACATCGCTGCAGTTCATAGTTATATCCATTAAATGATATCCACAGGAACAGTCTGAGTTCCCCCAAGGACTGCAACAATGGCGGCTTTGGTGAGCCCCTGGTTTTATCATAGAGAACTTCAATGACGCTTACTGCAATCTCAACGCTGATTGGGACTGCAGATGGAAATTAGCTTTTAGCTAGAATCTGGTACAAATCATCTTTTTACACTATGTAACCAATGAATTTTGTACATGGTCCCTGAAACCAATAAACGAAATTGGCTGTCGCAGCACAGCGTCATGCAATGTCGCTTGAAAAGTCCAAATTTTTCCACCTCAAGCGACACACGGGATGAGGCAATGGAAGCAATGGACGCGATGGAGGCGATCAGTGCTTTGTTGCGTCGCTCTTATCGCCCAAATCGCCCAAATCGCGTCACCGAGAGTGTCATCGCGTGTCATCGCGTGTCACCGCGTGTCACCGCGTGTCATCGCGTGTCATCGCGTGTCATTGTGTCATTTACATTGGTTTTAAACGGCAGCTTGACGCCTTCATCGCTTTTGGTGTGAATGCACGGTTAGACTTAAATAAATCCACCATTAATGGACCAAGAGCTTCCTCTGACACTAAACATTATTTCATATCAGAGAGCCGTCTGTCACAGAGACTTAAAAGTCTCAACACATAAAAGTTGTAGGATTCAAATCGCCTTTTATCTCCGATGACGTCGCGGTCGTTAAATCCACAGCGATGTTAATGTTCCTGATTTGAACTGCAGCAGAATGGATGTCACTGTCAGAGGAGAAGAGTAAACTGCTGCTGATTCAGCGCTCAAGTCACTCATTACGTGCGGATACGTTAACTTTGGTTAACGTGTTTATCGCAGTCAGGCAACAATGCGTGATTATTGTCCCGCCCCTAATGTGTTTATGTTTCCACTGATGAGAGGAAACAAACAGTAAAGCCTGTTGCATGCTTTGATTTATTCTAGATGATGTATTAAGTAAATGGCAGTTATATCGAATGTTTCATTTAAGCACAGATTTGCTCAGGATTTACAGATAAGGCCTGTTGTGACTTGATGGTTTGTCTTTCTTAGTGGTTCACCAGAAGAGAAAGGTTTGGGTTTTTACAAACGATATAAAATAATAAAGATTTAAAGGTTCTGAAAAATCACCTGCTGCCACTGAGAAACCCACCAGTTGCTCCTGATTTGGTCCCATTACTTCCCCCAGTGTAACCAGTCCAGCTGCTACCTCAGGTGTGTGTGTGTGTGTGTGTGTTGAGGGTGTTTTCAGCTCTGCGGCGACGTCTTACGGCTCTCTCTCAGGATGCCGTCCAGGCCGTTGAGCTGCCGGAGGAAGCCTCGGTTTGGGATGACGCCTCGGTGGTCCTTGACTGTTTTGATGGCCTCCACCAGCGTCAGGTTCTGTCGGATCATCAGGTAGGCCAGCACCAGGGTGGCTGAGCGGCTCACTCCCACAGTGCAGTGGACCAGCACTTTACCTACACACACACACACACACACACACACACACACACACACACACACACACACACACACAGACTTAAAATAGTGGTGGTTGATCATGTGACCCACTAATCAAAGCACTTGTTGCCTCTTTGCTGAGGTTTCACATCTGTGTTTCTATGGAGACGTCTCATCTCATCTCATCTTCAGCCTCTGATCCTGGATCAGGTCTCAGGGGCAGCAGCTTTAGCAGGGGACCCCAAACTTCCCTTTCCCGGGCCACATTAACCAGCTCTAACTGGGGGATCCTGAGGCGTTCCCAGGCCAGTGTGGAGATCTAATCTCTCCACCTGGTCCTGGGTCTTCCCCGAGGCCTCCTCCCAGCTGGACGTGCCTGGAACACCTCCCTAGGGAGGCGCCCAGGGTTCATCCTTACCAGATGATCCTGAACCACCTCAACTGGCTCCTTTCAACGCAAAGGAGCAGCGGCTCTACTCCGAGTTCCTCACAGTCACAGCCTAAGTACTGTTCTAATTCAATAGTCTGCATCGAGTACGGTCCAAATGCCCGGATGTGACTTTCTCCTCCCATTTTGTCGAGGATGCATCGGAGGTGACTTGTGTGGACTTCAGACAGACAGGTGTCCCAGAATACATTTCACATTAACGGGTGTACTGCGTCCTCCCATCCTCCGAAGTGTGGACTCCTGAGTCGAACTTGTCAAGTCTGAACTTCTAAGCTCAAAAGTCCAAACTTGTAATACTTGGTGTTGAGAAACGGCTCCAGTGACCGTGACCATGACAAGATGGAGGCTCTGAAAGCAGAGGCTCACCTGCAGTTACATCTTACCCCCAGAGAGACAACGCATCTCAAATCTGACGGATTATGACTTTAAAGTCTTCAATGACATCCGCTTCAATACAGACAGCGGCACGACCAAAACATATTACTAGACTGACTGGAAAACTGGACATTCTGGCCCGGTACTAAGCTGTTTTGACTCCAACGAAAAGACAGGGATTACTTTGTGTAGTTAATTACACATCTGAGCAGAGAAAGGTGACCTGCGGAGTTCCCCAAGGTACCATTCTGGGACCTCTTGTGTTTAACAACTACATGCTTCCACTGGCATTTTCCACTGGATTTTGGATTCTTGCAGGAAATAAAGTTTATGATACTTATATCGTTTGTTCATTAATGTAATCCTCACAAATGAATGTCACTTTTTATGATTTTTGAAGCGTTAATGCCATCGCCAGAAGTGAAAAGCTAACTATAAACGAACAAGAACAACACCGTCCACTGGCTTCTAACTTATATTTTGCGTGTACGACGTCTCTAGTCTCATCTATCCACTCTGTAGCAACCTTTTTTATATTACTAGACCGACTGTAAACGGCACTAAACTGGTTTGAATTCTACTTAAAGTCGTACTTTGTGTCTATTGTTCATTACACATGTCGGCGGAGTTCCCCAAGGCTCTATCCTGGGGCCTCTTCTGTTTAACCTGTGTCTTCAGACAATGGAAAACAACCAAATCAGTTATTGCAAGTAATGTGCCGCACAGACTGACCTCCGCTCGTGAGGGCTTTGTGGATGAACTCAGCAGCAGGGTAGAAGTTGACGCTCATGTCGAATGTCGGGGAGTCGTGAGCCTCGATGCCGTGATAGGTGACGTTCATCCCGGCGTAGTACTCGGCTCCACCGCGCCACTTGCTCTGCGCGCAGTTGAGGATGTGCGTAATGCCAAGTTTGGCCAGCTCACGCCGGTCGGATGCGATATCTCTGCAGAAAAGAGACATTTGATTCATGCATGCATCAGCTACAGCTCTACACCCACTTCACACCATATATCATTCATCAGACTATTAATACGTGGGGATCTTTAATCGCTTTTGTTTACTATGTTAACCACGTGCAACCGCGGAGAATCAACAAGTTTTTGATGCTTTTAATGTTCAATTATTTCTGCACTTTAAGGGATTGTACTGTATTTCGTTGTACTGGTACAATGACAATAAAGACAATTCAATTCAATTCAATTCAATTAAGTGTTGCACTAAAAGTACGTGAGTTTGGTTCCAGTGTGTGTCACAACTGCAGCTTTCCCGCCATTTTTCACCTCCTGACTTTCCCCGCCCACTTACTCACCTGCTTCCTCCTCCAGCCCAGTGTTTTATATATAGATATAGATACACACACACACACACACACACACACACACGTTTATTGAGTTCTAGTTCTGTGCCAGATTGTCTAGTCTGCATCCGCCCTGACATTCCTGCATTGTTGGCTCTGCCTGAACCTGCCCGCCTCTTTCCCAGCTCGGTGTTTCTGCACGCTGCTGTCCCGGCTGCAGCCACTCACCAGAACATCGGCAGATACGCTGAATTTCTCCTCATACATGACTTACTGTGTGGAAGTATGGGAAATACATTCAAAACAAATACCAAGTCAGTATTTATGCTTCAAAAGAGTCAAGAAAACCACCTTCACAGGACCAACCAACCCTTTTTTTATTGATTTAAAGGCTCTAACATTTAAAGACTTACAAATCCTGTACAAAACACCAATCACTAGAAAGTATCCAAGCCAGTGAGGAGATCTAATCTCTCCACCTGGTCCTGGGTCTTCCCCGAGGCCTCCTCCCAGCTGGACGTGCCTGGAACACCTCCCTAGGGAGGCGCCCAGGGTTCATCCTTACTAGATGATCCTGAACCACCTCAACTGGCTCCTTTCAACGCAAAGGAGCAGCGGCTCGACTCCGCATCACTCCGCATATCAAAGATAAACAACAGCAGCAGTGTTGGAGACAATGTGGGCAGATGAGTGCCAATCACACAGGTTGTTTTGGTCATGTGTAAAACTGCAGGGGTTCTGGGACCGGTGGTTCAGATACTGGAAAACATTTTCTCCTGCAGGTTTCACAGGAACCCCCTCGGACTCTGTACCTAGGTTTGACCCCATCAGGTTCTTTTCAAAAGAAAGACTTTTATCAAAAGGCCAAAGGAGAAACTGGTTGAACAGTGACCCTCCAAGTCCAGGACAGTGGCCACAAATACACGTGATGGAGAGACTGATTCTGTCTCAGGGTGGAAGCAGGGACCTGGACCGACGGGGGCATAAACGGACTGTGTCCATGATAAAAGACGAGTCAAGTACTCTGCAAACCTTATGGACACGGACCAAAGATGCAACCGGCGTGATGAGCCCCGCCTCTCTTTATTATTCCTCTTATTTTACTTTCAGTTGATTGTTCACCTCCCAAAGTTTTGGAAATTTGTGTTCAGGTGCAACAGCGGCTGTTTATGTAAGTTAAAAAAAGGTAAATAAATAGAAAGTTTAAATAAAAAGGGGGATGTTTTATAAGCAAGAGCTCAGATGACACCTGTTTCAGGGGGTTGGTGTGATGTTTGTGATTTGTTGATGTGTTTTTGTTGTTGAAACTTAACTTTACTTTATAAAAACTTCTTTATTTTGATTTAAATCATCTGAGAAATCAAAACTGGCTCCTTAAATGTTCATTAATGACTGTTTTATGCTTCAGAATCACATCTGAAGAGTGCTCATGATGGTGAACTGTTGTATGCACATGAATGTAAACTCACTGGTCTCCAATATAGAGCCGGGGCCACACTTCGTCCGCGTGGTTGCAGGCGGTCTTGCCCGTGCACAGGAGCCGCTCCAGCTCGGACACGGTCAGGGTCGGGGAGGCGCGCTCGGTGTCTTTTCGGTTCGGGGACCTGGAGCTGCTCCGGGACCGGGAGAACCGGGACATGAACGCCATTTAACCTGGGCAACAGAGAGGACACACGGACGACTTCTCATTCTCACATGGAAGCAAGAAAACGCACACAACAGGATGGAAACAAGGGGATTATCATGAATTTAACATGATTCTCTTCTTGTTATATAACAAAAATAACCTGTGGCTTTGTTTGGGTGGTGGATGCACGTGTCTCTGTGACTGCACAGCCTGTGAAATGTGAAAGGAACCGTGCAGGCCCAGTGTTTCCCCCCGTGTGTGTCCGGTTTACCTGTGTGTTGTTGTTTTATCCCGTGTGTCAGTGGTGCTGCAGGGCGCGCTGCTCCGCGGCCATGTTGACTCATTTATTTGCTGTGGGAGGATGGATGAGGATGAGGATGAGGAGGATGAGGATGAGGAGGAGGAGGAGGAGGAGGAGGAGGAGGAGGAGGAGGATGATGAGGATGAGGAGGATGATGAGGAGGAGGAGGAGGAGGAGGATGGTGATGGGTGTATGATGCTGATGCTGCTCCTCAGCCTCCACCACCGTCAGACATCTTCAGCTCCGCCCGCCGCCGCCGCTTCTTGGCACCATCCTCTCAACAAGTCCCGGTTTACGCGCGGCTCCGCGGGACGCGTGTCTCCGTCTCCGGGTTCAAAGACGCACCCGCGCCGCTGTTCACGGGGATCTCCGGCCGCTTCACGTGTCTCACCGGGGCTCAAATGATCCTGCTGCTTTATTTCTATATTTCATTGTTAATAAGGGTCCGTGTGACGCTGCTGTTCCACTGTTTTGGGGCGTTTGAGCTGCAGTTTGTCGCCATCTTCTGGTCAAATTCAGGAAATGAAAGGAGGAAAAAGAGGAAACAGTGTCACTGCATTTAATATTAATATTGTTGTTTAAAAAAAATAAAAAATTAAAAGTAATCCAGGGATCCAAAGACACAAAATGTGCAAAACAACTGGAAAGAAACATCAAATTACCACCAATTTAATTTTAAGTCATGTTATTTTTATGTTATTTAAGTTGCTTGAGAACACTTTTAAAAACAGTTATTTATTATTTTTTGTGTATAAATGTCATTGAATCGAATTATTTTTAGTTTATTTGATTTTGTATATATTTTGTTTTATTGTATTCAGTTTATTTTATTGTAATTAAATGTATTTATTTTATTGTGTACTATATACACATACTGTGAACATTGTCTTTTTATGTACAATTCATTCTTTTTTCATTTTTGAATGTAGTTTTTAGTGTTTTATTTAATTGTATCAATTTTTATTCAATTTATTTTCATTTATAAATTTAATTTAATTGTAATAGTTGTATCTTTTGTTGTATTTAAGAAGATGAGGAAACTGGGAACAAGTCAGTTTGATTTATTTTAGTTTTATTTAATCGAATTTAACTTTATTTTACTGAAGAAAATAAAGGTGATTTTGATTCAGTTTAATTTAATTTCATTTCATTTTATATTATTTTATTTCAATGAAGAAAATAAAGGTGCATCTGGAGACACGTCTGTTTAATTTGATTAAATTTAATTTAATTTAATTTAATTTAATTTAATTTAATGTTATTCTATTTTATCCTATTTTAATTTAATTTACTGAAGAAACTAAAGGTGAATCTGGGAACACGCCTGTTTAATTTAATTTAATTTAATTTAATTTAATTTAATTTAATTTAATTTAATTTAATTTAATTCAATTTATTGACGAAAATAAAGGGGAAGCTAGAAACTCGGAGTTTTACAGGAGGGCCGTGAACGCACCATGACGTCAAAACCTTGCGACGCACGTGTGAGCGCAGTGAGGAGCAGAAATGGCGGCGGAGCGACTTCAGTTCCATGAGATGGGTTTGGATGACCGCCTGCTGAAGGTAAAACATCACAATGAGAAATAAAGAGTTTAAATTAAAACATTAAATATTAATAATATATAAAACACGGGAACTGTGACGTCAAACGCGTCACAACGACGTTACAACGGGCTAAAGTTAAATTAACTTTCCTTTTTCAGCCACAGCCACATTTTAATTTAGACATAAAACACCTGTTTTATGGTTAAAGGTAAAAACAGTTTAATATTTAACGTTTAATGTAACAAATTTAACATTATAGACTTTTAAAAACGCTGAAAATGCGAATTTTTTTAGACGTTTGCATCATAAAGACAAACAAAAATAACAACAACGTGACACGAAATGACCACATATCTAATTTTAATAGTGTGTTATTTAATTTCAGCAATTTTAAATACAGTTTAAAAAATTACATGTCATTTAATCTGTTTTCTTTTGGTTCTGTTTCATTTTTTTTCATTGTTTTTATTTATTATTTATTAATATTTAGTAGAAAACAGAGCTTTTACAGACAGGTGGTTACATTACTTTATTTAATTTTGCTTTGCTGGTTTTATGTCACCAAACATGCTTTACAAATGCACTTTAAAGCTGTAAAAGACAGTTAAAAATATTATATTTTAATCATAATGTCAAACAAAAATAACAACAACGTGACACATTAGCAAATATTTAATTTCATTGTGTGTTATTTTATTTCAGCAATTTTAAAAACAGTTTAAAAAAATAAATGTAATTTAATCTTTTTTCTTTGGCTTTGTTTCATTTTTTTATTTATGATTTATTACTAATAATTAGTAGAAAACCGAGCTTATACACAATTAGTTGTGATTTAGTTACATTGCTTTATTTAATTGTGTTTTGCTGGTTTTATGTCACCAAGAATGCTTTACAAATGCACTTTATAGCTGTAAAAGAAAACGAAAAATAACAACGTGACACAAAATTACAAATATTCATTTCATGAAAGGAAAGCATCACTGCTTTGACCCCGAGTGGTGTTTGGGTTTAACGAGTGACCTGTGAACTGGACACTTTCAGCCGAAAGCGTCCGCGGTTGCCATGGTGACTGCAGATGTAAAGAACCATCCCTGGACACTTTGAGGGCGCCCGTTTGTATTCACACTACCATGGCCTCGGAGAATGCTTCTTGCTGCCTATACGTCATCACGCCGTAACACGTCACACGCATTGATGACGTCATGGCGATGCGTGGCTTTGTTTCCAGATCTTTCCGTAGACCTCGGAGTTTTTGTGCGTCTTGTCGACTGTTTTTGAATCTTTTCATCGACCAAATCTGCAGTAAACACTCCACCTCCGCATCACACCAACGTGAACCTTTCACCGCATGGTCCCTCCTTCTTTTTTCTGTGTCCCAACAGGCGCACAGGAAATGACCTCAGAACCGCCGTAGGCCTCGTGCTCGTACACGTGTGCACGCTCGTGCTCGTACACGTGCAAACGTGCTTTACTAAAGCCCACCTCTCCCAAACGGGCCGTGGACGGCAAGCGTGCCGCTCCTAGACGTGGTACGGTTGCACTCACACTGGTCAAAGGAACCAGACTTTAGCCGTAAAACGTGCTGGGGCACGGGACGGAGGAACAGTGGGCCCTGACTGCACACTACCTCCTGCACTACTTTTATATATACTTTCTATTTTTATGGTTAAAAGTTTATTATGCTTAGGTTTATTTTTATGCGTGTAGAGACAGAAACATGAGGCTGTTCTTTAGGAAAGGATCCTTCAATGTCTCCTGTTGGATCTGACGCTGCTAACTAAAAACAATAACATCAAATTAACCTGACGTTAAAGGGGGCGGTGGTGCCGTTGGGGGACGCAGCGCTCCCCTAATATAACGGGGGGGACACTGCCTATTATAATGTGTCAGATGTGAGATGAGTCCACACAGGAGCATTAGTTTGAATCCTTCCTGCTGTCGTCCGGACGCAGGCGGTCGCAGACCTGGGTTGGTCCCAGCCCACCCTGATCCAGGAGAAGGCGATCCCTTTGGCCCTGGAGGGGAAAGACGTTCTGGCTCGAGCTCGGACCGGATCTGGAAAGACGGCGGCGTACGCTGTACCGCTCATCCAGCGCGTCCTCGCCTCCAAACAGGTGAGAGAACACGCTTCACACGGCTTCACACGGCTTCACACGGCTTCACACGGCGTCACACGGCTTCACACGCCTTCACGCACCTTCACACGCCTATACACGCCTTCACGCGCCGTCACACGCCGTCACACGCACCTTCACACGCCGTCACACGCTTCACACGCCTTCACACACAGTCACACGCCTTCACACACAGTCACACACAGTCACACGCCTTCACACGCCGTCACACGCCTTCACACGCAGTCACACGCAGTCACGCGCCTTCACACGCAGTCACACGCCTTCACACGCAGTCACACGCCTTCACACGCCTTCACACGCAGTCACACGCCTTCACACGCAGTCACACGCCTTCACACGCTGTCACAGGCCTTCACACGCCTTCACACGCCCTTACACGCCTTCACACACACCTTCACACGCAGTCACTCGCCTTCACACGCCGTCACACGCTTCACACACCTTCACACGCCTTCACACGCCCTTACACGCCTTCACACGCCTTCACACACAGTCACACGCCTTCACACGCCTTCACACACAGTCACACGCCTTCACACGCCTTCACACGCCCTTACACGCCTTCACACACAGTCACACGCCTTCACACGCCTTCACACACCTTCACATGCCTTCACACGCTTCACACACCTTCACACGCTTCACACACCTTCACACATCAGCAGCAGCTGCTCTTCGTCCTCTTCATCGCTCTGTTGTCGTTGTCGTCTCCAGAGCGTCCGTGAGCAGGACGTGCGCGCTCTGATCCTGGTCCCGACCCAGGAGCTGGGTCAGCAGGTCCATGCCATGATGAGGCAGCTGACGGCGTTCTGCTCCAGGGACGTCCGCGTGGCCGACGTCACGGGGAAGGCGGACGTGTCGGCGCAGAGGTCAGCCCTTTGGGACGCCACACACACACACACACACACACACACACACACACACACACACACACACACACACACACACACACACACACACACACACACACACACACACACACACACTGTTGTGATGAGGGGCGCGTGGTTGACCTTGTGTTTGAACAGGCCCATCTTGATGGAGAAGCCCGACGTGGTCGTGGGGACGCCGTCCCGCGTGCTTGCCCACCTCAACGCCCAGAACCTGGTCCTGCACTCGTCCCTGGAGACGCTGGTGGTGGACGAGGCCGACCTGCTCTTCTCCTTCGGCTTCGAGGCCGACCTGAAGAGCCTGCTGTGGTGAGGACACGCGGGACTTTAGTCCTCTCTCCTGAGGCCGCTGCTGCACGCACGCCACTGCACGCACGCCACTGCACGCCGCTGCTGCACGCAACTATATAAGCAGATATTAAATATTCAAAAACAGTCGACAAGACGCACAAAAACTCCGAAATAATAATAATAATAATATCTTTGTTGTGTTTCAGTCATTTGCCGAAGATCTACCAGTCGTTCCTGATGTCTGCGACTCTCACCGAGGACGTTCAGGCCTTAAAGGAGCTGCTGCTGCACAACCCTGTACGTCACACACACACACACACACACACACTTTTATAAAGCCTCTGCTTTAGGGCGCACTCCCACTGTGCCTCCGTCCCGTGCCCCAGCACGTGTCACGGCTAAAGTCTGGTTCCTTTGACCAGTGTGAGTGCAACCGTACCACGTCTAGGAGCGGCACGCTTGCCGTCCACGGCCCGTTTGGGAGAGGTGGGCTTTAGTAAAGCACGTTTGCACGTGTACGAGCACGAGCGTGCGCACGTGTACGAGCACGAGGCCTACGGCGGTTCTGAGGTCATTTCCTGTGCGCCTGTTGGGACGTAGAAAAAAGAAGGAGGGCCCATGCGCGGACATTTCAAACAATGGCGGCGAAAGGTTCACGTTGGTGTGATGCGGAGGTGGAGTGTTTACTGCAGATTTGGTCGATGAAAAGATTCAAAAACAGTCGACAAGACGCACAAAAACTCCGAGGTCTACGGAAAGATCTGGAAACAAAGCCACGCATCGCCATGACGTCATCAATGCGTGTGACGTGTTACGGCGTGATGACGTATAGGCAGCAAGAAGCATTCTCCGAGGCCCAGGTAGTGTGAGTACAAACGGGCCTGGAGGGGGGGACAAGGACCCTAAAGCACGGGGCACGGGACGGAGGCACAGTGGGAGGGCGCCCTTAGAGTCTGCAGCTGCACAGCGTCCGCGTTAGAAACTCCCACAGTGAGTGAGTGTTTGTCTGGTTCTGCGTTCCCTCTCAGGTGATCCTGAAGCTCCAGGGCTCTCAGCTCCCCGACTGCAGCCAGCTGCAGCAGTACAGCATCAAATGTGAGGAGGAGGACAAGTTCCTGCTCGTCTACACGCTGCTGAAGCTGCGTCTGGTTCAGGGGAAGACGCTGCTGTTCGTGGGAGCCGTGGAGCGCTGCTACAGACTCAAACTGTTCCTGGAGCAGTTTGGGATTCCAGCCTGCGTGCTCAACTCGGAGCTGCCCGTCCAGTCCAGGTGAGACGAGGGTCAGGCGGCAGTTTCTGTTCCTGTGCAGGGAAAAACACAAGAAATGAGAAACAACAGGAAACAGTCAGAAGGTTTTAGAAAAGTGGCAAAAACCCGAGAAAAATACGTTTGAATGTTTTCAGATAAAAAGACAAAAGATTTGAGAGGAAAAGTTTCGATGATTCAAGGAAAAATCTGCAGATTTGTACAAAAATTCTAAATATTTTGAGATAAAAGTCATATTTTGAAATAATTGTCGTATTATTTTGAGGGGAAAAGTTTTAATATTTTGATAAAAACAACAGAAAGAAAACGATAATTCAAGAAAAAGGTCGGAAGATTTTTTTAGAAAAATTACAAAATAAAAATAATAAATAATACAAGTTATATTTGAGTCCAAGGACGATAAATAATAACACAAAAATTTGGAATATTTTGAAAGTAAAAAAGTTATAATTTGAGGTAAAAAGTCGGAATATTTCTAGATTTTTTTGAAGCTTCATTGAAAAAGTTAAAATAAAAAAATAAGTTTGGATATTTTAAGAAAAAAGGCAAAAGATTTGATAATTCTGGAAAAAATCTGAACATTTGTAGAAAAATTTTAAATATTCTGAGAAAAAAGTTGGAAGATAATAAATAATAGGATTAAAAAAAAGGTCATATTTTGAATTAAAAAGTTATATTTGGAGTCCAAAAAGGACGATACAGGATAAATAATTTGGAAGATTCTTAGAAAAATTCAAAGTAATTTAAGGGAAAAACTTTGGAAGATTATTCAAAATAATTTGGAAATCAGTGAAAATAATTTGAGGAAAAAAGTCGCAATATTTCAGGATTTTTTTTGAGGCTTCATAGAAAAAGTTTTAATATCTTTAGGAAAATAAGTTTGAATATTTTAGAAAAGAGAGATTTAATATTTTGAGAATCAAGTCTTTAGAGTCAGAGTCGCTCAGAGGTGATAAACGCTCACGTTCAGTCTGGTGACCCCCCCCCCCCTTCCTCCCCCCCCCAGGTGTCACATCATCACACAGTTCAACCAGGGCTTCTACGATTACATCATCGCCACGGACGAGCAGAGTCTGACGGACCCCGCCGCCGCGCCGCAGACGACCGCGGGCAAAGGGAAGAAGAAGAAGAAGAGCGCAGAGAGAGGAGGAAAGTGAGTCCGGGGAGGGTTTGGGACAGAACCGCTGCATATATACATATTTACCACCCCAGCCTTGATGCTCCAGGTCATTTCTAACTGGTGTCTCTGATTGAAGGCTGAAGGACAAAGAGTACGGCGTCTCCAGAGGCGTGGACTTCCAAAACGTGGCCAACGTCCTCAACTTTGATTTCCCCTCGACCGTGGAGTCGTACATCCACCGAGTGGGGAGGTGAGTTCCCCTTCAGCGGCGCTTTGTTCACCACGTTCGTCTGAGGATCCATGAACCCTGACGTTGTGTTTGTGTTTGCTTCAGAACGGCGAGAGCAGACAACCAGGGCACGGCGCTGTCGTTCGTCTCTCACACAGAGTCGGAGCTGCTGTCGGAGGTGGAGGAGGCGCTCACAGGAGGTGACGGGGGCTTCCTTTAGAAATAAAGTTGGAATCTTTTGAGGATATAAAAGTTTGAATAGTTAAAAAGACTAATTTTGAATATTAATTTTTCTTGACTGATTAAAATAGACGTTGATATTTACAGTGAACTTTAGTGCAGCTGTAACTGGAGCAGAGCTGCAGACAGTGATGAGTGTTACTCCACCTGTTACTCCACCTGACCTCTGTGATAGCTGCTAATGAGCACGGCATTCACACACACACACACACACACACATACACACACACATACACACACACCAGTGTGTCAGGATCGGTGTTTGATCCCTTTAACGTGTTAATGTCAAACCTTTGTTCCCAGATAACACGGACTCTGTTCTCAAACCGTACCAGTTCAAGATGGAGGAGATCGAAGGCTTCAGGTACAGATGCAGGGTGAGTATCTCCCTCATGTCTGGAAGCGCTCGTCGGCGTTTACACTCTGGCGTTGCTAAATTCTCCGTTGCGTGTGCAGGACGCCATGCGCTCGGTGACGAAGCAGGCGGTGAGGGAGGCCAGACTGAAGGAGATCAAACAGGAGCTGCTCAACTCAGAGAAACTCAAGGTGAGTGACAGTCGGAGGTGGAAGAGTGTGTGTGTGTGTCATCGGTCCTCCGCACAGAGACGGGCGGAGGTGGATGAGCGTGTGTGTGCGTGTGTGATCGGTCCTCCGCACAGAGACGGGCGGAGGTGGATGAGTGTGTGTGTGGTCGGTCCTCTGCACAGAGACGGGTGGAGGTGGAAGAGCGTGTGTGTGTGTGTGACGGTCCTCTGAACAGAGACAAGCGGAGGTGGAAGAGCGTGTGTGTGTGTGTGTGACGGTCCTCTGAACAGAGACAAGCGGAGGTGGAAGAGCGTGTGTGTGTGTGTGACGGTCCTCTGCACAGAGATGGGTGGAGGTGGAAGAGCGTGTGTGTGTGATCGGTCCTCTGCACAGAGATGGGTGGAGGTGGAAGAGCGTGTGTGTGTGTGTGTGACGGTCCTCTGAACAGAGACAGGCGGAGGTGGAAGAGCGTGTGTGTGTGTGTGTGTGACGGTCCTCTGCACAGAGATGGGTGGAGGTGGAAGAGCGTGTGTGTGATCTGTCCTCTGCACAGAGACAGGCGGAGGTAGATGAGCGTGTGTGTGTGTGTGTGTGTGATCGGTCCTCTGCACAGAGACAGGCGGAGGAAAATGAGCGTGTGTGTGTGTGTGTGTGATCGGTCCTCCGCACAGAGACAGGCGGAGGTGGAGGAGTGTGTGTGTGCGTGTGTGTGATCGGTCCTCTGCACAGAGACAGGCGGAGGTAGATGAGCGTGTGTGTGTGTGTGTGATCGGTCCTCCGCACAGAGACAGGCGGAGGTGGATGAGCGTGTGTGTGCGTGATGGGATGTTTTCTGTCACTCAGACATATTTCGAGGACAACCCCAGAGACCTGCAGCTGCTCAGACACGACAAAGACCTGCACCCTGCCGTCATCAAACCCCACCTGAGGAACGTTCCTGAGTACCTGGGTGAGACCAACTATCCTCACATTCACTCTCTGATTCCACCTTTTGAGTTGTGGACAAAACGAGACGTTTAGCTTTTGAGAAACTCATCACTCTGGTTTTCTGCAGTGCCTGAGACGCTGAGGGGCGCTCTGAATCCGCTGTCAAGCCGGAGGAAGAGGAGGAGGAAGGAGAAGCCGAAGCCAGAGGGACTCCTCAAGAGCAGCTTCAAGGTGAGACAGAAGGACACGAAGGTGACACATGAACGGGTTCTCTGATGAGCAGCTACAGAGGAGTGAGTTCAAACAGCGAGGTTCTACAGTGTCACGGGTCAGACAGGAGTAAATGCATCTTTTGTGACTTATCTTTTAAATCAGCAGTGTCAAACTCTAATTCACAGTGGGCCAAATTTAAAAACTGTGACAAAGTTTAGGGCCAGACTCAAGACTCGAGGCTGCAAACGAGCATGTGTTCCTCCTCTCCAGATGTGTAACGTTGAACCTTTCCAGTGCAGGTCCTTGTTCTTGTCGTGGTGTTTCTTCTGTTTGATTCTTTGGTTACAGCCACGGTGACAAACAGCTCTTTACCTTCACACACAGATCATCTGCTGAAAGCTCCTGTCCTCCATCTTTCTTTGGGGCGTTTTTGGGGAGGGGTGGATTCAGTGTGTCTGCAGAGACTGGTAGCATGGATGCTCATGTGTGTGAACAGAAAAGTAGACGTGGATGAGATTTAGCTCTCACAGAACCTGGATATGATCTTAGGGCCAAATCTAATTACACCGCGGGCCAGATTTGGCCCATGGGCCTGAGTTTGACACCCCTGTTTTAAAGGTTTGAAACGTGCCATGAAAAGTTTTACAGGACGCCAAGTTTAGTCAAACACAAGCTGTTTTTATATCACAGTAAAATCTAATGTAATGTGCTGAAGAAGTGCAATAATCAGTGTGTATATATATATATATATATATATATGTATATATATATATATATATACATATATATATATATATATATGTATATATATATGTATATATGTGTGATCTACCACAGCTGTAAGCTTGAAGATGCAGCTTCCAGATTCACTTATTGCTGTGCACAGTAAAAGAAGAATAAGAAGAATTACTTTATTTATTCCACAACGGGGAAATTTAACTTTTTCACTCTTATTCATGTTACACACACACACACACACACACACACACACACACACACACACACACACACACACACACACACACACACACACACACACACACACACACACACACACACACACACACACACACACACACACACACACACACAGACAGGATCTATATACATGCAATTAAGGAGAGATGTTAGAGCGAGGGGGCTGCCAACAGCACCTCGGCAGTGCCCAGGAGATGAACTGGCACCTCTCCAGCCACCAGTGCATTGTGCGATTTGCATGTTAGCACCAGGCATGTGTACAAAGTAATACACAAGTGCAGCATCTGTGATATTTATCGATTTCTGCCATGTTGTATCGACGCAGCAGTGTCACGGTATTTAGCGTGATCGATATTTTAAACACAGTTAACTAAGACGTATCAAACAGAGGCGACAGAAATGCTCACATATGTGTTTCAGTGCTGTTTCCTGAGGTAAACACAGATGATTTCTCTAGATTTCAAAGTAAAGGTGTTTAAAAATAAAAAGGGTTCAACGTCGTAACATTTCTGGGATTTTCACCACCGTCTTCCTCTCTGATGTAAATGGATTCATGGACGTCGTCAATCGTTGTTCAAGATGACGCCACATCTAGTGTTTAGGAGGAATGCAGCTTATTAGAAATAGGCTCTTATTTATTCTTAAACGAGCCACAGCTGCGTCATCCCTGTTATAAATAATGTAGACGTGGGGCAGTTTGTCGGACGAAGCTTCCCAAGAACAGACTTTCAGGATCCCAAAGCATTTCTCTGAGAGGATCCCGAAACACTAAAACAGCAGAACGGAGCGTAAATGTCTGACAAATGTAGCCGCCCAAAGAGACCGCGGGTACGAGCGGAGAGCTGAGCAGGAGAACGGGGAGTTGAGGAGAACGGGTAAGTGCTGAGTCAGATTATCACGGGTGTTTCAGTGTGGGAACGGTGAACGTACGAAAATCTCTCTCGTAACAGACACAATGACTCTGCAAACTGCACAAATGGACCTGCTGCTAACAAGCGTTTTGCACTATTATGCCGTCATCTGCACTTTATTATTATCTTTATTACTATTATTACTAATGTATAGTTCTGTTGTTTCTATAGCAGTTGGATCATTTATCTTGTCACTTACCGTTGTGTCTTAGCACTTTACTCGGGGCGACTGTGGCTCAGTTGGTAGATAGAGCGAGTCGACCAATGTCTAAAGGGTCGGCGGCCCGGTCCCCGCCCTGCCCTACCTGTGTCATGGTCGTTGTGTCCTTGGGCGAGACACTTCACCCACCTCGCCTCGTGTGAATGTGTGTGACTGCTGTGTGTGTGAGGAGGTGGTCGAGGGGCCGTAGGCGCTGATTAGCTGCCACGCCTCTGTCAGTCTGCCCCAGGGAAGCTGTGACTACTGCGTAGTTTACCACCACCGTGTGTGTGTGTGTGTGTGAATGAACCTGGACTCTGCACTGAGAAAGACGCTGTATAAATCAAAGCCATAATAATAATTATAATAATACTAATTGTGTCTTGTCTTTGTCTTGTCTCGTCTACGCACGGGACAGATAATGAGAAACGTTTGTCTCGTTCATGTGAAGAATCGACAATAAAGTCGACTTTGACTTTGACTTTGAAGTATTTTCTAACTTTTTTATAACTGAAACGATTCATTGAGTAATTGAAGAGATGGACGGATAAATAGAAACATGGACAAATAGATACATGGATGGATAGATAGATAGATAGACGGATAGAGATGGATGATAGATGGATGGATGGATAGACAGATAGAGAGAGAGAGATGGATATAGATAGATAACTTTATTGATCCCTGAGGGGAAATGAGGTCATCGTAGCAGCGGTACAAAACAATCAGGAGAACAAAAAATAAAATAAAATATAAAATACAAAATATGAACTACACTAAGAACAGTATTGCAGATAAACACTATTACAATAAACTCTGTGGATCTAATGAGGAGATAAAGGGTGGATTCATGTGTAACAGGAATAATCATTCGCTGCAGTCCTGCATCTTTAAAGACTCCTTTTACCGTCTCTTGTGTGTTTTTATGAAGAATAAATGTGATTATATAATAATAATAATAAGAGTAATAAATGTGACCTCCATGGTGAAACCAGTCTCCTGAACGACTCGTTGACTCTCTTGCAGAAGAACATCCAGGGGAAGAACCCGCTGAAGAGTTTCCGGTACAGCGGGGGGAGGAACAGGAAGGGCAAAGCGGGCCGCTCGTAGCTGCGGCTGCAGGACACGTGGACGCGTTTCACAGCCTCTGACTGTGCAGAGACTTTCACCCAGAGGGCCGTCCCGTCCCCGGTGTGGGCGCGGGACAGACGCGCATGAACTGAACGGATGGAAGCGTTGAAACTTTACGGACCGCGGACGCACCGGACCACGAACGCTGACTCATGTGAACGTTGGAAACGAGGAAAGATGCAGTTTGGACAAACATGAAATCACGTATTCAGAGTTAAACAGTCGCTGTGTTTTCTAATTTCTCACGCGTCTCTTGTGGAAACATTGAAAATGTTTATTATAATAAATAATTGCTTCTCAAACGTTGCGTGTTTGTTTTGTAGTGGGTTGTTTCTACTGTGATCTGCTGATGTTTACGTGTAATCTTCACTGACAGAATCAGGAAAAGACGGAGAGAAGTTTGTGATCATTTCACTTTAAAGCATCAAAAAGGTGAAAGTGTCACTGTGAACTACAAGCGTTCTCCCACAGCAGCAGGACACGGATGACTCAGCGTCTGAGCAGAAAGCAGCCCGTTGTTTACGCCTCTTCACCGAGCGCTGCCGCTCCGCTTTAAGGAGGGCGGTTGCCGTAGTGACGGAGATGTTGGAAACAGGAAATGAATGCGTAGCTCTCCTGGTGAACGCCTCCATGTTTAGTTTTTCATGTTAAACAGAACGAAACCTCCCTGATCAGTCTGCAGAGTTTGGTTTGAGGAAGTAATAACGATTATTCCATCGATTACTTGATGAATCGTTGGAATAATCGGTCATATTCGATAGCTGCAGCTTTAATTGTAATGTAGAATTTAGAGGATATTTAACAATGTTTAACGTTTGTTTGGATTTTTACGTTTAACATTATTTGCTCAGCAGTTCCTGATCGGTTCCTGAGTCTGTGTCTCCGATTTACCTGCTTTCAAGAGTAGTTTCCACATGAAACTCTACATTTGTGAGGTGTTTTTAAAGACTTTGCTCTAACCACTGAGTCATCGGCCGCCCCAGATTAGTCGCCCCGCGTAGAGAGGCTGAAGGTCCTCGAGGCAGCGGGTTCGACTCCGACCTGCGGCCCTTTGCTGCATGTCTCCCCCTCTCTCTCTCACCCCATTTCCTGTCTGTCCTTTATAATGAAGGCTTGGAAAACTGCCAAAAATATCATCTTTAAAGACTTAAATCTTCAGTATGACCCACTAGATCTACTTGGAGCTCACAGGAAGTCAGGAGAAGCGTATTAAAATGGAGATCATGGCGGGTTGTGCGTCAGAAATCCCTCCGGATGTGAGTTGAGCTCATTGGATGTGTTCGATTCCTTCAGCTGCAGAAACTTCCACGTCGTCCTCCGTGGTCTCCCATCTGCCCCCTGCTGGCCTGGAGAGACATGACAGCATGTGAAGTGTGACTGCCTGCATCACTCCTCTCTTCAGTTCGATAAACACTTCATTTCAACCAGTGGTGTAAACAGCAGACGTGTCAGTACCTTACAGTAGAAGTAAAGGGCGACGTTCAGCAGCAGCAGAGTCAGCGGCAGGGCGACCGCTCTGATGATGAGAGGCGTCGGATCTGATCGGACACACAGGACATCGTCACAGCACACATCATGAGTCATCATGTCTGTGTTTTTCAACCTGGAGCCTATCCGGCTGTGGAGACGTGACGTAACACCCTTTCAAAATAAGATTTCCGTGTCAAAGCCGGTCCGAGCCTCGTATTTCTACAACGCAGCCGTGACGTGTTCCCCACGTTTCTTTTAAAACAAAGTAATTGTCATTTTAAATCTTTCTTATGGATGAGAAAGACGTCCAACTGATGAAAGAGGTGATCGTCATTGTTCACGTGTTCGGCCGTTGTCTGTTTTTTTTTTAAAGGAGCGGTTGGACCCGGAAATCTTATTTTGAAAGGGTGTTACGTCAGACTGAACAGACGGATTTGGGGACCAGCTGAACCTGCACACGACAATATCCGTCCACTAAAGGTGTTTTTACACTGACTCAGACTGTGTCACACGTGTCCGACTGGATGATGGAATGATGGTGAAGTCTCGTTGTGAAATCTCGCGGGACTTTGTCTGAAGACAGCGGAGTGGACCTTCAGGGCGCCCTCCCACTGTGCCTCCGTCCCGTGCCCCGGGCTTTAGGGTCCTTGTCCCCCCCTCCAGGCCCGTTTGTACTCACACTACCTGGGCCTCGGAGAATGCTTCTTGCTGCCTATACGTCATCACGCCGTAACACGTCACACGCATTGATGACGTCATGGCGATGCGTGGCTTTGTTTCCAGATCTTTCCGTAGACCTCTGAGTTTTTGTGCGTCTTGTCGACTGTTTTTGAATCTTTTCATCGACCAAATCTGCAGTAAACACTCCACCTCCGCATCACACCAACGTGAACATTTCACCGCTGTTGTTGTTGTTGAATGAATCAGAATCTTTTGTGAATGGTTACAACATGTGGAGCTCTACTTCACGCTGCTTTCCCAGACTCACGTTCCTTTTGGACGCAGACGGGCGCAAGTTGTGTTACAAACTGATCCTAATGACTCCGGATCCACTGCACCTTCAGAGCATCAGGGCTGCTGTTTGTCCTCTACTGCAGACAAAGAGGACAAGACATCCTACCAAAGAGCATTTGACTACACAAACATGCTGCTCCAAGACGGGACACACTTGCTAATGCTAGGCTAATGCTATTAGCTAAAGGGACTGTGTTGACTTGCATCAGTAGCTACACACCAAAGCACGGCAGGAGAACGGAAACTTCTCCATTGTTCCATCATCGAGTCAGACACTTGTGAGAACAGTCGGAGTCTGTCAGTGTAAAAACACTTTTAGTGGACAAATATTGTCGGTGTGCAGGTTCATAGATGCTCCACTTAATAATAACACATTTAAAAACAGTCACTTACTCAGAAATACACGAAGAAATAAGGTTAAAAACATTCAAATTCCTCTTTAAAGATAGACTGTAGTGAAACTGTGGCATTTTACTTGGTTACTATCTGACGTGACACAACGACAGTCGTCACTCCAGAAACTACGACATGCATGGACACTGTCATCAGCTGATCACTTTCACTGTTTGGACCAATCATCTCACCTGAGACAGCGACAGAGAGCAGGCGGCTCTCAGAGGAGAAGTTGTGAGAAAAAACATGGAGCTGGTAAACACAGCTGTATCTTCCTTGGTGGGCGGGCTTTGCAGCAGGAAACAGGAAGTGGGCAGAGTGACTGACAGCTGGCCGGGTGTAGTTGAGTGCTGCCTTGGAAGAGGTGAAGGTGAGCTGGAATGAGCCTCCTGGGTACTGTGGCTGGACGGAGCAGAAGATGGTGAAGGGGGAGCCCCGCAACACCTGAAACCCCTGCTGCTGGGCCTCGGAGACCCCGTCCATGGACGAGGAGACGGAGATGTTTGGCTGAAGCAGCAGGTCTGTGAACACAGAGGTGAAGAAAAGGTCACATTCTCCCGCCGTTCAACAAAACGGCCCCTGAAAAAAGACGATGTCTGATGGGTTTACCTGAACAGGTGAGATTAATGAGGGGGGAAGAGGAAATTGACTTTACACACTCCCTGAGAGCAGATCCAGACCGAACACAGTGGAAACTGATCCTCCACACGGATCTGTATAAAGACCCTCTCTCTACAGAAACAGCAGAGCCACAGTTCAGCTCTCTACAGACGACGTCTACTTCCTTCAGGGTCCAGGGAGCGTCGCTAACTGGTCTCCAGTCCCCCTGATGTTTCACCTCCAGTGTTCCTGCACAGCGACTGTCCCCTCCCACCAACCTGACAGGTTCTGAACAGAAACAAGAGCGTCATCAGCAAAGAATACATTTTTTTAGCACAGAAATGAACCAAATCCAAGCTGCAGCTCCTCTTCTACCTGAGCAGGTGAGTCTAACAACTTTTCCAGGTGAGCAGGTGTTTCTGTCTGAGCCTGAGCTTCTACAGTCCAGGAGAGCGGACTCATTGCCTCCACACTGGAACTCTTTGGTCCACATTGGAGCCTCCACTTCACCATAGAGCGCCCCCTGGAGGACTGAAGGAGCCCCACAGCCGAGCTCCCTGCAGACCACCTCTGCATCCTGCAGGTCAAAGTCAGTCTCACACACTGAGGACCACGACTGGTTAGACTGGTTAGACTTCACCTCCAGTCTGCCTGAACACAGACCGGTCCCATTCACCAGCCTGACAGAGTCTGGAGAGATGATAGAAGAATAGAAAGATGTCATCAAACTGTTCAGGGATTCAAACTGGACTCTGCACAGGTCCCCACCTCAGACTGCAGCAATTTTACCAGCACATTAACATTAACTATGTTTAAATCATCCTTTGCAGATTGTTTTATTCTGTTCCTTCTGCTCATGTACGCCACAATCTCTGCTCCTCACTCAGAGACGTTTAAACGTTTTTCATTCTTTCTCAGTCGGTGACCTTCAGCACTCACTGGATCGGTTCACAGCCGAGTGTGAAGCGGCCGTGATGAGGATCAGCACCTCTAAATCTGAGGCCATGGCTCTCAGCAGGAAACCGGTGGATTGTTACTCCGGGTAGGGGATGAGTCCTGACCCCAAGTGAAGGAGTTCAAGGAGCTCGGGATCTTGTTCACGAGTGAGGGGACGATGGAGCGTGAGTTTGGCCGGAGAATCGGAGCAGCGGGGGCGGAGCTGCAGTCGCTCTACCGCACCGTTGTGACCAAAAGAGATCTGAGGAAGGCAAAGCTCGGGATCTACCGCTCAGTCCTGGTTCCTACCCTCACCTGTGGTCATGAAAGCTGGGTCAGGACCCAAAGAACCAGGTCCAGGTCCTAGTGTGTGAACTGTGTTTCCTCAGGAGGGGGTCTGGAGTCTCCCTTAGAGAGAGGGGGAGAAGTTCAGCATCCGTGAGGAACTCGGAGTAGAGCCGCTGCTCCTTTGCGTTGAAAGGAGCCAGTTGAGGTGGTTCAGGATCATCTGGTAAGGATGAACCCTGGGCGCCTCCCGAGGGAGGTGTTCCAGGCACGTCCAGCTGGGAGGAGGCCTCGGGGAAGACCCAGGACTAGGTGGAGAGATTAGATCTCCACACTGGCCTAGGAACGCCTCAGGATCCCCCAGTTAGAGCTGGTTAATGTGGCCCAGGAAAGGGAAGTTTGGGGTCCCCTGCTGGAGCTGCTGCCCCCGAGACCAGCCCCCTGATAAGAGGCTGGAGATGAGATGAGATTCTTCTGTAACCCAGAATAAAAATGTTTAAATAAAGATCCCTAAACCCTAAAGAGATGCCACACTGTTGTGAAGATGCTGAAGACCCCTGGCTGAGCTGAGTTGTTCACAGTTGTGTCCAGTAAGTCATTGGTGCCTGTTATGATGGAAACCAAAGAACCCGCTGATGGAAACCAGTGGCTCAGAAAGCTTTAAAGCTGAAGAAAGATTCATATCTTGGTGCATTCAGCACCTGATTTACTGAGACAGCAGCTAAACAGAGTCCATCATGGCTGTTGGAGACTCTGCTGCATGTGTGTCGACATGGGTACATTACTGTCATGATGTCAGTGATGGGTTTACCTGAACAGGTGAGATGCAGGGTGGAGGAAAAGGATGTTGACCTTGCACACTCCCTCAGAGCCGATCCAGACTGAACACATTCGGAGTTGATCCACACAGATCTGCGTGAGGAACTTCTCTTTACAGAAACAGCGGAGCCACAGTTCAGCTCTCTACAGACGACGTCTACTTCCTTCAGGGTCCAGGGAGCCTCACTAACTGGTCTCCAGTCCCCCTGATGTTTCACCTCCAGTGTTCCTGCACAGCGACTGTCCCCTCCAACCAACCTGACAGGTTCTGAACAGAAACAAGAGCATCATCGTTAAAGAATAAAGTTTTATTCAAACGAAAATGAACCAAATCCAAGCTGCAGCTCCTCTTCTACCTGAGCAGGTGAGTCTAACAACTTTCCCAGGTGAGCTGGTGTTTCTATCTGAGCCTGAGCTTCTACAGTCCAGGAGAGAAGACTCATTGCCTCCACACTGGAACTCTTTGGTCCACATTGGAGCCTCCACTTGACCATAGAGCGCCCCCTGGAGGACTGAAGGAGCCCCACAGCCAAGCTCCCTGCAGACCACCTCTGCATCCTGCAGGTCAAAGTCAGTCTCACACACTGAGGACCACCACTGGTTAGACTGGTTAGACTTCACCTCCAGTCTGCCTGAACACAGACCGGTCCCATTCACCAGCCTGACGGAGTCTGGAGAGATGATAGAAGAATAGAAAGATGTCATCAAACTGTTCAGGGATTCAAACTGGACTCTGCACAGTTCCACACATACACTGAACAAACACAACACTTTTGTTTTTGCTCCAATTTTTCATGAGCTGTAATCTCGCTTTACTTGCGTTACCCGCAAGATTTGTATGTTGGTGCATTCAGCACCTGATTGACTGAGACAGCAGCTCATCAGACTCCATCATGGCTGCTGTGTGTCAACCCGGGTACATTCCTGTCATGATGTCAGTGATGGGTTTACCTGAACAGGTGACATCCAGGGTGGAGTCGGAGGAAGTAGATATTGCACAGTCCCTCAGAGCAGATCCAGACTGAATACATTCAGAGCTGATCCACCACACAGATCTGATTGAAGACTCTTCTCTCTGTTCTACAGAAACAGCAGAGCCACAGTCCAGCTTTCTACAGACAGCAGCTACTTCCTTTAGGGTCCAGTCATATGAAAGCATTGGTCTCCAGTCCCCCTGATGTTTCACCTCCAGTGTTCCTGCACAGCGACTGTCTCCTCCCACCAACCTGACAGGTTCTGAACAGAAACAAGAGCGTCATCAGCAAAGAATACATTTTTTTAGCATAGAAATGAACCAAATCCAAGCTGCAGCTCCTCTTCTACCTGAGCAGGTGAGTCTAACAACATTTCCAGGTGAGCAGGTGTTTCTGTCTGAGCCTGAGCTTCTACAGTCCAGGAGAGCGGACTCATGGCCTCCACACTGGAACTCTTTGGTCCACATTGGAGCCTCCACTTCACCATAGAGCGCCCCCTGGAGGACTGAAGGAGCCCCACAGCCGAGCTCCCTGCAGACCACCTCTGCATCCTGCAGGTCAAAGTCAGTCTCACACACTGAGGACCACGACTGGTTAAACTGGTTAGACTTCACCTCCAGTCTGCCTGAACACAGACCGGTCCCATTCACCAGCCTGACAGAGTCTGGAGAGATGATAGAAGAATAGAAAGATGTCATCAAACTGTTCAGTCATTCAAACTGGACTCTGCACAGGTCCTCGCTTTACTTGCGTTACCCGCAAGATTTGTATCTTGGTGCATTCAGCACCTGATTGACTGAGAGCGTACTCACACTGTCCTTCCGTCCCGTGCCCCGTGCTTTAGGGTCCTTGTCCCCCCCTCCAGGCCCGTTTGTACTCACACTACCTGGGCCTCGGCCAATGCTTCTTGCTGTCCATACGCCATCACGCCGTAACACGTCACACGCATTGATGACGTCATGGCGATGCGTGGCTTTGTTTACAAATATTTCGACAGACCTCAGAGTTTTTGTGCGTCTTGTCGACTGTTTTTGAATCTTTTCATCGACCAAATCTGCAGTAAACACTCCACCTCCGCATCACACCAACGTGAACCTTTCACCGCCATTGTTGTTGTTATTAAATGTCCGCGCATGGTCCCTCCTTCTTTTTACATGTCCGAACAGGCGGACATAACGCTACTGCCGTAGGGTTTGTGCTCGTGCTCGTACACGTGCGCACGCTCGTGCTCGTACACGTGCGCACGCTCGTGCTCGTACATGTGCAAACGGCTCCGCTAAAGCCCACCTCTGTCAAGCGGGCCGTGGACGGCCCGCTGGCCGCAGTTATGCGCGGAACGGGTGCACTCACACTGCTTAAAGGTACTAGGCTTTAGCTGAAAAAACGGTTTTGGCCCCGGCCAGAAGGACAGTGTGAGTACGCCCAGACAGCAGCTCATCAGACTCCATCATGGCTGCTGGAAACTCTGCTGCATGTGTGTCAACCCGCGTACATTACTGTTATGGATGTTAGTGATGGGTTTACCTGAACAGGTGAGATCCAGGGTGATGCTAGACGAGGTTGAGCTTGCACAGTCCGTCAGAGCAGATCCAGACTGAACACATTCAGTCCCGATCCTCCACACAGCTCTGAATGAGGACTCTTGTCTCTCTCCGACAGAAACTGCAGAGCCACAGTTCAGCTCTCTACAGGCGACAGCTGCTTCCTTCATGGTCCAGTCATACGCAATCACACGTCTCCAGTCTCCCTGATGTTTCACCTCCAGTGTTCCCGCACAGTCGCTGGCTCCTCCCACCAACCTGACAGACGCTGCACAGAAACAAGAGCGTCATCAGCAAAGAAATTAGTTCCATTAAGAAAAGGCTAAAATTTGACTGCTGATTCTGTTCCTCTAATGTCCAGCAGGAGGAGACTCCACTTAAAGCTGCATTCTCTCTAATGTCCAGCAGGAGGAGACTCCACTTAAAGCTGCATTCTCTCTAATGTCCAGCAGGAGGAGACTCCACTTAAAGCTGCATTCTCTCTAATGTCCAGCAGGAGGAGACTCCACTTAAAGCTGCATTCTCTCTAATGTCCAGCAGGAGGAGACTCCACTTAAAGCTGCATTCTCTCTAATGTCCAGCAGGAGGAGACTCCACTTAAAGCTGCATTCTCTCTAATGCCCAGCAGGAGGAGACTCCACTTAAAGCTGCATTCTCTCTAATGTCCAGCAGGAGGAGACTCCACTTAAAGCTGCATTCTCTCTAATGTTCAGCAGGAGGAGACTCCACTTAAAGCTGCATTCTCTCTAATGTCCAGCAGGAGGAGACTCCACTTAAAGCTGCATTCGCTCTAATGTCCAGCAGGAGGAGACTCCACTTAAAGAAACCCAAAATACATGTATGAACCTGAAAAATCATAATCTGCTAAGATCTGATACGTTTAAAACTATTAAACCTGCAAATGTTTGAACAGGCATCTAAAGGAAACACTGTTGATCACAGTTTTATGACCTTTTTCGTTCTCTTTGTACCTTTTGAGTTGTGTTTTCCTTCAGCCTGGTGTCCTGAGGGGAAAATCAGAGGTGGCATTAACCAGATTATACAGAACACAGTTCAGATTATACTGCCCTACAAAGCCAGGAACTACAGAATCATTTAAACAAGATGTCCCAACAAAAGAATAACTGGTGCATATATTATGGATTATGGTTCATTTTGGTAGTTGTGGTGGTGCCTTTGAGTCTCTTTATAATCATTTTAAATTTCTCTGTGATTGTTTGTAAGTCTCTTTGTGGTAATTTTGCATCTCTTTGTGGTAATTTTGCATCTCTTTGTAGTCATTTTGCATCTCTTTGTAGTCATTTTGCATCTCTTTGTAGTCACTTTGCATCTCTTTGTAGTCATTTTGCATCTCTTTGTAGTCATTTTGCATCTCTTTGTAGTCACTTTGCATCTCTTTGTGGTCATTTTGCATCTCTTTGTGGTTATTTTGCATCTCTTTGTAGTCATTTAGCATCTCTTTGTGGTTATTTTGCATCTCTTTGTGGTTATTTTGCATCTCTTTGTAGTAATTTTGTATCTCTTTGTAGTAATTTTGCATCTCTTTGTGGTAATTTTGCATCCCTTTGTGGTAATTTTGCATCCCTTTGTAGTCACTTTGCATCTCTTTGTAGTCATTTTGCATCTCTTTGTAGTCACTTTGCATCTCTTTGTAGTCACTTTGCATCTCTTTGTGGTAATTTTGCATCTCTTTGTAGTAATTTTGCATCTCTTTGTGGTAATTTTGCATCCCTTTGTGGTAATTTTGCATCCCTTTGTAGTCACTTTGCATCTCTTTGTAGTCATTTTGCATCTCTTTGTAGTCATTTTGCATCTCTTTGTAGTCATTTTGCATCTCTTTGAAGTCATTTTGCATCTCTTTGTGGTAATTTTGCATCTCTTTGTAGTCATTTTGCATCTCTTTGTAGTCATTTTGCATCTCTTTGTAGTCACTTTGCATCTCTTTGTAGTCATTTTGCATCTCTTTGTAGTCACTTTGCATCTCTTTGTGGTCACTTTGCATCTCTTTGTAGTCATTTTGCATCTTTTTGTAGTCATTTTGCATCTCTTTGTAGTCATTTTGCATCTCTTTGTAGTCACTTTGCATCTCTTTGTGGTCATTTTGCATCTCTTTGTGGTTATTTTGCATCTCTTTGTAGTCATTTAGCATCTCTTTGTGGTTATTTTGCATCTCTTTGTGGTTATTTTGCATCTCTTTGTAGTAATTTTGTATCTCTTTGTGGTAATTTTGCATCTCTTTGTGGTAATTTTGCATCCCTTTGTAGTCACTTTGCATCTCTTTGTAGTCATTTTGCATCTCTTTGTAGTCACTTTGCATCTCTTTGTGGTAATTTTGCATCTCTTTGTGGTAATTTTGCATCTCTTTGTAGTCATTTTGCATCTCTTTGTAGTCATTTTGCATCTCTTTGTAGTCACTTTGCATCTCTTTGTGGTAATTTTGCATCTCTTTGTAGTCATTTTGCATCTCTTTGTAGTCATTTTGCATCTCTTTGTAGTCACTTTGCATCTCTTTGTGGTAATTTTGCATCTCTTTGCAGTCATTTTGCATCTCTTTGTAGTAATTTTGCATCTCTTTGTGGTAATTTTGCATCTCTTTGTGGTAATTTTGCATCTCTTTGTAGTCATTTTGCATCTCTTTGTGGTAATTTTGCATCTCTTTGTGGTAATTTTGCATCTCTTTGTGGTTATTTTGCATCTCTTTGTGGTTATTTTGCATCTCTTCGTGGTAATTTTGCATCTCTTTGTGGTCATTTTGCATCTCTTTGTGGTAAATTTGCATCTCTTTGTAGTCATTTTGCATCTCTTCGTGGTTATTTTGCATCCCTTTGTGGTAATTTTGCATCTCTTTGTAGTCATTTTGCATCTCTTTGTGGTAATTTTGCATCTCTTGGTGGTAATTTTGCATCTCTTTGTGGTAATTTTGCATCTCTGTAGTCATTTTGCATCTCTTTGTGGTAATTTTGCATCTCTTTGTGGTAATTTTGCATCTCTGTAGTCATTTTGCATCTCTTTGTGGTTATTTTGCATCCCTTCGTGGTGCTTTTGAGTCTCTACGATTGTCCTAAATTTCTTTGTGGTGCTTTTTACGTCGTTTCAAGTCCCTTTTTGCTGAGATGACGATGTTTACACTCTATGAAGTGAACTTAACTTATCAGAACTCTCTGTTAAACAACGCTCGCTCTAATGAAAGTTTATCTGATAGGAAGCTGCTGACAGATTACAGATTACAGATAAAGAGGCTAAAGAGGACCGTGGTTTCTGTTACCATGACAACCCTTGCAGGCTGCCACGCCATGCCACAGATTAATGGTCAGTGTCTTATTATTATTATTTCCAGTAAATGTGTTAAAAGCAGAGAGGGGATTGAATCACAGTTGCAACTAACGATCATGTTAATCGTTGATGAATATCTTTTTATGTTTTAAGTCATAAAAAAAAATCAGTAAACAGTGAAAAATGATCTTTACAGGCAACATCTTGTTTTGCGAATCCCGTCTTATCGTTTTCTATAATCGTTTAAAATTATGGCATTGTGGTGTCGTCCTGCCTTCTGTTTTAGTGAGACTTGTGCACCAAAGATCCGTCCTGATGCTGGATTTTCATCGACTGAACTTTAATTTAAAATGGCGAAGGACGCCCTGGTTACATCACAAAACAACAAAGCGCACAAGAGTTATAACAGCACACAAAAGTTACATTTACACACAAATTACACAACAAAGACGTCCAAAAATGAATAACTGACTAAAGAAGGAATAGAATAAAGATGTTTGTTTGTAGATTTAAAGAACATTTTCAAGCGTCCTACCGGAGCTCAAGAGCAACAGCAGCAACAGGTGATCCATGTCCAGGTCGACCGCTGCCCTCAGTGTATATCTGCGTACAGGAGCAGCTGCTTTATGTAATACTACGTCTGAGCGTCACGTCCTGCCTCTCTGTCCAGACCCGCCCCTCCGCCCACTCCGTCACAAACTGATTTTATCTCATCTTCAGCCTCTGATCCTGGATCAGGTCTCAGGGGCAGCAGCTCCAGCAGGGGACCCCAAACTTCCCTTTCCCGGGCCACATTAACCAGCTCTAACTGGGGGATCCTGAGGCGTTCCCAGGCCAGTGTGGAGATCTAATCTCTCCACCTGGTCCTGGGTCTTCCCCGAGGCCTCCTCCCAGCTGGACGTGCCTGGAACACCTCCCTAGGGAGGCGCCCAGGGTTCATCCTTACCAGATGATCCTGAACCACCTCAACTGGCTCCTTTCAACACAAAGGAGCAGCGGCTCTACTCCGAGTTCCTCACGGATGCTGAACTTCTCCCCCTCTCTCTAAGGGAGACTCCAGACCCCCTCCTGAGGAAACACATTTCACACACTTGGACCTGGACCTGGTTCTTTGGGTCCTGACCTGGACCTGGTTCTTTGGGTCCTGACCCAGCTTTCATGACCACAGGTGAGGGTAGGAACCAAGATTGACCGGTAGATCCAGAGCCTTGCTTTCCGCCAGAATTACACTTTAAGGTGTAGAGTTTGGATGCCAACCTCCCTCTCTCTGTCAGAAACAGGACCACGGTTTCATATAACGCTGCGGCTGTTAGACACCGCGCTGATTATAATACCAGGCTGCATAAATCAGATAAACAGCGTGGGCGGTGAGGGGGCAAACCTGGGCCTTCAGCCTGTGGAAAACGTCTAAATCAGAAGGAATCTGCTTTGGTGTTTTGGTGCATAAACAAGAAATATAGAATAAAAATATTTGAATATAAGTTTGTATGTATACATAGAGATATATTCTAGGGTATTTTGCAAAGCGTCACACTATCTAATACATGGAGGATGTTTCGATTCCTGTTCATCTGATCTTTGACCCGATATGAAGCCACGATCAGATTAATGCTCACAGGGACTAATCTTTCTTTGAGTCTGTAAAACATCAGTAAATGGTAAAAAAAAAGATCATGAAAACCTTTAAGTTGATTCCTTTTGAGTCACATAAATGATCGAAATTGAACCAGACAATAAAACACAGACAAAGGTGCTTTAGAAAACGACTTCATTTTAATCGAATGCATTCAGCAGTACGTTAAATCAGTTTAGCAATCACGCTGTAAAGCCATTAAAGAAACATATAGTTACACATACATTTCTAATGGAGAGCTACCTAATCATACCCTGATGGGGTTGTGACATGCTGTGTATTGATTTATTAAGCCAATCAAATTTGTGTAATGTATCGTCTCTGCTCAGCAGAAGCTTCCTATTCCAGATCAATCCTCTGTGAAGAATTTTCCAAAAACATATTCCCTTAAAACCACATGTATCTCCACTCCAAATGTTTCTCCAACAAGTGAAAACTCTCTGAGAAGTAAACAAATGAATAACCTACGTGTTGTGTATGTTCTCAAGCTGGTATGTTGCAGCACACTGAAGTGGTTAGTACGATCTTACATAGATGTTGAACGTAGTAATCAATCAATAGTGTACTCAAAAGGATAGTCCTGTGTGGGCGCAGAGTTAAAGATGACGCTGTCGAACGGGTTCTCAGTCATCCAACTGTCCACCGGAAACCAGGAGTCGTACCAGGATGTGGTTCTCTCTGTTTCAGGTATTGTTGTGGGGGCGCTTGTGGTTGTGGTTGTGGTTGTAGCAGGAGTGGTGCCAACACCAGCTCGTAACCTCTGCTGACGCAGCCGGCGTAGACGCATGATCCGGAGCCGCCTGAGTCGCTCTGCGTTCTGAGCCATGGCGTGACTGTCGACCGTAGTGGCCGCAGGGCTGCTGGCTGGCGTCGTTTTCACCACGTTTACTTTGGGGACCAGTCGAATGGGCCTCTTGCCGCTGAGCGCCATGATTTGTTTGATGCGGTCCCAGTTGGATTTGGCCAAAGTGAAGCTGCATGACGTGGCTCCAGAGTCGTAGCCCACCATGCATAGTCTGGTCTGAGGGGTGTAGCCCTCAACTTTGGCCGTCACCCTGTACTCTCCAGGGTTCAACAGCCGCCAGTAGTCACCGCCTAAAGCTAGAACGAGTGCAGGTTAATGGTTAGGATCTGAAATCTGCATATCATGCATAGTATCACCGTTGTTGTCACCAACATACCAGTTCTGACATCGTGACGTATTCCCTCCACAGATATGGTGGCGTTAGGAAGCGGATTTCCCTCCACGTCTCTCACCACACCCTTTATCCCTCGATTTACCTGCACAGGAAACAGCATGTCATGCCTAAAACAGAACCGTGTGAAGGGGATGCCGCGGCTTAGCTTGTCAAGTTGCCAGCAGCTGGTTTTAGAACGAAAAGCTCAGTTCAGACCAACAAATTTGCAAAACGTGCAACTACTTGCAATGTGCAGGTCTGCAACGTTCTGGAACCTGCCAGTTTACGCCAACATGACACAATGCAGGAAGTTGCAAGTTTCAACTGGTCTTTCAACTGGGGTTTACAGATCTATGAGCTTGAAGGTTCATCTGATGCCAAAATGCTGCATGGAGGTTTAAATGAGTTTAATTAGTTCATGAGGCTGGATTTTATAACTCTGGAAAGTTGTCACAGTCATAGTTGTTTTATCTTTCGTCACAACAATCAAAGTGTTCACGTAACAATCTGATCTACCAGGAATGTGCGCTTGCTTGTATCTCATTGGACAATGCAATTTGCCAGATGAGAAACTGCTGTTGCGCTCTGAACGAAGGCTGTAGAGTAACACTGAGCCGCAATAAAGGCCAACTTGTCACCAGCTACAATGGTGGCAAGTTCTCGCAGTGGGACAAAACACGACGTGGATCCCGCATGCAACATAGTCAATCTCTCCAATGGTCACTTGCATGCTCCAACCATGCATAGTCTTGCTTAACTATGGCTAAATACACTGCCATCCCTGTTTGAAAGGCTCTTATATCCATGAGTAACTGTCATTTAGGAGCCTCTTCCTATACCTCCTCACCAGAGAGAATGATGTTCCTTAGTTAAGTTTGGTTTTGTCATTGCCTGCCGAGAGTAAGCGCTGGAAAGAAGTGCGTCATCTTGTGCTTGTAATTCCTGTGCCATTCTTGTTTACTGTTAATCCCAAACGAGTTAGCGCTACTTCGTTACCTCCAAAACAATCCCCAACCAGGAAAGTTAGCAAACATCCTGAGGCTTCAAAGAGCCAATGGAGGCGGCCACCACTGTTGACCACGCCACTTCCCACAGAACGAACAGATGAGCAAACCTTTTTACAGTCAACCCTCTCAAGTTTGCAGGGGCTGTGATAAGAGTCTCATACTTATGATTGCAGTTCTCACTTGTTCAATGAAGGACAACAGAGCCTCGCGGTTGTTCTCCCACTCCAAAGGCAGTTCACTCTCATGGGGAAACTTGTCACAGCCCAAGAAGACGGACAGCTCGAAGCAGTTGGTGTGCAGGTAGCTGAAGTCATTCATACCTGTGGGAGAGGAAAGCTTCAGACGAGAGAAGCTGTGGAGTAACCAGGACACAGTTTCTGTAAAAACGTGTTGCTGTACAGTTTTAGATCACCACAAATGTAAATCTATTCACCTTCGTTCAATTGGATTGGCTACAGAAGTCTGACCAGCCAACCTTGGATACCATCATGGTTGGATTACCAACCAGGAGAAGCAGGTAACGGCCCCAAAAAGCTTCAGAATCGCTGTGAACCCCATTTATTCTAGTTCATACATGACTCACATGGTGCATATTTCTAAAGAACTTAGTTTCAAAATTATACTTTGGCGTGATCTGAATTTCGTCGTCTGTATGACACACCTAAACAGAACTTCTTGCAAGTCTATGTGCATTTTCGTGGACAGCCAAACCTTAAATAGATATATTGCTGATTTTAATTCAGGTCTGTGTCTGTAGTGGTTAGCACTGTCGCCTCACAGCGATAAGGTTCCAGGTTCGCAGGCCGGCCTGGGCCTTGCTGTGTGGAGTTTGCATGTTGTCCCCGTGTCTGCGTGGGTTTTCTCCGGGTTCTCCGGTTTCCTCCCACAGTCCAAAGACGTGCAGGTGTTGGGTTCATTGATGACTCTAAATCACCCGTAGGTGTGAATGGTTGTCTGTCTCTGTTCGTCTCTATGTGTCCTGTGATAGACTGGCGTCCTTTCCAGGGTGGACCCCGCCTCACGCCTGATGTCAGCTGGGATCGGCTCCAGCCCCCCGCGACCCCGACAGGGACAAGTGGTTGAAGATGAATGAATTAATGAATGAATGTGTCATGGTAATGTGAGCACTATGTTCAGAAAAACAGTGTTTGCCCTCTCTCCATTACGGAAATTCAAGAGGAACGGAGAATCGTTAATTTGCCAAATGCGCCCGCTGACACGTTTCGGCAGATCTCCAGTGCTTCTTTCTTCTGGGACTTCCTTGGTCTCTACTGAAGCTGTCACCTGTAGTTTGGTTTGCTGTGTGCACTGTACTTAATTTGGATGCCAAACAAATTCATCCATCAATGGACGTGAACGTCAACATGGATGCTTTCTTGTATCCTTTTCTGTGTAAAAACTTACTGCCCACCACTGGATCCCAGCTGGCTCTGTTGGTGATGCCTTGTCCCGCAGTGATATCATCCCCGTGGCAGGAGCCTCGGTAGGTCTCTGTCATGGTCAGGTGGCTGTGGGCGTACGACATCGCCAACCATCGAAACATGGTGTCGTCGGGCGTCTCCCTCAGAGATCCCTCGTTCTGTCTCTGGATGCGAGCCCAGGTCTCCTCGTTCATCTCAGAGTTACCTCTCCAACGCCGGCTATCCGTTAACTTAAACATAACAAAGGGATTTTAGGGTTAATGCTTGGTTGCGGAACTGATATCTATCTTTAATGAGTTCTTCTTTGTGAGGTAGCCTTACGGAAATTGGCGGACGCTGCATATCAAAAGGGTATGCGACCAGTTTTTCTCCTCCTTGCAGATTAGCTCCCAGCACAAATGGGTTGCGCTCCATCCAGGAAATGATGTATTTTGTCTCAGTAGCAAGCTGTGAAAGCAAAAAGCAGAGAGATGTTTGAATGTCAGCACACTGTGGAGGATTAAAGTTGGAAATGTTCACTTGCTCTGTTCCTGCATTAAAAAACAAACTCACAGAGCCGTTCAGGGAGTTTTCTGGGAGCGGGATGTGATGATTGGGTATGACGCGAGGGACCCAGCCTCTGTCCTCGGCTCCCCACAAGATGCTGTTGAGGTCCGGGAAGTTCTGGAAGATGTCGTAACCTTCTTCGGTCCAATGGCCCAGCGCCCAGTTCCCCATCTCCGAACCCTGGATGACAAGAAGGAGAGCTGCATTAGGCCTCAAGAATATTTGAAAGGTGTTGCATACAGACGTAAGTCTTGGATACCGGTGGAGGAAAGACGATGCAGTGCCATATAGGCTACCTTTTTGCATGCAGCTGGTGCCCCTTTTCTCCACCTCTGCCTTGTAGTCCACCACTAACTGCCGATACTAGTATTCTGACCCATACGCCCCTTTCACACATGCACCGCAACCCTGAAATTATCCGGAGGAGCTGTATGTGAGGTGTCTGCATCAGATGGACCGGACATTAAACCGACTTTACACTGCTAGCTCCCTGGTACAGAGTCAGTGTCATGTCAGATGTGAATAGAGCAGGTCTTTGTCTGGAGAATTCACAGGCAGTGAGTGGACGTGTTGATGACGTCTCTATCATGCGTCTGGCACAACACCCCAAGTATGCACACACCCTAGGGTGAAGAAGAGGGTGATTTACACGAAGAAGCAAACGAAAATGTCTAACTGGAAAGACAAAAAGATTCAGGAACTTCTGTGGGTTAGGGCGGCACAGATATCAGCAAACATATTCAAGGAACAGCAAGAGCCTCGGTTATGACCAAATAACAAACCGGCTATGTTACCGCGGTGTAATCTGCATCTGGCATGCTCTTCCGGGCGCTAACACTCCCCTAAATCAGAGTATTTCCAGTAAGTGAGAACTCATCTGACACGGAGAATCTCCTGTTGAGGGCTACATGAATGAAAGAGTAACTTGTCAATGTCCACACCTAGAGTTCCTATGAGAAAACGACGATAGTTTGTGCTTCGTTTGTAGTTTACACCGACGTTCTGCAGTTAAATGTGTGTTCCCTCGTACCATCTCAAAGGCCAGCTCGTAAGCGTCGGGGTTGAGTGAAGGCACCAGGTGTATTCTCACTCCGTCCACCAGGCGGCGCACTCTGGGGTTCTCATCGTTGTACTCCTTGCATAGAAACTGCATCAGCAGGAGGAGAAGCTCTCGGCCCAGCGCCTCGTTACCGTGGAGACCGGCTGTGTACCGAAATTCAGGCTCACCTGGTGAAAGCGGGAACAAAAGGAACAGCACACTTTATTTATTGACACCAGGACAAGTGGCTTCAATGTAACGATACAGGAAGGAATCACGGTTTGTCTTTTGCATATCTTGAGAACAGGGCGACAGAGTGGTGTGGTGGTTAGCACTGTCGCCTCACAGCAAGAGGGTTCCTGGCTCAAATCCCGGCTGGGGCCCTTCTGTGTGGAGTTTGCACGTTGTCCCTGTGTCTGCGTGGGTTTTCTCCGGGTTCTCCGGTTTCCTCCCACAGTCCAAAGACGTGCAGGTGTTGGGTTCATTGATGACTCTAAATCACCCGTAGGTGTGAATGGTTGTCTGTCTCTGTTCGTCTCTATGTGTCCTGTGATAGACTGGCGTCCTGTCCAGGGTGGACCCCGCCTCACACCTGATGTCAGCTGGGATCGGCTCCAGCCCCCCGCGACCCCGACAGGGACAAGAGGCTGAATAAATTAATGAATATCTCGAAAATGAGGGGTCTATTGTTGCCGTCTGTTTACGTACCCTGTGTGTTTGACCGACCGATGTCACGTTAACACACACACACACACACACACACACTGTCGGGGGCTCGTACCTGTCTCATGCTCTCCGGGGTTGTCGGAGATCTCCATGGCGTACATCTTCAGACCCTGAGAGCTTTTACCGATGTTGTAGATCCTGGTGATGTTGGGACACTCTTCGTTTATCACCTTCATCATCTGGAAGGGAAACACTTTGTGATATTGTTGTTTTCCGTGTAGGATTATTTAACAATGCAGACTTCAACACACACCTGTCTCATGTCCTTGTAGTTGTGGTGTCTGAAGTCCAGGTCGTCGGACGTGTCGACCTCGTTCTCGCTGCAGTAAGTGCCTGAAAGAAGCGACGTGGTGTTAGTCTGGGGACGATGTGACCTTTAACGATGTGTGTCTTTCTGATGTGAAGCTGCTGCTGGTGTGAAATGACAGCGGAGCAAAGAGAACTGAAAGAATGAGGTGGATCTGTCGTCAACAACATTCAAAGTTTGCAGATTCCCCTGGGATACGTTACTGTTACAGTACGGGATCTGGCAACTGGACGCACAACATGATCTCTCTCTCTCTCATATATAAATACTGTATATATATTTATAACATAAACTATTTAAAAAGAGAAAATACAATCAGAGTGGGAAATATTACCACTTTTTTCATGAAATATGACTTTTTTCTCAATATATTACTACTTTTCTCATGAAATATGACTTTTTTCTCAATATATTACAACTTTTTTCATGAAATATGACTTTTTTCTCATGAAATATGACTTTTTTCTCAATATATTACAACTTTTTTCATGAAATATGAGTTTTTTCTCAAAATATTACAACTTTTTTCATTAAATACGACTTTTTTGTCAAAATATTACAACTTTTTTCATGAAATATGACTTTTTTCTCAAAATATTACAACTTTTTTCATGAAATATGACTTTTTTCTCAAAACATTACAACTTTTCTCATGAAACATGACTTTTTTCTCAAAATATTACAACTTTTTTCATGAAGTATGACTTTTTTCTCAAAATATTTCAACTTTTTTCATGAAATATCAAACTTTTTCTTGAAAAGTTAAAACTTTCACCTCTAAATCTTCCGACCTTATTTCTTTAAATGTTCTTTTATTCTGAAAGAACTTCGTAATGGTGCATTAGTAATATGAGTAGTAGAGTAAATATATTTAGTCCCTTTCCACCTCTGTGAAACAGGACTCAGTTATGTAACGCACTCTTTAACACTGAGGTTATGAAGTTCCTGTTGTGAAACTCAGAGTTTGGCACAGAGTCCGGTTCGTTCTCCCAGCGGAGGATGACGTGTCCCCGTTAGGAATGAGAGCGCTCGCTGACTCATGAGCTCATGAAACTCTTCAAAACAACATGCAAAGCTCTGGAAACAAGGCGTCCTGGTGTCTGAGAGAAGAGACGAGACAACAGAAAAGTGGTGTTGTGTGATACTGACTGGGTAGCTGACAGGCCAGGACCTCCGCTCTCAAACACAAGCTCCCGTTCCAGCTCTGAGGCAGGATGCGGATGTAGCGCGCCACCACGGGCGCAGCAAACTGACCCAGAACCGGCGTGTCCTTGTCCACGTTAGCGTAGAACAACTGCAGAAAACGGGTCACAGAGCAAAGTTAGAATCTGTCCGTGTGAACTGATGTTTGTACTGTTTCATTTGCACTCAGGGCGCACTCACACTGTGCCTCCGTCCCGTGCTCAAACAGGTTCACGGCTAAAGTCTGGTTCCTTTGACCAGTGTGAGTGCAACCTGTCATGTCTAACTCCCCGTTTGGGAGAGGTGGGCTTTAGTAAAGCACGTTTGCACGTGTACGAGCACGAGCGTGCGCACGTGTACGAGCACGAGGCCTACGGCGGTTCTGAGGTCATTTCCTGTGCGCCTGTTGGGACGTAGAAAAAAGAAGGAGGGACCATGCGTGGACATTTCAAACAATGGCGGTGAAAGGTTCACGTTGGTGTGATGCGGAGGTGGAGTGTTTACTGCAGATTTGGTCGATGAAAAGATTCAAAAACAGTCGACAAGACGCACAAAAACTCCGAGGTCTACGGAAAGATCTGGAAACAAAGCCACGCATCGCCATGACGTCATCAATGCGTGTGACGTGTTACGGCGTGATGACGTATAGGCAGCAAGAAGCATTCTCCGAGGCCCAGGTAGTGCGAGTACAAACGGGCCTGGAGGGGGGGACAGGGACCCTAAAGCACGGGGCACGGGACGGAGGCACAGTGGGAGGGCGCCCTCACCCATTCAGCGTAGCCGTCGTGCAGCGTCGTCCAGTCCCGGCTGTCGTTACTGAAGGCCACGAAGTAGGACGACACGAAATCCTCCCTGTAGGAAGAAAAACGGATTTATCGGCCCGTGTTTGTGCTCGATGTGTAGAAGCTCATTTGATGTTTTTAAGGCGGATTTATGGATTCATAAAAAGAGAAATCTGGAAAAACAGTCTGATATGTCAACTAATGAAACAATAATCTCCAATTATTCTGACCTTTTCTCGAAATATTAACACTTTTTTCCTCAAATATCACAACTTTTGTGTTGAAATATTATATTAAATATTATCATAAGGCACTAGAGGCAAAAAAAGCCTCATTTATAAAACATTTATTCATGAAAACATGCAGAAAATTGATGTTTTTAAGGCAGATTTATGGAGCCATAAAAAGAGAAATCTGTAAAAACCTTTGACTCTAATATGTCAACAAATAGAAAACAATAATTTTGAACCAGACTTTATCCAAAGTTCACATTTCTGATCTGGAAATGGATGAAAATGAGCTGATATTTCATCACAAAATGCCTCATTTGCTCACTCACAGTTGCTCGGAGTTCCTTCCCTGAGTGATGACCCCGGTGAACTCCACCTCTCTGCGGGCGTCGACCTCAAACCAGTTGTTGCTCTCCTCCGGCTCTGCGCACCATGCGCCGCCGTACAGGTCGTCCTCGTTACCCGAGCCCTGCACACGACACGCAGCGTTTATTTCCAACGCTCATGTTTCCCCAGTTAGCAGCTGCAGTGGTTGGTGTTCTCTGCGTGTACCTGCATGTTGAGGCGCCCCCTCTGGGCCGTGAAGCCGTGGTGGGACTGAGAGGAGGCCAGCAGCTGGTCGTCTTCCACCCGATGGGACTCCAAACCCAGAGGAGGACACTCTGAGAGGGGCAGCGAACACACACTGGGTCACTCTCATGGTCCACGTTCAAATCATGCAGTGGTTTCATTATTGGGAGAGTTGCTAACAGTGATTAGCTCAGGGCAGCACGGTGAAAGCATTCAAAGGTCTTTTTTAACCACTAATGCTGCTGAAAATAACAGCAAACCTCTGCAGCAGCATGAGAAGAGTCCCTACACACAACAAAGCAGCAATGGGCTCCTTCCACTGTAATGGACTTTACTATGAGAGGAGCTGGTACAGGGGCCCGTAGGTAAGGGCGCCCTCCCACTGTGCCTCCGTCCCGTGCCCCGTGCTTTAGGGTCCTTGTCCCCCCCTCCTGGCCCGTTTGTACTCACACTACCTGGGCCTCGGAGAATGCTTCTTGCTGCCTATACGTCATCACGCCGTAACACGTCACACGCATTGATGACGTCATGGCGATGCGTGGCTTTGTTTCCAGATCTTTCCGTAGACCTCAGAGTTTTTGTGCGTCTTGTCGACTGTTTTTGAATCTTTTCATCGACCAAATCTGCAGTAAACACTCCACCTCCGCATCACACCAACGTGAACCTTTCACCGCCATTGTTTGAAATGTCCGCGCATGGTCCCTCCTTCTTTTTTCTACGTCCCAACAGGCGCACAGGAAATGACCTCAGAACCGCCGTAGGCCTCATGCTCGTACCTGCAAACGTGCTTTACTAAAGCCCACCTCTCCCAAACGGGCCGTTGACGGCAAGCGTGCCGCTCCTAGACGTGGTACGGTTGCACTCAACTGGTCAAAGGAACCAGACTTTAGCCGTGAAACCTGTTTGGGCACGGTACGGAGGCACAGTGGGTTCTCTAACTACGCTGTTGCTGCTTCGTTTTCTGCGTATTGACTCTTCTCATGTGATACAATGATGTCAGTTAATGTCAGTAATGAAGTGGGGACATTTAACGGTGACATCTGTGAGAATTTAAAAAGTTAGAAAGAAGAAAACGAGGTTCGCTCACTTTTCAGCTCCACAGGCGCAGAGATCTGCTTCAGCCGCTCCTCTTCCTCCTCCTCCCACTTCTTCCTCAGCCGCTCAGCTTTTCACCGCGTAACGACAAAACAACATGCGTCAGAAACATGTTTCTTTTTTCACGTGGGCCTCGATCTCCAGCCAACAACCACTGCACCAAATATATTCCATATGTGCATTCCTCGTGTGTTTCCTGTCTGAAATATGTCGGAGGTGCTTTTCCTGAAGGTCGATCACGAGGGAGACTCTTCGTTCGATGCTGCAGGAAATACCAGACGGCTGTGTCGGACTTTAACTACCGTTATCAAACCGTTTCCTCTCCCTCCTCTTGATCTAATCATGAGATCAGACAGCTGAGCTTTATGTGGTGGCGGCTGTGGCTCAGTGGAAGAGTGGGTCGTCCTCCATTTGAGAGATCAGGGTTCGATCCCCAGCTCCCCCGGCCCACACATGCATAAACAGGACCTATCTACATTTATCCTGAATTCTCCAGTTGCTTTTGTTTCATGATGATTAAATAAAATAGATGTGGATGAGACAGGAGGGACCACACATGCACATGCACACACACACACACACACACACACACACACACACCTGTGAGGAGCACCTGGAGATTATATGAAAAAAGAAAAAGGCAGCAGTGTAGTGAGGAAGTGTTGGCACCAGCTGCAGAGAAACAACTTCATTCTTATTACACACACACACACACACACACACACACACACACACACACACACACACAAATAAAAGGTGTGTGTGTGTGTCAGGTGTGAATCGTCTGACCTTTAAAGTGAGGGGATAGTGCGCTTTAGTGTGTGTCTTACCAACATTTTCGGTGGCGAAGCGAAAAAGTCAAACTTGACAAGGACACACACATGCGTACACACACACACACACACACACACACACACACACAGATGGAGAGATGTCAGAGCGAGGGGGCTGCCGATGGCTCAGCACCCGATGGCTCAGCACCCGATGGCTCAGAGCCCGTGCAGTTGGGGATTTCGTTGCCTTGCTCAACAGCACCTCTGAGATGAACTGGCACCTCTCCAGCCACCAGTCTACGCTCCACGCTTTACACAGGGACTCAAACCGACGACCCTCCGGTTCCCAGCCAAACTGTCCAACACACTCCCCAGAGTTAGAAGAGAAACGGGTCAAAACCTTTTTCGGCCTTCTCTCTGCGCGCTCTCTCCTCCTCCTCCTCCTGTTTCTTCGCAGCCACTGTGACGACAAACAAACAGACCGTTCAGAACCTGCAGCACGTTTCACTTATCGTCAGGACGTTCTTATGAGTGACGCACGTACAGTCGGCGTAATCGTACTCTTCATACCACGGGCCGACGAACGGGACGGTGGTGGTTTCCTCTGAAACAGAAGCAAACACACACTTTTCTCGTTGTTCTTCGACACAAAAAAACACTTTTCTGCTCTGGAAATGTTTAAAAACAAGTGTTTATTTAATAAGATTATGCATCCTAATAACTAATTAATAACTATTTAAATAAACCCCACAATAAATCCTGCGTTCCTGCAATAATGACTCGTACGAAGAGTTTTAACGGACAAAAACTAAATATATAAATGCATAACTAAGTAAAGAGTTACATGGGTAAATCACAGATTGCTGTTATAAGTATATATAAAAATAAAGTGTATAATGTGTTAATAAGTAGGTAAATATATTAATGAATAAATAAATATATTTGAATATATGTATAAATAAATTAATGAAAACGAAATAAATGTCATATTTATTGTTGTATAAATTGTTGTTTAATTTATTTTGTGATTTAATTTATTTATTTTTGGTGTCAATTAAGCATTATATATAAATTAAACCATTATTTATTTATTTATTTTGTCATTTTAATGAATAAAATATAATTATATACATAATTATTTAAGTACTTATTTGCAGATTCAACACATTCAACAGAGTAAGAAGATAAACATTTAAAAATTAAACTTATTTATCTTTAATGTTGAGAGACGGAGTCGTACCTACCTGGTATGAACAGGAGCTCAGGGGTCGTGGGGACTTCTTTGTTACGACCGGGCACCAAGTCTGTGAACGCAGCACACACACACACACACACACACACACACACACACACACACACACACACACACACACACACACACACACAGTATTATTATAGTATATTATAATTATAATATATAATATTATAATTAATATGCAGAACATAAAGGAACATTTCATCGTTCAGTTCATCACAAACATTAAACATCAACACATCTGGAGACAGGAAGGAGCTAAAGCTGTCGGACACGTGTGTGTGTGTGTGTGTGTGTGGGGGGGGGGGGGGGGGAGAGAATATTTACCTCTGATTATTCTAAAGGGGTTTTTACTTTAACTATTAAAAGTTTTTTCTCAAATTATTACCTTTATTATGACTTTTTACCTCAACAAATTCTTCCTCAAAATATTCCAATTTTCCCCTAAAAGTCTTCTAATAAATTCCCCTCAAATTTTGACTTTTCTCCTCAAAATATTACAACTTTCTCGTAAAATATGACATTTTTTCTTGAAATATTTCAACTTTTTCTTCAAAATCTTCTGATATTTTCCTGTAAATTATTCAGACTTCTTTCCTCAAATATTTCAACATTTATACTCGAAATATTACAAACTTTCCCCTCAAAATACTACGACTTTTTCCAAATTATATTATGACTTTTTTTTATTGAAATATTTCAACTTTTATTCTTGTAATATTACAAAAGTTTCCCCTCAAAATACTACGACTTTGACCTCAACATATTCCAATTTTTTACTTAAAATATTACAACTTTTTCCCTAAAAATCTTCTGATAAATTTCCCTCGAATTATTAAGACTTTTTACATCAGAATATTTAAACTTTTTCCACAAATTATGTCATTTTTTTCTTGTAATATTTCAACTTTTCTCCTCAAAATCTTCTGATATTTTCCTGTAAATTATTCAGACTTTTCTCCTCAATTTATATTATAATAATTGATTATAAGAATTACATCAAAATATTACAAATGTTTTAACTAAAAATCTTCTAATAAATTTATTATTATTATTAAAATTATTAAGACTTTTTCCCTCAAATTATTACAACTTTTTTTCTTGAAATATTACAAACTTTTCCCTCAAATTATTAAGACTTGTTTCATCTTAGTTTTCTTTAACGGTCGCTGACAAACGTGCAGAATGAAGTCATTTCTCATTTCCCCGCCACAATAAAAGCTCACACTTGTAACGGGGCCCGTGCTTTCCCGCTGCACTCGCCCGTTACAAGTGTGACCTTTGTTTGATTCCTTTGTTCAGGAGCCGGTAAATATTTATGTGTCATGATCCGTGTTAATATCACAACAGAATTGCAGTCACAGGTGGGATCATAGAGGCGATATTTAGGAACAGAAGAGTCAAAAACCAGGACTGTATCTCGTGAGCGTGCACTGACTCCAGGTCAGGGACCCGGGAAAGTCTCACCCAGGTCCGGCTCCACGGGCTCCTCCCACCTGGGTCCCTGTGGGGTCACGGGTCGAATCACTGTGGACGTGGAGTCAAAGACAATGATGAGTATTTATATTATATTAACGTCCGTGTCAGGAATACATGAGAGGTAAAATGACTGTTAGCAACTGTAGCTAACACACCGACCATGAAGTACAACCACACAACTGTGTGTTTGAACCACGAGTGTAGAGCGTACGTACGTGTGTCCCAGCCCAGCTCGATCAGCAGCCGCTCCTCCTCCTCGTCCACAGAGGGACCCTTGGTCTCTGGCTGCACCGTGGTCGTGGTCGTGGTCGTCGTCTTTGGTTGCTTGGTGGCTTTGGGCGCCTTCGGCTTCTTCGTGGGTTTTGGCGCCTTGGGTTTTTTGGTGGCTTTGGGCCTTTTGGTGGGTTTCGGGGTCTTCTGCTTCTTGGCTTTGGCTTCCTTGTCGGCTGCTTTCTTCGCCTTGGCTTCAGAGAGACGAGTGGAGAAGAGGAGAACGTGATCTCGTGTTAAGCAGCTTCCAACAGAACGAGGTGTCATTTGCAGCCTTACGAGCACACGCAGGCTGGTTTTATTACATTAGAAGCAAACGTGAAGGATTTTTGCACCTCCTGCATTTGGAAAAGATTCAGTTCTCATTGAGAAAACGTGAAAAACAGATTCTACCGGCTCTGGAAACCTTTCACAGACCACTTTAAGAGCAACGCACCAATTTCTTCCTCCGCTCAGCCGGGTTTAAAGGGGAGTCCCAAACATTCGGTCAATCTGACCCCCCCCCCCCCACCCCCCCCCCCGTCATTTATTTTATTTTTCCTCTCTTTCTTTCTCTTTTTCATCTTTTTATAAATAAAAATGGAAATGTTAACTGGTTAAAATATCTTGCAAACATGTTTGGCATTCTTCTAAACATGTGGCAACTCATTTTTCAGAGTATTTTTGTTGTTTTGTTGAATATTTTCTACATATTTGTATCAGAAATACTATTTTCAGTTGTGTTTAACTTTAAAAAGCCGACTAGTTGCAGTTGCAACTCTACCGTTTGGCCACTATGTTAAATTGGCTTCAGAGTTAAAAAAACGAAACACGTTACCAACATCTCAAAAGTACCGTAGTCTTAATTAAAAAGGATTATCTTGTCTGTCCGTAAATGAACAGAAAGTGTTTTTTTTATCTTTCTGCACCAAATACGTCGACTTTACTGCAACAAGACAAGAATTCACTTAGTTACTGACCACAAAATGGTTGTTTTTACATTTCTTTTCATGTACAGATTAAACAAACGAGACACAACATGAGTGATGCTCAAACTAGAATGGTTAGAGTCTGAATCCGGCGTAAAATCATCGCATGGTCTTTTTCTGAATGACGATACATCAAATAATCCATCGAGACAGTTTTTTTAATGTAACAACCATTAAGGTAGAAATCCAGGAGAGATGCTAACAGCCGGTCGTGGCTAACAGTGATTAGCTCGGGGCAGTACGGTGAAGGCATTCAAAGGTCTTTTTTAACCACTAATGCTGCTGAATATAACAGCAAACCTCTGCAGCAGCATGAGAAGAGTCCCTACACACACAACAAAGCAGCAACAGCGTAGTTAGTGAAGCCAGAGTTTATTAAAAACGTTCCTCCTTGAAGTGAACTCCGGTGTATTTGGTAATCGACGACCTGTCAACACGGACCTGCTGGGAAGGCCCAGATGTGTAAAACAGTCTTTTTTTTAAATTTTTGATCTAAATTCATGCCAAAAAAGACCAAGGGATGACTGGAACTACACTTTAAAGTTACTACAGGTGCTCAGGAAGAGCCTAATGAGAGTTTTTGCAAATCTAGAGTTCATCAAATCAGATTTTCAGGTTTCAAAGGTAACAGACGAACAAGCGGACGGATGGAGGCGATCATCAGTCAGCTCAGTGTCGCCTCACTCCTCCGTTTGCTGTCTGATGACAAACTGAGACGGCTCAACAGTGTAAAATAGATGGTTTCACACGTGAATATTACAGAGAGGAGATGTTCAAAGAGCTCCAGGCCTCAGTGTTTTTAATCCTCCCTCCTTATGTAACCATCAGCCTCACAGGGCGGCTTGTTTTCTGCTGCTAGACATGTTTCCTGATGTTCCACCGGTCCTTAAACACAACAACCCAGACTGCCAGACTCCCTCGCTCGCCCCCGGTGCACTGGGCAGTCACTTCTCATTACTGTCAGTCCTTATACAGCACGCTGCAGGTCCAGTGTTCAGACCTCAAAGCTTTTGGTTTCTCAGACACAACTGCAAAATGATGAATGGTCTGTTTCCTTGGTGGTTTTACTAAAAATGATTTCACATTTCATCCAGTGGTAAATATTTCAGTTTGAACTGAAGTGGTGAGGAGCATAAACGTGTGCTAAAGTGCCCTCTAGGAGCCAAAATGTGTGCTAAAGTGTCCTCTAGGAGCATAAACGTGTGCTAAAGTGTCCTCTAGGAGACACAACGTGTGCTAAAGTTCCCTCTAGGAGACACAACGTGTGCTAAAGTTCCCTCTAGGAGACACAACGTGTGCTAAAGTGTCCTCTAGGAGACACAACGTGTGCTAAAGTTCCCTCTAGGAGACACAACGTGTGCTAAAGTGTCCTCTAGGAGCCAAAACGTGTGCTAAAGTGCCCTCTAGGAGACAAAACACGTGCTAAAGTGTCCTCTAGGAGCATAAACGTGTGCTAAAGTGTCCTCTAGGAGCCAAAACGTGTGCTAAAGTGCCCTCTAGGAGCCAAAACGTGTGCGAAAGTGCTCTATAGGAACCAAAACGTGTGCTAAAGTGTCCTCTAGGAGCCAAAACATTTGCTAAAGTGTCCTCTAGGAGACACAACGTGTGCTAAAGTGTCCTCTAGGAGACAAAACATGTGCTAAAGTGTCCTCTAGGAGACACAACGTGTGCTAGAGTGTCCTCTAGGAGCCAAAACGTGTGTTAAAGTTCCTTCTAGGAGCCAAATCCTGTCCCAAAGTGTCCTCTAGGAGCCAAAATGTTTGCTAAAGTGTCCTCTAGGAGACTAAACGTGTGATAAAGTGCCCTCTTCAGTGGCGAGGACATGCTTCATGTGCCCTGATTTCCCCATGTGTTTAAGGCTCAACAGCACATGTTCTGTCCGTGCATATAATAGATGTTATCACAGCGAACAGAAGATAACAGCATTCGTGCCTTGATGTGCTGCAAAAACCTCCAAACTCTGGCTGAAACCGGGCTGATAAAGATGTTGCACGCTCAGCAAATCCTTCTCTGTATAAACAAAGCCTGAAAGCAGTGAAAAATGGTTTTGCGGTCTAAGGTTTTGGTTAATTACGGCCTTTTATGTAACTTAAATCAGCCACACATGAGAAGCTCTGGCTGCTTGGCTCGTGGGTTGTTTTTTTTTTTTGCTTCATGCAGCGGAAAAGTTAACATTCAGCACATCAGTGCCATTGCATCCACGCTGTTGAACGTGGGCCCTCTCGTAAATCCCGCCTGCTCACTTATGGAAACATTCGTAGTGGAAATATTTCTGCTGTTGCTCAGACTTGTGTATTTGTCACAGATGTGTCTTTTCTCAGAGACGTAATTGAGGCTCAGACGCCGCTCTCGCTGTAAAAAAGCTCCTTCTCTGATCACAGCGCCGGACAAAGCAGGACACTAAAACTTTAACAGTTGTGCACACGACCTGAGGGAGCTGCTCGGCTCAGCAGAGAGGCCGTCAACGCTGCCAACAAAGTGTCAGACCACCAACTGGATCACTGCAAGGTTCTGCCGCGTCACCTCTGAGACGCTTTAAAACAAAACTCTTCTGTTACACACACGCAGCCGCTTTCACAAAGGTTTCTGTGACCATATGAGGGTTAGCCTGAGACAAAGACATCTGAGGGGAAGCTGGAGACACTTGAGTAACTAGATAACAACCCACATGTTTCCCTGCCTCGCAGATTGATTGCAGACTTTTCCCGTCTGTGCGTCCTCAGCGTCTCCTCGGAGCAGAGAAGAGGACCAGAGGGGTCAAGGAAAACCTGCTCATTTATGCCCTTCAGAACTTAAAGTCCCCTCCAGGCGGGTTTTACAGTCTGTGAATACTCCTCTGCTGTGATTCATGTTTATTTCAGCACACTGAGAAGAGACTGGAAGCTCATTGACTCAGGCCCAATTGTTGGAAAACCTGTGCGAAAGTGCCCCCTGAAAGCCAAAACGTGTGCTGAAGTGTCCTCTAGGAGCATAAACGTGTGTTAAAGTGTCCTCTAGGAGCATAAACGTGTGTTAAAGTGTCCTCTAGGAGCCAAAATGTGTGCTAAAGTGTCCTCTAGGAGCCAAAACGTGTGCTAAAGTGTCCTCTAGGAGCATAAACGTGTGTTAAAGTGCCCTCTAGGAGCATAAACGTGTGCTAAAGTACCCTCTAGGAGCCAAAACATGTGCAAAAGTGTCCTCTAGGAGACAAAACGCATGCTAAAGTGTCCTCTAGGAGCCAAAACATGTGCAAAAGTGTCCTCTAGGAGACACAACGTGTGCTAAAGTTCCCTCTAGGAGCCAAAACATGTGCTAAAGTTCCCTCAAGGAGACAAAACGTGTGCTAAAGTTCCCTCAAGGAGACAAAACGTGTGCTAAAGTTCCCTCTAGGAGACAAAATGTGTGCTAAAGTTCACTCTAGGAGACAAAACATGTGCTAAAGTGCCCTCTAGGAGACACAACGTGTGCTAAAGTGCCCTCTAGGAGACAAAATGTGTGCTAAAGTGCTCTCTTCAGTGGCGAGGACGCGCTATATGTGCCCTTTTCGCTCCTCCCCTTCAAAGAGTCTTGCACGCCACTGCGAAATATGCATGAGAACAGCCTGCACACACACAGGTGAGCCCATGCTGCGCGTCCATGCAGCCAACGCTAGCTAACGTTAGCGCTCTGCAGTTCAGTTGTAATTGGTAGCGTCCTGAACCCCGACTCAGATAAGGAGTCTGTCGTCACTAAGATGTTGGACTAGCAGAATGGTAAAAGTGTGGTTAGCATCTGGTGTTTGTTAGCGTGTTAGCTTGTAGCTGCCAGTGTGTTTGCTCCCTGTCCAATAGAGTTTCACACATCAGACAGCTGATTGGTTTATGGATTAGTGACGGAGCGACTGAAGCTGTTGGACACGTTTTGAATGTCGGATATCAGAAAAGTCGCTTTAGTCAAACACTTTAGAGACACAAGCAGAAGAAATGCATTCACACGGATCAACGTCTCAACAGCAGACTGTGGGTCTTTGTTTTAGCACTTTCTTACCTGCCTCTATTTCCTCAGGTGTTTTCTTCTTCTTTGGTTTTGTCTTCTTGTCTTCCACCACTTCAGCCGGCTCGTCAGACACTTCGACCCCCTCTTCCTCCCGTCGTCTCCTCCCGGGCTCCTCCACCAGCTCTCCAGTTCCCCTCACCTGAGTCCGGCCTCTGGAGAGTTTCCTCTCCGTCACATCTTCTCGAGCGCCGGCCAGAGCGCAGCACAGGCTCAGACCCACCCAGACCGCCAGCACCTCGGCCCTCATTACACCGACTGGGATCAAACAGACTCTTTTACACTCAGACAAGCTGTAAAAAAAACTACACCAACATCTGACCTGCAGATGCACGGACTCAGCTTTAAATGGACGCAGAGAACAAAAGGGATGAGCTTGTCGGAGGTCTGTGGAGCGTCCCCCTCCTCTCTGGTGGAGTCAGCGCGGAGAGAGGGAGAGAAAATGTTGTGGGCTGGAAAGTTTTAACGCAGCCTCCCGGTCGTGCTGGAGAGGAGGAAGTGTGTCTGTCTGGAGTGGATTTTCTCCAACACAGCAACACACCTCCCTCTTCCTCCTCCTCCTCCTCCTCCTCTCTCCACATACTCCTCAGTCACATCTCTCCTTCATGGCCCTTCACCCCCTTTTCCCCTCACCCGTCTCAGAGCAGAGGGGGGAGGAGCATCTGCCACATGGGACATTCCTACGAGGAAAAGAAAGGAAAGATGAGGCGCTTTACTCTTGTGTGCGGTCGTCCACAGAGGGACTGGACGAGCGTGGTGGATGTGGGTTTAATTAGCAGATGTAAAACATGCATTTACAGACGTTTACACCGAGCTGAGGCGCCCACATCAGGATCTCTGCTGCCTCCTACGAGACTCTGAACAGACGGTAAACAGCTCGGGCCCAGTGCAGCAACAGATGGTGGGGGTTTCTCTGTCTCAACCACACTCTGTGATTTATGTAGACTCAACAATTCCCCCATGAGCAACAGTGGCGACTAAAACCTTCCTTTGGACAGGCGGGGACGATTTTGCTGACTTCACATAAGTGCATTCAACAATTAGGGAACAAACCAGAAGAGCAAGTCATTAAGTCAGTGGGGTATCGACAAACACGCATTCACATGCACAATCTAATGTTATAAAGATGTGGAGGTCGCTGTCTTGAGTGGTGTTATAGAAGAAGTCTTATTACACAGCACTTTTCCATTTGTGGCCTCGGTCAGCGACGGGTCACAGTCAGAGGAAGTGTTCCCAAATGTGACGCCTGAGGTATTTGAGTGAACGGACTGAGTCATGGTGTAAAGTCAGCAGAGGCACGTCGTGTTCTGCCGGCTCGTCTCACGAATTAAGACAAATTAAAGACGTTAATTTAGAAATTAAAGACGTTCAACAAACTCTTATACACTCAATACATGATACAGCAAAAGCTTTATGCGATACAATAACAAGAGGCGACTGCTCCACTCTTTTCAGAAGCAAATGTGCATTTTTCTAATATAAGGGTCCTGTGTGTAGGTCTCTGCTGATGGTGGTGGTGCCTGCTGCCGTGGTCCTGTGTGCAGATCTCTGCTGATGGTGGTGGTGCCTGCTGCCGTGGTCCTGTGTGTAGGTCTCTGCTGATGGTGGTGGTGCCTGCTGCCGTGGTCCTGTGTGCAGGTCTCTGCTGATGGTGGTGGTGCCTGCTGCCGTGGTCCTGTGTGTGTAAGTCTCTGCTGATGGTGGGGGTGCCTGCTGCCGTGGTCCTGTGTGTAGGTTTCTGCTGATGGTGGTGGTGCCTGCTGCCGTGGTCCTGTGTGTGTAAGTCTCTGCTGATGGTGGGGGTGCCTGCTGCCGTGGTCCTGTGTGCAGGTCTCTGCTGATGGTGGTGGTGCCTGCTGCCGTGGTCCTGCATGACGCTTCCTGCTGCTGTTATAATCTATCACCTCAGCTGTGCTTGTTTCTACTATTCTGCTGTATTAATAAGTCACATTCACATTACTATAGATATTATTATAGTTACTGGAAGTGTGTCTGTCTCTGTCTTTGTGTCTGTCTCTGTCCATCTGTGCGTCTTTTCTCTCTCTCTCTCTCTCTCCTTCTCTTCCTCTCTCTCTCTCTCCTTCTCTCCCTCTCTCCGGTGCAGACAGATGTGCGTCCTCCACAGAGCTGGGTCTGTCTGACGTTCCTGTCTGTTATAGTGAAGGTTTTCGTCTCCACTGTACTCTACGGGGGAATTATTGGGTCTCTGTAAATCATGAATAAGTCATAGAGTGTGGTCTAATTTTTAACATTGAATCTTTGACATTGAATTTGTCCAAACATTCAATGCAAACTTATTCACAGCTAGAAATTCAATGGCTTTTAAATTGACAAAATCCGAATACACAGAATTTAACTCTTTATTTTTCAGTGTTCATGAATTCAACGTTAAAAAATCCAAGGTTAAAAAACGCCCGATCTAGAATCGATGAAAACGTAAACATTGTATTTGCATCTGAATTTGATATATTGAAATTTTTTTGCATTGAAAGGAGCCAGTTGAGGTGGTTCAGGATCATCTGGTAAGGATGAACCCTGGGCGCCTCCCTAGGGAGGTGTTCCAGGCACGTCCAGCTGGGAGGAGGCCTCGGGGAAGACCCAGGACCAGGTGGAGAGATTAGATCTCCACACTGGCCTGGGAACGCCTCAGGATCCCCTAGTTAGAGCTGGTTAATGTGGCCCGGGAAAGGGAAGTTTGGGGTCCCCTGCTGGAGCTGCTGCGCCCGAGACCTGACCCCGGATAAGAGGCTGAAGATGAGATGTTAAATAAAAGTGATTGTATAGTGTATCATAAACCATAATGTGCAAATAAGAATCCAAAAGTGTAAATTTCCTTTTTTAAAGTTGTTAAACAACTCCCATTCCACCACTAACCCAACCGCCACAGGGACGCCAGAAAAGCTCCTCCGGAGGTGTGAGTTGAAGGTCTCTGGGACAGGGACCTCCTCCAGACGGTCCCAGTTCACCCGCACTACTCATGTGGGCTTACCTGGTCTGTCCAGAACCTTCCCCATCCTCTGACCCACTCATCCCCAGATGGTGATCAGCTGACAGCTCTGTCCCTCTCTTCACCCGAGTGTCCAAAACATCCGGCCTCAGATCAGATGAGACCATCACAGACTGGATCCTGGACCTTTGGCCTAGGGTGCTCTGGGACCAGGTCCACTTCTGAGCCTCCTTCTGCTCCAACATGGTGTTTGTTAAAGAGGATCCAGGACCAGCACACAAGTCTAATAACAGACAACCGCTCGGATTTAGATCAGGGAGGCCGTTCCTCCCAATCAGCCTCTCCAGGTGTCTCCATCGTTGCCCACATGGGCGTTGAAGTCTCCCAGCAGGACTCTGGAGTCCCCTACTGGAGCCCCATGCAGGACTCCACTCAGGGTCTCCAAGAAGGCCCCAGACTCTGAACTGCTGTTCGCTGCATCTGCACAAACAACAGTCAGAGTTTTCCCCCCCACCACCACCCGCAGGCGTAAGGAGGCGACCCTCTCGTCCACCGGGGTGAAATCCAACACCGCGGCGCTCAGCCAGGGGTTTGTGAGTCTCCCCACACCCGCCCGGCGCCTCACACCCTGTGCAACTCCAGAGAAGAACAGGGTCCAGCCCCTATCCAGGAGTACGGGTCCAGATCCAGACTGTGTGTGGAGGTGAGCCCCCCCAGATCTAACTGGGAGCTCTCCACCCCTTGCACAAGCTTCGGCTCCTTCCCCGACAGAGAGGTGACATTACACGTCCCCCACGAGCCTCTGCTGCCCGTGTCTGGTCCGTCGAGGCCCCTCACCTTCACTGCCACCCGTGCAGCAGCGTACCCGACCCCAGAGGTTCCTCCTGCGAGTGGTGTGCCCACAGGATGGAGAGGAGGGAGGTGCCACGTCACTCTTTTCGGTCTGTTCCCGGCCGGCCCCGTGGCAAACCCGGCCACCAGGCGCTCGCCGGCGAGCCCTCTGTCTGGGCCTTGCTCCAGACGGGGTCTCTCTTCCTCTTCCTGGTTTGTCCATTGAGTCTTTGTGAACCGCTCTTAGTCCGGCCCCTCGCCTGAGACCACTCTGTCATGGGAGACCAGGAGCACCAGAGTCCAGACCACACAGCCCTCAGGTTCACAGGGACACACAAACCTCTCCACCACGATAAGGTGATGGTCCCCTGAGAGGACTAAGGGAACTTGTATTTCACATTATTGTATTCGAGGAAAGTGGTTGTAAGTTAATATGCTTTGTCGTATTTCTTGTCTTGTGTGTCGGTGTTTCCTGCAGAGGTCCCCTCTGAGCTCAGCCCCAGTCTGGACCAGGGGAACCTACACATTAAAGAGGAAGTCTGGACCAGTGAAGAGGAAGAGCTTCAGGGATCAGAGGAGGGTGATACCTCCAAAAGTGGAGAGGATGAAGAGAAACCTCAGCTCTCACAGCTTTGTCAGAGCCAAGCTGAGGAGGGAAGAGAGGCAGAGTCTCCAGCCAGCAGCTCAGCTCAACGGATGGAAACTCCAGCTGATGGAGGGGAATGTGGAGGACCAGAAGACCCACTGATCCATCCGTCATCATCAATCTTAGGAGAGAAACCATTTGACTGCAGTGTTTGTGAGAAAAGATTCAACCACAGGAACAATCTACAGAGTCACATGAGAGTCTATACAGGAGAGAAACCATGTGACTGCAGTGTTTGTGAGAAAAGATTTAACCACAGGAACAATCTGCAGAGTCACATGAGGGTCTATACAGGAGAGAAACCATTTAGCTGCAGTCTTTGTGAGAAAAGATTCAACTACAGGAGCAATCTGCAGAGACACATGAGAGTTCATACAGGAGAGAAACCATTTAGCTGCAGTGTTTGTGAGAAAAGATTGAACCACAGGAACAAACTGCGGAGACACATCACATGTAAAACAAAGATGCTTGAAGCAAGACATCCATTGCATAATTAAAAAAACTATAAAACAAGATATTACACGTCTTGGCTCTGATTGATATGTGGTCAATATTATTTCTGTTAATGTTTAATTTGCTTAAATACTAGATTTTAAATTGTTCTGATGACATGGTTTCCATGGTAGCAGCCAATAGCGTTGGGCGTTGCTGGTTGCCAGGGTTGTCTGTTGTTGGGTGCAGCTACTGTAGGCTGGCACTGGGTGAAATGGAGATAGCCGATCCTGCAGCTGCTTGGGAGCCTCAGTGAAGGGGGCGTTCTTTGTCCCAGCAGCTGAGTGAGCGGAGACGGGCAACAACCAGAGTCACTATAGGCCGAGCATTCACTCCATGGACTGAGAGAAAGGAGAGGAACGTCATTCAAACGCACGCCCACATGGCTACGCTGCTCCTTGATGCTAACATCACACACATCTGCACTTAGCTGGAATGGCTAACGCTAACGGCTAACGCTAACTGTCAATCAAACTCCTCTAATCCTTGTTTTGATGCTGTGGTTTTCTGGAGGGGACGGGTTCAAACAGGCTCAAACAGACTCCGGTCTCCTGGAGCTACTGGGCCGGGTCTGACCAACCTGGCAACCCCACTGCTGGACTTCTTTTTTGTTGTTGAGACGACGATCTTGAGACACTAGATGGAGCTGTAAGTAAGAAGTTACTTGGTTACGTTGCACCGCGGATGTTTTGATCTGATTTGGTGCAGAAAAACTGTTCAGATGAATGTCATCTGTCGACCACAGTCGTGTTATTTTTGTGCTGATTTCACGTGTGTGTGTGTGTGTGTGTGTATATTATTTTAGTGTTAATAAATCATAAAGAAAGCTGAAAACAGAAAACAAAGCTCAAACATCAGGAGGGAAAATACTTGATTCAGTATCAACGTTTTTCCAGATGCTACAAATTCTGAGATTCTTCACTTTATAAATAAATATTTAATATTTGAAAAATAGAAAAATAAGCAACAATCTGAGTTTTGTGAATAAAGTTATAATAGAAAAGTTTAATTCATGTCGTGTTATTGTATTTTTATAGTTTTATAGTCGTGTTTTTTTATTTAAACTGTTTTTCTTCACATAAAAAAACACATTTCAACCATAAATTGGTGAATTAAATCCTCCCTAATGCAGGAAATTAGACTTTCAGAGGAATACATGAAAGAAAAACATGTTTTTAATCCGTTCTGTTCGGGTCAATATGTCATTTGTGAGCGGGTCAATGAGTCAACATTTATATTTAAAGGTCAAAAATCAACAAACGAGAATAACGTGAATAAAAATGTTTATCAAAATAAATTAATTACATAAGAACATATCAGTGTGAACTCGTGGCACGTCAGCAGCTCTCCTGGAGGATGGCGCCACTCTCTGGGCTGCGTGTCTGCCCGTGCTGTCGCTCCTCAGGTGTAATAGTGATGAAGAGGAGGATGAAGATGAAGAGGAGGGAGCAGCGGCGCAAACAGCTGCAGCGGCGCCCTCTGCTGGCAGTACAGCGGCCTGTAGGTCAGAGCTGAGGGGTGCAGCGGGGAGAAGCCGGGTTCCTCCTGCGCCTCCCTCCCCCGCGGCCGCTCCTTCTTCCACTTGGTGCGTCGGTTCTGGAACCAGATCTTGACCTGGGTCTCGGAGAGGCGCAGGGCCGAGGCGATGGTGTGCCGCTCCAGCGCCGACAGGTAGTGGCACCTCTGGAAGCTGTGCTCCAGGATCTGCAGCTGCTGCAGGGTGAAAGCCGTGCGGATACGTCGACTTTTAGCCTTCGGCCTGTGAAGCTTCCCCGGACACGGAGCCGCCTCCTCCTCCTCCTCCTCCTCCTCCTCCTCCTCCTCCTCCTCCTCCTCTGAGCTGCAGCTTCCACCTGCAGGAGGATGCTGCTGCTGTCTGGGTTCATCTCTGGGAGCAAAGGCGCCTAAAAGGGAACAAAAACGCACCATTAAATCGATTTGTCAATCAAATATCAGCTGTATCTAAAGTCTGTGGTCACCAGCGTCCTCTTGACTATGGCTGGATTACGGACCGGGCCAGTGCCCAGGGGCCTCGGACTGCCAGGAGACCTCCAGGCTTCGATCGTGCGTCTGGCCCAAGACCTCCGAAGGAAGCTGAACGCCAGGGGCCCAAGTGTGCACCTCACAAGCTAACCACAGGCGGGTGTTTATACCGTGAGCTAACCACAAAGGCCCCCTCAGATCATTCAGCGCTTACAATGTAAGGGGCCCCCAGACCAGACTCTTTGGGCCCCCAGACCCTTTTGGTGTTAAACATGTGAGCGAACCGCTAGGACCCCCTGTTCAATGCAGCAAAAAGCTGTAGTGTCGCGGCACCAGTCGTGGGAAACGAGGGGTTACAGAGCGCCGTGACGCCAGAGACAGCTGCACTTTGACCATCTGCTGGATGATTTTGGGAGGATGAAGGCAAAACACTTCAATAAGTGGGGGGCTTCTAAGAGACATGAGCCCAGGGGCCTCACAGGGCCATGATCCGGCCCTGCTCCAGACTGGATAAAGTGACTCTGTGGTGGGAGTGAAAGTGGACTCGCTGGTGCCGTTGCAGAGAGGAGGACGCTGGACAGACAGAGCGTCATCAGCAGCCAGAGGAGCCTGTTCAGGGGGAGGCGTGTGGGACCGACAGGCTCCAGAACTCCTCCTCCGCCCCTCATCATCACACTCTGCACCTCCTCACCCAGTCATGGGTTAAAGCAAGAGTTAATTGTTTACCCTCCTATATTTATATATTATTAGAATGTATTGTTTATTCTTTTACTTTCTTCCTTAATTTAACAAAGAGTTTGTTTATTGTGTTTTTCTTTATATATGTATTTAATTAAGAGTTTATTGTTTTTTCTATATTTATTAAGTAAAGAGTTTATTGTTTATCTTGTACTGTATTTTATTTAATACCTCCTCATCTGTGGAGGCGTGAGTGTTTCTAAGCTGCTGAAATCCAAAGCAAGAATAAAAAATAAAAGAATAAATAAGAATAAAAGTCTCGTTTGTGAATGAAAAGTAAAAGTTGAGCTTCCTCCTGCAGACAGTTTCCTAAAGAGCCTTGACTCGTGTCTCACCTGTTGTTGTTGTTGTTGTTGTTGTTGTTGTTGTTGTTGCATCCTGAGCGCATCTCATTCTCCGGGTGAACTTCGTGGGATCCAGAATATCCTCCACGGAGAAGGGGGTCCGGTGGCGGAGCGCGCCTTTGGCCGGAGCTGGCTGCATGTCCGCGGGCTGGGGGCGCGTGAGGCTGCGTGGGGCTGCGTGGGGCTGCGTGGGGCTGCGTGGGGCTGCAGGTGCGTGTGTGGCTCTGCTTTATATAGACCCGACCCGGACCCGGACCTCTGCTCGTCCACATTTCATTCAGAGACTTTCCCCCATGAAGGCGCGCGCTGCAGGAACAATCAGCCTCTGTGTTCCCGGTGCGTAACGCGGACACGCGCCGGCCCCGTGGGGACCCCCGGGCCGGCGCTTGGAGATGTAAATGTGTCCCTCCGCCGGGGGCCCCGCTGGGCCGGTTATTTATTACCGGGCATCTGGTTGAAATGTGCCTCCTTTCTTCCCCTCCGTGTTCCGCTTTGTGCCCGGGCTTGTCAGGGCTCGAGCCCGCAGCTCGGACACGTGAGCGCGCTTGTGATGCTAATTGATGAAGTCATCAAAGAGCCATCAAAGGAGACTCCGGGCCTTTGTCCCACAAAGCACCGCGGTTTCACTGGACACCACCGGCACTTTACGAGCACACGTGTTGGGATTATAATTATATATGATTTACATTTATAATATTTAAAATTAGGGTTTATATCGTTCCTGTTAAACCTTTATTTTTTATTTCCCTGTGTTTATATATTTCTATTTTTATTATTTCTGCACTGCTCCTGTTAGACCACAAACACACACACACACACACACACATCCATATACACAGTGTCATACACACACACACACACACACACAGTGTCACGCGCGCACACACAGTGTCACACACGCAGACAGTGTCTCACACACACACACACACACACACACACATACAGAGTGTCACACACACGCACACACACACACACACACACACACACACATACACACACACACAGTGTCACACATGCACACACACAGACATACACATACACAGTGTCTCACACACACACACACACACACACACACACACACACGCACACGCGCACACACACAGTGTCACACACACACAGTGTCACACACACACACACACGCACACACACACACACACACACAGTGTCATACACACACACACACAGGCGCACACACATGGTCTGAGTTTTCTGATTCCACCAACTGTCGAGATTTTATCCTTATTTCACAGCTTTGTGTCCTCTGCTGTAATATTCTTCCTTATAGGTGAGATAAATGTAAGTTATCGTGATATTTTAACATGTTTTTTATTCATTTTCTTTGTAAGAAACAGTCGTTTATGATTCATACTTTCTTTAATAAAGTTTTAGATGATTTTAAAATGATTTAAAACCAAAAACAGCAACAAGAAAAAGAGAATATCTGACTTTTTTTATTGATTAATGACAAATAATTGACAAAAACAGCTGATTTGCTGTCGACTTTTAAGAGATTTTATCCTTATTTTAAAGCTTTTCTGTGGTACGGTGTAATATTCTTCCTTATAGGTGAGATAAATGTAAGTTATCGTGATATTTTAATGTGTATTTTATTCATTTTCTTTGTAAGAAACAGTCTTTTATGATGAATACTTTCTTTAATAAAGTTTTTAAATGATCTAAAACTAAAAACAGCAACAAGAAAAACAGAATATTTGACTTTTTTTAATTGATTAATGACAAATAATTAACAAAATCAGCTGATTTGTTTCCTAAACACCAGGATAAACGTGCTGCACCCTATTATAATAATAATTATGCTTCACTTTAACACATAAACACATGTTTGCTCCTGTAAATGCTGTGAATGTGGAGTGGAGCCCGTCCTTCCATCAGTGCCTCTTTACACGCGTTTATGTTAAACTGGCTTCATTAACTTCACAATCCAGGCGACGGTCCCGTCTTTAAACCCACATTATTGGCCGTGGTTTGTTGTTTCCCAGAGCGGTGGAGTGATGGAGGCTCCGCGGGGGGTTCGGATGACCCTGCTGGAGGGGACTGGTGAAGGGGGCAGCTGCCGGCGTGCTCCCAGCCACAGGCGCCTGCAGAGAGGCTGGCATTGAGGGCCGGAGAGGGAGGCCGGCCCGTCGGGACACTTAGCAGATGTCACCGGTGGGTTTGACCCTCTCTGACCCTGAGCTTTGTTTCTGCAGGACAAGGGGAAGTGTGTGTGTGTGTGTGTGTGTGTGTGTGTGTGTGTGTGTGTGTGTGTGTGTGTGTGTGTGTGTGTGTGTGTCGGGGGGGTGATGAAGGAATGATGAAGGAATGATGATGAAGAGCGGGAGACAGACGAGTGTCCTGAAGCATCATTTCAGTGCAGTTTCCCTGACTTTCCTCCTCCTGATGATGTTTTGTTTTTGTCTTATGATGCATAAAGATTTAGCAGGTTTGCATGGCCGTACTCTGAGCCCACGGGCCCCTGGGCACCGACCAGAGGCCCCCCACTCTGTCTACACAGGAACAAGACACCCACATTCAAAGAGTCGACTTTTATTGCTCTTTATGCTCGTTTTGCATCTATTTTTAGTTATTTTGGAGGTCTTTGTTATTGTTTTTTAAGCAATTTCCCCCTTTTGATTCTGATCTGATTGTTTTGCATCTATTTTTAGTCATTTCGCATCTTTTTGTGGTGGTTTTGCATCTTTTTGTGGTGTTTTTGCATCTATTTTTAGTCATTTTGCATCTTTTTGTGGTGGTTTTGCATCTATTTTTAGTCATTTCGCATCTTTTTGTGGTGGTTTTGCATCTATTTTTAGTCATTTCGCATCTTTTTGTGGTGGTTTTGCATCTTTTTGTGGTGTTTTTGCATCTATTTTTAGTCATTTTGCATCTTTTTGTGGTGGTTTTGCATCTATTTTTAGTCATTTGGCATCTTTTTGTGGTGGTTTTGCATCTTTTTGTGGTGTTTTTGCATCTATTTTTAATCATTTTGCATCTTTTTGTGGTGGTTTTGCATCTATTTTTAGTCATTTGGCATCTTTTTGTGGTGGTTTTGCATCTATTTTTAGTCACATTTCGTCTCCCAACCCTTCTTCATCCCCACAGCTCTCAAAAATAATGATCTAGTTCCATGAAGTCAGAAACAGTGCCCTGTTCATACCTTCCTCCCTTTATCTCAGCGTCACAGATGTGTCTCCATTACAAGTGGAAAGAAGGGAGGAGAAAACACAACTATTATCCTCCTAACAAAAGCTTGCAGGCATTTATTGCAGCACCCAGGGGTGCTCTTATAGCATTCCTGTACTCTTTTGTGACACGTCTGCTGGCACACTTGTCTTTGTGCTCGGCTGCTCTTTACTGGTGTCTGAAGGGCCCCACAAAACTCCTGATGTTTGACTTTCAGAGCGTACGTGGGGTGGTCTCACGTCACCACAAAGCTTCTTTACGTCCCTCTTTACTTTGTCTGCAATAGAAATGGAAATGTTGAGGTTAAAGGAGACATTTGCACGTCCAAACAACAGATCAGTCCGCCCCCCCGGCTCCACACACGCTCTGCACGTTTGTCTCCATTTGATAACTTTTCAAGCAGAACTGGAGACGAGGATCAGACGCTGCAGGTGGACGGGGTCCAGTTAGATACATGACACTTCCCCAGATCATTACTGACATCAACACTATTTTTTATATGACAAGTTATTCTAAAATCTCATGTTTAAATATGCAAATGAGGCATTATGTTGGGCTAAAAATGATCTTATTTTCATCCATTTCCAGATCATGAATGAGAACATTGGATAAAGCCGGGGTCAAAATACTTGTTTTGTTTTCTGCATATGACTTATTAGAGTCAAAGGTTTTTACAGATTTCTCTGTCGCTGCATAAATCCGCCTTAAAAACATCCATTTTCTGCATGTTTTTATGAATAAACGTTGTATAAATGAGGCTGTGAATGGTGTTTTTGCTGCTGGTGCCTTAAGTAATATTTCAATAAAAGATTTTTAATATTTTTTAAGGTAAAAAGTTGTTATATTTCAAGGAAAGTAGTAAAATTTGGAGGAAAGAAATCTCACGGAGAGATACTACATTACCCACAATCCTTTGCGAAACAGCGGCATCCCTGATTGGTGGAGCTCGCTGTTACCACGGAAATGTTGACTGAGACGAACCCGCGAACGGCTGTTGCTCTGCTGCTGCGGTAAACGGTCTTTTCTGAACACAGTCCCGGTACTTTTGCCTGTTTCTCCCGTTTTACACTTTTATTCCAGCACCGAATCAAAAAGTTTTATATTGTTTTAAGTTATTTTTTAATGATATTATGGAGGTGAGTTGCAGTTCACGTGTGCTCCTGTGGTGTCGCTGTGGAGCCGAAGCGCGGCAGCGACACCGGAAGCTTCTTTTTGTTGTTTTCATTGATTTTCAAACATGGCGTCTGAAGGAGAGGCGGGCAGCGCAGCTACAACCGAGCCGGACACCGCAGACGGGTATGTGGCCCCCATGCGAGGCGTTTCTCACTCTCACTAATGCGTAGGCCGCGATTCTGATCATATGCGTAAATATAAACCTCATTTACGCTTTTGTTTGAGCCGTAAACGCCGTTAGCAAACATGCTAGCTAGCGTTAGCGCTCCGCAGACTCAGCGAGTGAACCGTAAACCGTTATAACGGCTCTGTGTTTGGAGGAAACATCAACATATCTGACAGTTTAATGTTCCCCTGTCTGCTGGGAAACTACTAAAGACCACCGAGCCTCAGTCAAGACTTTATATGTGTTTATATGCCCCTCTAATAACACACCAGACACACAATGTGTTTCTGATGTAAACTGACGTATTCCGGCCTTTTTGTGGTGGTTTTGCATCAGTTTTTATTCAGTTTGTTTCTATTTTTAGTCATTTGGCATCTTATTGTGGGGGTTTGCATCTATTTTGCATCTTTTTGTGGTGGTTTTGCATCTATTATTAGTCATTTTGCATCGTTTTGTGGTGGTTTTGCATCAATTTGAGTCATTATGCATCTATTTGAGTCATTGTGCATCTATTTTTAGTCATTTTGCATCTTTTTGTGGTGGTTTTGCATCTATTTGAGTCATTATGCATCTATTTTTAGTCATTTTACATATTTTTGTTTTGATTTTGCATCTATTTTTAGTCTTTTTGCATCTTTTTGTGGTGGTTTAGCATCTATTTTTAGTCAGTTTAGTGTTACCCTGTCTGCTGGAAAACTTATCAAGCCTACTGAGCATAATTCCCCAGTCGACATGAACATCTGGGTAAATATCTGATTTGTCTTTCTGTTGACTCTCAGGGATGCTGCATTTGGGGAACTACCCACCAGCATGGACACTGAATCATCAAATGGCAAAGAGGGAATGGTAACATTGTTGGATATTAATTATATGAACTTTTACTTTGTGTATTTTCTCCTATTGCATGCTGTCCATGGTGTTACTATAAATTCCTATACACTAGTTGTTTGTAAGCAGACTTTGTGCCTCACAGGAAACGGCCGGTGAAGGCTCCGAGGCCGCTGACGCTCTGACTGGATCTGGAGACGAGGAGAGCGGGAGGCAGTTGGGAGAAGTGGAGCTGCAGTGTGCCCTGTGTATGAAGTGGTTCACTGCAGACACATTTGGCATCGACACTGCGTATGTATAGTTATTTAAATATCAACAGTCATCCGACTATAAAGTACATATAGTTTTCATGATGGAGCGTTTTCTCTTCCTCTACAGAACCTGCCTTCCCTTCATGACCAATTATGTGTTTCACTGCAACGTCTGCCATCACAGCGGCAACACATACTTCCTCAGAAAGCAAGCAAGTAGGTTCTCTGTGTGTTTCAGGCTGCACTCCCACTGTGCCTCCGTCCCGTGCCCCGTGCTTTAGGGTTCTTGTCCCCCCCTCCAGGCCCGTTTGTACTCACACTACCTGGGCCTCGGCGAATGCTTCTTGCTGCCTATACGTCATCACGCCGTAACACGTCACACGCATTGATGATGTCATGGCGATGCGTGGCTTTGTTTCCAGATCTTTCCGTAGACCTCAGAGTTTTTGTGCGTCTTGTCGACTGTTTTTGAATCTTTTCATCGACCAAATCTGCAGTAAACACTCCACCTCCGCATCACACCAACGTGAACCTTTCACCGCCATTGTTTGAAATGTCCGCGCATGGTCCCTCCTTCTTTTTTCTATGTCCCAACAGGCGCACAGGAAATGACCTCAGAACCGCCGTAGGCCTCGTGCTCGTACACGTGCGCACGCTCGTGCTCGTACACGTGCGCACGCTCGTGCTCGTACATGTGCAAACGTACTTTACAAAAGCCCACCTCTCCCAAACGGGCCGTGGACGGCAAGCGTGCCGCAGCTAGACGCGGTACGGTTGCACTCACACTGGTCAAAGGAACCAGACTTTAGCCGTGGAACCTGTTTGGGCACGGTACGGATGGACAGTGGGAATGCGCCCTCAGACTACCTTAAACTAACATAACACATAACAAGCTTCGTTATACTTGCACTCCACATTTTCAATCTTTCACCAACCAATGTTTCTTTCTGTGTTTTAGACCTGAAGGAGATGTGTCTGACAGCGCTGGCAAACCTGACATGGCGGTCCAGAACACAAGACGAGCACCCAAAGACCATGTTCTCCAAAGACAAGGTGAGCACACCAAACTCTCGTTGGTCCTTTTAAGCCACTCGATGCTTTGAAATGTGATAAAGAGCTTTTCACCCAGTGAAACTTACTCCAAACGGCTCCGATAACGCCGGCTCCGCATGGACGGTCGGCCAAAACAATACAAAAGTATCACGCATCTTCGTGTGGATGGACCCTTTTAGTTAACGTACTTGCTTCGTGAAACACTTTGATATGTTCTGCTTGAAAGGTGCATAAATAAAGTGACTTACTGCACATCAAAATATTCACTTATTTCAATCACTTCTTGCTTTTCAGACAGAACAGGTGAAATCGTGCAACTATTAACTTCTAAAAGAGATAATACAATAAACAGTTTACAGTGGGATTAAAATCACTCATGGAAATGTTTTTGTGTCTCCGCAGGACATCATACCCTTCATCGACAAATACTGGGAGTGCATGACCACTCGCCAGAGACCGGGGAAGCTCACCTGGCCCAACAACATCGTGAAGACCATGGTACTGTTGTGATGTGCAGTAAAGTGGGGAAACAGAGGATCCTTCAGATGGACTCACTGTGTCTCACGCTGCATTGAATCTCCTCTAGCTACAGAATATTCTGTCATTATCACTGTTGTTATACTGTAATAGTTCTTGTGCTTATTTTCCAGAGTAAAGAGCGAGACGTCTTCCTGGTGAAGGAGCACCCTGACCCCGGCAGCAAAGACCCAGAGGAGGAGTACCCCAAATTTGGCCTGTTGGACCAGGTACTCCCCACTCACCTGTAGAGCACTATGTAGCACGTAGTGAGGGGCTCAGGCTGCAGAAACTGAACAATCTTTACATTTACTAGAGTTGGATCATATGTTCAAATATTCCAACAACGGGCAACTGCAGATATATTCGCGCAGGTGTACGTGCGGTGCGCTCTCTACGCTCCATATTTTCTTTTAGCTTTTTTTTACAGGGTTCCCACGTGTCCTGGAAACGGCCACTCACAGAAAATGAGAGAAAATCTTGTGTCGTCCTGGAAAATGATTTCAACAGTCCCTGATTTTCTTTAGCTGAGGAGAAGCTGCTCGTCTGTTCATCTATCAGAACTCCTCAGAACTGATAACAGTGTCGTCTGAAAGGGTTCTGTTCAGGACGATGTTATTGTTCAAACGGAGCCGTTATGGTAAAGTTTATGAACGAGAGATTTCTGAACAGGCTCTTCTTCTGTGTCGCCTGCTGTTTATCTTTGGATAAAGTGTAACCGTGCCTTTATGGAGTTTCTGCTCATCTAAGGAAGAGTTCCCGCCTTGTTGGTGATTCCATTAGCTTCGATCCGTCCGTGAAGGATTTTACGTCAGTGATCTTTCTCCCACACGGTGTAATACTCTCACACGGCCACGTATTCTTTCACGGTTAACCAACCACACGTGCACATGCGACCCTTTCTCCTGTTATGTCATGCCAGCGTCGGGTCCGTTGGAGGCTTTTCTCCCTTGTCCGAAGTCTGACCTCAGTTGCTGTTTCTCTTCCGTAGGACCTGGGAAACATCGGACCCTCATATGATGCACAGAAACAGACCACCGCTGCTCCCACAGCTGGAGGGCTGAATGGTGAGCATGAAAAACAAATTAGAAACAAACCAAAAAAATATATCTACTGTATTTTGGAAGTTCAGAGTTAGTTAAGGCGGCAGGCCTGTGTTGTTGAGGCGACCGCCTGAGCTTTAAAGTGCTGTGGGAAACCCTGCACATTTCACTGGTAAAGATAAAGTTGAACTAAAAGACAAACAGGGGGGAAATGTTTCACATCACTGGCCAGTATAAACCCCCCAGAGCTGAGAGCAAGAGCGTGTTAAATGTGATGATTTTGTGCATTGTGTTCCAGGTGGATCTTCTTTCTCAGGTGAATATGTGGTATTTTGACATCTGGAGCTGATCAGTGTCTTTGTGTCTTGTAACCCTCTGGATAGAAGTTGGCTGTCAATGAACATCTTGTGGGCAACTTCATCCACGTCTAGTCGTAACCCTCCTCCCCCTGTCTGCTCTCTGCACCCCCCCCCCCCCCCCTCCCAAAAGCTTTGCCCCCCTTTGATCGGTGAACACACCTTCCTCGTCTCTGGCTTGCTGCTAACGGGCTCTGAAAACCTCCTCCCTGAAATGACTCTCTGGCTCTTCTCAGCAACACTTGTGTGTGAGAGCTGAAGGGCCATTTGTGATCTGCCCTCGGCTTTCATCCAATGCTGATTAGCCTCGTCCTCGCTCTTCCTCCTCTATTTTGTAATTCGTGCTGTCAGACCATTAGCCGCTCTTTAATTCTGCTAAGTTTAAAAGGTAAAACTAGTCCTGAGACGTCACTTTGTAGCTGGTAACCGTGGCGATGTTTTTAAAGATTTAAAGCAGAGTCTCCAACGAGTACAGGGTTCCTACAGGTGCTTGAAATCCTTTAAAATGCTTGAACGTTAGTTGTTTAAAACATAATTCTCCCTTTTAAGGTGGTTTTAATTAAGGAAATACTGTTTTTCATATATAATGTTTGATTGTTCCTGTGAGGAAGACGTAGAGACTCTGATCCCATCATCATCTTCATCATGTCATCGGTTCGTTAACGAGAGAGGAGGCTGACAGTGTTTGGAAAATGCCACGCGAACTAATTCTGCCTTTTTTGTGCCTGCTGTTTCCCTGTGTGCACCAAACGCCTAATAACCTGCTTTCACTTCTTGTGTAAGTCTGATTGTTTGTGTGTGTGTGTGAGTGAGTGTGTGAGTGTGTGAGTGTGTGAGTGTGTGTGTGTGTGAGTTTGTGTGTCTTTATGTTCTGGAATGTAATCTGTCTGTGTTGCTTTGAAGGTGCTTTGGCCCCCGGCCCCGGAAAAGGACGAGGGGCCAAACGTAAACAGCAGCAGCAACAGGAGGGCACAGCTGCAGGAGCCACGAAGAGGACCCGGAGGTACAAACACACACACACACACACACACACACACACTCAGCATCCATAAGTGCTGCATTACTGCCATCTACTGGAGGGCGCTGAATCTTCTCTGACACGCAGACCCCTGATAAAACTGTGGGACTCTAAAGAATCCACACAAATATATTTCCATTGAAAAATACTCAGTTGAACTGTGATTTACTGTGAGAGAAGTAAATAAAGCCCTCATTTTGTTTTTGGAGTTATGTAAAGTCCATTTCATATCAAATATAAATGACAGAGATAGTGAGATACTTGCTGCAGCTGCATTTCTAGTTGTGATGCTTTGTTCTTGATACCGGCGCTCCCTCTCCTCATTTACTCTCTAGCTAGCTTGGCCCTCTCTTTCTCTGTCCGTCCACACCTCTCTCATGTCTCACAGTTTGTGACTGTTGAAACAGGAGACATGACTCGCGTTCTTAGACCAGCTGCAACTCACAAGCTGAGTCACATGTGACGAGACGGGCCTGTTCACGCCGCTGCATCGTCCTAAAACAGTTTTGTCTCATCGTGAATCTTTAGTATGAACTCGGCTGAACTTGTCTTTGTTTAAATTAAACTAAGAAGATACAGAACAAATCGTCTCCTCCTCTTCCTCCCTCAGCGACCCACTATTCTCCGCCCAGCGCCTGCCTCCTCACGGTTACCCGCTAGAGCACCCGTTTAATAAAGACGGGTACCGTTACATCCTGGCAGAACCAGATCCCCACGCTCCTGATCCGGAGAAGCTGGAGCTGGACTGCTGGGCCGGCAAACCCATCCCCGGGGATCTGTACAGGGCCTGCCTGTACGAGAGGGTGCTGCTGGCCCTACATGACAGAGGTAAGCACACATCTCTGGGACTCACAGCTCGTGTTTATATGACGTGCACAAAACTAATATAACACTCACGTTGCAGCGCCTCAGCTGAAGATCTCTGACGACCGTCTGACGGTGACCGGCGAGAAGGGCTACTCCATGGTGCGAGCCTCCCACGGTATCCGGAAGGGCTCCTGGTACTTTGAGGTTACCGTCGAAGAGATGCCCCCTGACACGGCTGCCAGGCTCGGCTGGTCTCAACCGCTCGGTCAGTGGAGCTTCACACCTCTTTACTTTCAGGCATAATGTTCTCGAAACTTCCCTTTCCCGGGCCACATTAACCAGCTCTAACTGGGGGATCCTGAGGCGTTCCCAGGCCAGTGTGGAGATCTAAACTCTCCACCTGGTCCTGGGTCTTCCCCGAGGCCTCCTCCCAGCTGGACGTGCCTGGAACACCTCCCTTCTTGAAATTTTAAAATACGTTTCCCTTTATTATGTTGCAGGCAACCTGCAGGCCCCTCTGGGCTACGACAAGTTCAGCTACTCGTGGCGCAGCAAGAAGGGCACGCGGTTCCACCAGTCGATAGGGAAGCATTACTCCTCCAGCTACGGCCAGGGAGACACGCTGGGCTTCTTCATCGAGCTGCCCGACGCCACAGAGACCGCCAAGGCTCTGCCCGACACGTACAAGGACAAGGTGACGCCCGAGACACGAGGAGCGCCGCTCTCGACTGCACACGCGTCGTCGTCTTTCTGACGTCTTGAATCCGCTCTTGTTTCAGGCGCTAATCAAGTTCAAGAGCTACCTGTACTTTGAGGAAAAGGACTACGTGGACAAAGCGGAGAAGAGCCTGAAGTCAATGAGCTCCAGCAGGGTGAGAACTCCTCCGAAAGACATAAAATCCAGGTAGAAAACCTCCAGCTGACACCTGCGTTCTGTCCTTTTCAGATGATATTCTATAAAAACGGAGTGAACCAAGGTGTCGCCTTTGAAAACCTCTTTGAAGGCATGTACTTCCCGGCCATCTCCCTCTATAAGAGCTGCACGGTCAGTACGCCCTTTGTGTTTGGTGATCTCTGCTTTCTTAGGGTTTTTTTTGTGTCCACTCAACTTAATTCTTTTCCTCCCTCTCTGTCTTTGCAGGTGTCGGTCAACTTTGGGCCACATTTCAAACACCCTCCGAAGGACGTCAAGTACCAGCCGGTGAGACAATCCCATCCTTACACACCTCACAGATATGGATCCCTTCCTGTTTTTCGTCACCAACAACGCAGGACACAAACAAATGGTGTCAAGTGGTGTTGGTGATAACATATTTTCTGTCGTTGATTTTCATATGAACAAGTAGATCGCGTTAAGGCTCGTCTCTGCTCTACGTTAGATACGGACGGAGCCTTTTGTCCGTACTCTGTGTACATTTCGTCCGTATTTCTGCACGTTTCCTGCAAGCCTGCGAATACCAAACTTTGCAGGACCACTGGAAATCGCCCAGGGCAGTGTCAGGCATTGGACACAAAAGTGCCGTGAATAGCAAACACAACGCGAGAAAGGGAATGGTGCGGGTTCCCGCGCTTAATGTGAGGAGCCACCCGGCGAAGCAAGTCATCGAAGCCCCGACGCACATCCTGAAATACTGAAAGAGACGTTGGTCAGCTGTCAAACCAACGTGTGGAATTCTCCGTCCACACTCTGGGACGTCTTTAGTGTCTCACAGACCACCGCCGTCTACAACGCTGCCGCCATTTTGACTCAGGATGCTTCTCTCCTCCATTGTCTCCATCTTTGTTGTGGTCATAAACCTTTTTCAAAACTTTATTGCAGTAACTTTTGAATCAGAGAGACGCCCTCTAGAGGACGTTTTGCTCAAAGTCCATTCCAACGTGAAGGACGCATGAAAGCACGAGGGCAGTGACGATGAGAACGTTGATTATTTTACATCGTTTGATCGTTCTGTGTTTCCTTTCTCCGTCTCAGATGAGTGACATGGGCTGGGGTGCCGTGATCGAACACACGCTGGCTGACATGCTGTACCACGTGGAGACGGACGTGGACGGACGACGCAGCCCGCCATGGGAAGGATGAACGCGGCTTGAATTCAGTACGACACGCACGCTCCCGCAGTCCAAACACTCACCCCGCCCTCCGACAGTAAAACAAACACACACGCTGCAGTGAACCGTAGTTTAAAGAAACGATGGCCGACTTCCACTTTAACCAAGAATCAATCTGACGGACGGCCGCTCATCATCGTCCGTTAACGTGCCGTCAGCAGTTTCCAAACATCTTGTTTTTGGTGCTTTAAACTTTATGTATATCTGTGAAGTTTTACCGTAGAGAAATATCAGCGGGCGTCACGTCGAACCCCTCCATGTTCTGCCAAAACACCGGTTCATCAGCGGACGAGAGCCGGTTCGTCAGTCTTTAGTGTCTTTTTGCTAATTTTATTTGTTTTACAATGTGTGTCAGTTATTTACTGTTTTCTACTCTGGGATAAATAAAAAAATGCTACATGGAAAAACACTGAACTCGTTCATGAAATCTGCATTTCAGACCGAGAATCGTGCATTTGACATTAAGCTGCTGTTTCCCGTCACCTGCTTTGGCTCAAAAGTGTTCATCACGTGTTCAAAGTGACGTCTCCGGATGTTTTTTTGTTTCAAAACTCAAAGATATTTAATTTACTCACATATTAGACTTCAGAAAATCCTCAAATATTCACATTTGAATGAGAAGGGGATGTGAAACCAGTTTGTTGTTGCCGCCACTTTTGTTTAAAGTGAAGTTTTTGACAGTTGCATAACGGCCGGGCACACTGCTCACGTCACAGAGCCTGTTTTTATTACGGGTTGGAGCCGCCACACATTCAGTTTCTGTTTAATTTCTGTCGACAGAATCTCGACCTTCTGTCTAAAATAACTGAAAACGACACCGATAACGAGGTAAAACAGTCTATGAACAGTGAAAACCATGAACCTCCAGATTTGTTGTGTACTCTGAGAAACAAAAGTTGTAATATTTCAAGGAAAAAGTCAGAACTTTTTATTTAGAGACAAAAGTAGACTTTGGGCGCCCTCCCACTGTGCCTCCGTCCCGTGCCCCGTGCTTTACGGTACTTGTCCCCGCTCCCTCTCCCCCGCGGCCCAGGCCCGTTTGTACTCACACTTTATCATCACGCCGTCACACGGCTTTGTTTACTAAAGCGTGCGGTCTTTTGGCCTCATGATGGAAAGCAGCGCAGAAAACATGGTAACATTTTTGGCTTTGTGTTTTTTTTGGACTCATTTTGATGCGGCACGACCCCGTTTAGTCGACGTTGCATGGTCCCTCCTCCTTTTTTTCTACGTCCCGTACACGTGCACACGCTCGTGCTCGTACAGGTGCGCACGCTCGGGCTCGTACACGTGCAAACGTGCTTTACAAAAGCCCACCTCTCCCAAACGGGCCGTGGACGGCAAGCAACGGGTCGAACGAACTAGACTTTAGCTGTGAAACGTGCTGGGGCACGGGACGGAGGCACAGAGTGAGTGTGCCCTTTGACTACTTTGAGGACTTTTTTTTTTTTAATATTTAGAGAGCAAAAGTTGAAATATTGCGAGAAAAAAGTCAGAAGATTTTGAGAAACAAAGTTAAAAATATGGAATATTTCAATAGGAAAAAGTAGAGAAGAAATTTAGGCCACAATCATCGGCAAACGCCACGTTCTGCTCGTGCTTCCAAACAAACATCAGCGAGGATATCGGCTCGTCTCTGCAGTTATTGTTAACGCTCTCCACTGGGTCCAATCAGAAGAAGAGATTTGCGGCGTGAATGCTCCCCAGAAACTCAGAGTCCACGTGGTGCAGGTCTGCAGCTGCAGGAGCAGAAGCTCTCCCGCAGCTTCCTCAGGAGCCGACATCACGCTGCTGGAGGCCCAGACCGGCCTGCTGGGCCCCGCTGGAGGGAAGGGAGGCTCGGGAGGACCAGGACTGAGCGGGCCAGACCGTCACACCCTGCTGCAGTGGACTTGGTAATGGACTTGTACTCATATAGTCTTCTGACCACTCAAGGTGCTTTCACACTATAGTCACAGACCATCTAATCTAATCATTCACACCACATTCACACACCCATGCGCAGCACGGGGAGGAATTTGGGGTTCAGTGTCTTGCCCATGCGGACCAGGGGAGCTGGGGATCGAACCGCTGATCTCTCTCGAATGGAGGACGGCCCACTCTTTCACTGAGCCACAGCCGTCCCAGTGAAATGACCGGTTTTCTAAAGGGAGTCTGGCAGCCGCTGATCTTTACGGAACGAGGCGGTGGTGCCAAAATTGATGATTTGATATTGAATTATGAGCTGTTTTTTGGGTTTTTGTTTGTGTCACCCCCAGAGAGGTGAAAGAGTCCAACATGATTTAAATAATAATCCATTTAACCTGAATAAAACTGAGGAACACTTACATTTAAAAAAAAGAAAATCTGGTTTATTGAACCATATCAGCTAAAACAGTGCATTTGGTGAAGTGTCATGAAATAGCTTCATACTCTGTCATGCTACAAAATTCAAGTACTTAAAAAGACGTGATTGGATTAAAAACAGTGGGTGTGTCGGACAGAACAGTAAACTTGAACATGTGAAAATATATGTTTGTCCTGGTAAGAGACGAAGAAGTGCTGATACAGTTTAGCCGTGATGAGGAGGACGAGACAAACACAAAGAAACAAATGCTATGCTGTGATTTACAGAAGGTCAGAGGTTTCGGTTTTCGAGTCTTTGGTAAAGCGGCGTCCTTTGTGCCGCAGCATCCTCTGTGCCGCGGCGTCCTCTGTGCCGCGGCGTCCTCTGTGCCGCGGCGTCCTCAGAGCGTCGTGCTCACCAGCCCGGACTTGATGCTGGTGTCGGTAGATATTAAACTCTGTCTGCTGTCGTCTGATGCGTCTGAATGATGCTGTCGGAGAAAACACGTTTTCAGCTTTTACATAAAGACACAAACACCAGTAACAGCTGGACGTTACCTCCGTAATGATGTACACCAGGATTTAGCATGTGCTCTATTTAAGGAATAAATAAATAAATAGTCTCTATATGTTATATAGCGCCCGATGTCAGCTGGAATCTGCTCCAGTGACCCACGACCCTGAAACTTGACGAGTGGCTGGATGTGCGTGTGTTATAAACTGTTCTACAGGTTTAGTATTTGACTTGGTGAGAACTGAGCGAGGGTCGGAGGTCGTCACACGTTTGTGTTCTGTTGAAAACAAATATAAGAAGCGTTTTCTTCTTCTCTGCTCATTTCCATTCATGTAAATGTTTAAATGTTATTGTGAATTGAGTTCATCATTGTGTGTGTGTGTAAAGTAAGCTCAGTCCACAGGGGACTGGTGCGTGTGCGTGTGCGCGTGTGTGTGTGTGTGTGTGTGTGTGTGTGTGTGTGTGTGTGTGTGTGTGTGTGTGTGTGTGTGTGTGTGTGTGTGTGTGTGTGTGTGTGTGTGTGTGTGTGTGTGTGTGTGTGTGTGTGTGTGTGTGTGTGTGTGTGTGTGTGTGTGTGTGTGTGTGTGTGTGTGTGTGTGTGTGTGTGTGTGTGTGTCTGTGTGTGTCTGTGTGTGTCTGTGTGTTTCAGGCCTGTGTGTGTGTGTGTTTCAGGCCTGTGTGTGTGTGTGTTTCAGGCCTGTGTGTGTGTGTGTTTCAGGCCTGTGTGTGTGTGTTTCAGGCCTGTGTGTGTGTGTTTCAGGCCTGTGTGTGTGTGTGTGTATTTCAAGCCTGTGTGTGTGTGTGTGTATTTCAAGCCTGTGTGTGTGTGTATTTCAAGCCTGTGTGTGTGTGTAACCTGAATAATAATAATAACAGAGTAAAAGAATTCTTCATCTAAATACAAAATAAAAAAATAACGGGTTTAAAAAGCTGTAAAATGCATCGAAAACACGAAAACTTGACTTTAAACGCCTTTAACTTTGACCTGCACTGGAGGATGACGCCTGTGTGAACACCTCTGAACACCTCCTCCATCACTGCAGTACACTGTGTTCTTACGTTCCTGCGGAAGATCCGGTCCAGCAGGCTGCGTTTGGGGCTCTCCGGGGTCTGCGACCAGTCCAGGTCTGCAGATCGAGATCCATCGGGTCCAAAAACGTTCAGCTCCCTGAAACATCCCGTGTCTATCACCTGCGGAGGAGAGAGAGAGAGCGGCAGGGCGAGGTCTGTAGATGCTTTCTGCACCGATATGATGATTTAAAATACATAAACACGCGTGTGTATGAGCGTACCTCGTTCTGCCAGGTTATGGGGACGCTGCCCGTGTTGAACTTGGAGTAGAAGAAGTCGTCCCTCTGGTCCAGAGTGACCCCCTTCACTGAGGAGAACTCGTCGATGTCCTGCACGTCGCTGCAGTACACCAGTCTGGGCTGCAGGGGGAGACACATCACAACATACGGTGAGCACCGAACGACCTTCTTATTCCTCAATATCTGTCATTGTGTACGCACAGTTACTCAAGTGCTGCACTTAAAGTACATCTTTGAGGTACTTTATACTTCTACTTCACTACATTTCAGAGGGAAATTCAGTTTTTATTACACTGCATTTATTTCATATCTTTATCTTTTAAAGCAGCTTCAGTCCAAAGCAACTGGACTTGGTTCTTTGTCAGGAAGACGTTTCACCTCTGATCCAAGAGGCTTCATCAGTTCATGTACGCACCTGACCAGGACCAGGACCAGGACCAGGACCAGGACCAGGACAGGACTGGACCAGGACCAGGACCAGGCTGGGACTGGACCAGGACCAGGGTCAGGCTGGGACTGGTCCAACTAACTGGTGTGAGATCCTGGTATTTAACCTCTCACAAGGCCGATGATGTGCCAACAAGCGTCAACGAAGTCCAAACCAACTCCCCACCAATGACCGTCCTGGTCCTGGTCCAGTCCCAGCCTGGTCCTGGTCCTGGTCCTGGTCCTGGTCCTGGTCAGATGCGTACATGAACTGATGAAGCCTCTTGGATGAGAGGTGAAACGTCTTCCTGACAAAGAACCAAGTCCAGTTGCTTTTGACTGAAACTGCTTTGAGGAGAACGACGACCTGGACACACGAGAAACTTCACAGGCTTCTTGTCTTTAGTTATTTAGCGTTTGTGCCCTCAGGGAGATTCTTCTTCACAGTACAGGCTCTTCTGGCACTCAGGCATTTATGGCACACAGAAAAACGGTTCTGCAGGTGGGGGTTCATGGGTGACAAACATTGTTGCATACATTTATCTGTGAGGTTTGGTTTTGATGGCTGAGGGGATTCAGCTTCTGCTGAAACAGGCTTTGCTGCACCTGAGGGTACTAGGGCGCCCTCCCACTGTGCCTCCGTCCCGTGCCCCGTGCTTTAGGGTCCTTGTCCCCCCCTCCAGGCCCGTTTGTACTCACACTACCTGGGCCTCGGAGAATGCTTCTTGCTGCCTATACGTCATCACGCCGTCACACGCATTGATGACGTCATGGCGATGCGTGGCTTTGTTTCCAGATCTTTCCGTAGACCTCGGAGTTTTTGTGCGTCTTGTCGACTGTTTTTGAATCTTTTCATCGACCAAATCTGCAGTAAACACTCCACCTCCGCATCACACCAACGTGAACCTTTCACCGCCATTGTTTGAAATGTCCGCGCATGGTCCCTCCTTCTTTTTTCTACGTCCCAACAGGCGCACAGGAAATGACCTCAGAACCGCCGTAGGCCTCGTGCTCGTATACGTGCACACGCTCGTGCTCGTACATGTGCAAGCGTGCCGCTCCTAGACGTGGTACGGTTGCACTCACACTGGTCAAAGGAACCAGACTTTAGCTGTGAAACGTGTTTGGGCACGGTACGGAGGCACAGTGTGAGTGCGCCCTCAGAGTCTGCCAGAGGGAAGGAGTGATTAGCAGGGGTTGAGTGGGCGAGTAACGTCCAAGGTATTGCCAGAACGATGCGTTTAATGGCCTTGTTGTTTAGTTCCTGTAGATTTAGGGTGCAGAGCGGTTACTGTGGTGGCAGTATTGGTTATCTGAGTGACTCCACTGTGATTTTTTTACAGTGAGCAGAGTGAAGAAGCATGTGGAGCAGTACAGACGAATAGGTACTGAAGCGGCAAATGCTTTGTGTTATTCCATAGACCCAGGAGGTCGTCCGACACATTTTCCTTTAAAGCGCGCACAGACCGTGTTGTCTTAATGTCTGTTATATATTTTTAAAAACAATAATCTCCGCTTGACTTTCTAGCAAAAAAATGAAAACAACACAAACCAAAAATGTCGCTATTTCCACGACCAGGATGAGCGTGTAACGTTTACAGAAATGACTGAATGATATGAGTTAAAAACTAAATGCAGTAAATGCATGATATGACTTTTAGTCTGAAAAAACTACGACTTTAAAGTGAAAAGGTGCAGGAACCCTGTTTAAAGTTTGTCAGCCCTCGGGGTTCGTCAGTCTGGGTGTGAGGCTGGTTGATGCTCTGCCAAATTCTTGAGAACGCTGCACATTCCTGCAGTCAGCACGCCGATGACACACAGCCGTCATAAAACTGCACATTTTAGAGCGGCCCTGTTATTACATAAGGGCGCCCTCCCACTGTGCCTCCGTCCCGTGCCCCGTGCTTTAGGGTCCTTGTCCCCCCTCCAGGCCCGTTTGTACTCACACTACCTGGGCCTCGGAGAATGCTTCTTGCTGCCTATACGTCATCACGCCGTAACACGTCACACGCATTGATGACGTCATGGCGATGCGTGGCTTTGTTTCCAGATCTTTCCGTAGACCTCGGAGTTTTTGTGCGTCTTGTCGACTGTTTTTGAATCTTTTCATCGACCAAATCTGCAGTAAACACTCCACCTCCGCATCACACCAACGTGAACCTTTCACCGCCATTGTTTGAAATGTCCGCGCATGGTCCCTCCTTCTTTTTTCTACGTCCCAACAGGCGCACAGGAAATGACCTCAGAACCGCCGTAGGCCTCGTGCTCGTACACGTGCGCACGTGCTTTACTAAAGCCCACCGCTCTAACGGCAAGCGTGCCGCTCCTAGACGTGGTACGGTTGCACTCACACTGGTCATGGGAACTAGACTTAACCCGTAAAACCTGTTTGGGCACGGTACGGAGGGACAGTGTGAGTGCGCCCTGAGTCGTGTTTGAACCATTTCCGGTCTGGTAAATCATTCTGAGTACTTACGTCGGGTTTAAACGGAGGCTCGACGAGTCCCGCCTCCAGCATCCTGAAGTTGATTTCTTTGAAGAAGGGATGCGACTGCACGTCTCTCCCCCCCGAGCTCTGGCAGCCCAACCTCTGCTTCGGGTCCTTGGTCAGCAGCTGCGACACAAGAGAAGGGAAAAGCCTGCTGACGTCTTCAAACATGGACTCTTCTCTCATGAGAATGGGATTGAGCGGCTCCTGGACTCACCGAGGAGCAGATGTCCTTCGTCGCCTTGCTGAACTTGTCGCTGTATTCCAGCGGCTCCGTCTGAATCCTCCTCTCCATGTCGGAGGGTTTGGGGTGCTCCCCTCGGGTCCGGAAAGGGTGCTGGCCCGCGGTCATCTCATAAATCATGCAGCCGAGGCCCCACCAGTCCACGCTGGTGCCGTAGTGCTTGTGCTCGATCACCTCAGGAGCTGGAATGAAGATACAGGTGTTTCATCTGGGGTCGTTATGGACGTTTGAATCCAAACGCCACAGATTTATTTGCTATGATATGATTTCAGACAGAATTATCAATAATTACACTCTGATCGCATCAGTGGAGAAGTTAAACGTACTTTATTTAACTTAAACTACGATGTTTTCCTAAACTAACCAAGTACTGTATTTTCCGCACTATAAGGAGCATAGAACAGACGCTACAGTGGAGGCTGGGGTTACGTTCTGCATCCATTAGATGGAGCTGCTCGAAAGGGAGCGTCAACACAACAGTCAGGGGAGGTCGTGTTGTTGCTTCCTCCACTTCAGCACCATTGATTGGTTCATGTTCAACTCTCTGGCTGCGGCTCTATTCCCGTGTTCTGCTGCGTGACTAATGGCCTTGAGTGTAAACTCTGCGTCGTAAGCGTGTCTCTTAACAGGAGCCATTTTGGGCTCTTTACACAAACACACACATGGAAATGAAACGGCACGCTTCACACAGTCGTATATCTCAACATGCACCGCGCGTTACTTCTTCTACGGGGGAAAATAGAGTCGGCGGCTGCTCACCGTAGTTGGAGACCTGTTGTGGCTCAATATTGGTCCATATATAAGGAGCACCGGATTATAAGGAGCACTGTCGGCTTTTGAGACATTTGAGGGTTTTTAGGTGCAACTTATAGTGCGGAAAATACGGTTAAAATGTACTTAATTGAACCTAAACTTTAATCTTTTCCTGCCCCTCACCCTACGCCAAAGGGTCCAGACCATGCTGCTGTTATCTGCTGAGTTGGAGGATGATTTGCTCTGGACATCAATACTGTGACGTACACACACACATACACACACACATACTTACACACACACACACACACACACACACACACACACACACACACACACACACACACACACACACACACACACACACACACACACACACACACACACACACACACACACACACACACACACACACACACACACATACACACACACATACTTACATGCACACGTACACACACAAGTACACACACACATGCTCACACACACACTTGCACACATACACACATACATATATACATACATACACACATACATACATACACACACACACATACATACACACATACATACACACACACACACACACATACACACACACACACACATACACACATACATACATACATACATACATACACACACACACACATACACACACACACACACACACACACATACATACACACATACATATATACATACAAACACACACGCACACAGACACCCACACATACACACATACAAACATACACACACATACACACACACACACACAACCACACACGCACACATGCACACACACACATACATACACACACACACACACACACGTACGTACCCATGTATCCCAGTGTTCCCACCGTGCCGCGCACCAGACTCCCCTCAGACAGCCTCACAGCCAGGCCCAGGTCAGAGATGCGGATGTGTCCTTTTAGGGAACAAATACCAAACAATCCACTGAACCGGTTGAGATTTTTTGCAGTTATGAAGACGGACTTTCCCTTTTCGGCATAATCAATTCCTGTATTTCCGTCCCCTCCGGCTCCGCTGACGTGTGTGACAACTCTTAAGTGCCCTGAACTAACCATGGAAACAAAAACACAAGCTAACCAAACTTGCTGCCAAGAATGAAGGAACAGGTGCAGAGAGCTGTCTTAAAATAGACACCACACCTGATTCCCAAAGGCATTTCACTTCCTCAACCTGCCATCGGCTTGAACCGGAGCCAAAATACCGTAAACACGATTGTCTGGCTCTTAAACGCAGGTCGTTCAGTGTAGTTAGAGAGCTAAAGATAGCCGAGCCAGGAGGCGTCCCAGATTTCCTCATGCTCTGTCTGCAGAGGTTGGAATGTGATGCTGTTACGGGTTATTATAGGTTCACAGTCGCTGCTGAGGATCTGTTTATGTGTTTATTTTGATGAGGTGTTTACTGTGTTTACTGTGTTTACGTACCGTTGTCATCCAGCAGAATGTTCTCTGGTTTCATATCCCTGGAAGATTAAAAACACTCGTATTTCAGGACGTGTTTACGCACTTTAACGTCCAAAAAACACATTATTTTTCACTCTGTTTGTCTGAAACACCCAGTTTTAGCGCCTGTCTCTTTAAGACCCCCCTCCTGAAAAAGCCCCCTCTGCTCTGATTGGTCGGCACCGCCTGGTCTTCCTCATCTGCGCTCTCTGAGTCTCTGCGTCGTCATTGCAGCCGGGAAATTACTGCGTAAAGTCGTAGTAATTTCAGAGTAAAAGTGGTAGTATTTTCAGACTAAAGTCGTAGTGTTTCAGACTAAAGTCGTAGTGTTTTCAGGCTAAAGTCGTAGTATTTTCAGGCTAAAAGTCGTCGTATTTTCAGGCTAAAGTCGTCGTATTTTCAGGCTAAAGTCGTCGTATTTTCAGAGTAAAAGTCGTAGTATTTTCAGAGTAAAAGTCGTCGTATTTTCAGGCTAAAGTCGTCGTATTTTCAGGCTAAAGTCGTCGTATTTTCAGAGTAAAAGTCATCGTATTTTCAGAGTAAAAGTCGTAGTATTTTCATACTGTGTCGATGTTGAATGGTTGGGATAAACTGAAGGATAACGTGTTCCTTTATATGTTTATTTTATGTTTACTACTTTATGACTTTAACTCGTTACAGTGTAGCTTAACTACTTTGACCGCAGTAAGTGAAACACACTGACCTGTACACTATGGACTTCTGGTGGAGGTGGATTAAGCCGCAGCAGACCTCTGCGGCGTAGAAGCGCACCCTGTCCCTGTCCAGGCCGGGCACGCCCATGTTATAGATGTGAAACCTCAAGTCCCCGCCGCTCATCATGGTCAGGACCATGCAGAGGGCGTGCTTGGTCTCGTAGGCGTACGCCAGATTCACCTAAACAGAGATGATACAGTAATGTTGGTCTCTGAACACACTGGGTTCTGTCGATGAAGACGTGCGATGCAAATGTTGTGAAAAAGTGTAGTTTTACTTTGTTTTAGTGCAAAATAAAGCTGAGGTGTGGCGGTGAAGACCAGTCCACATCACACAAACAGTGCATCAACAGTCACTCAAGCATGTTACGGTTAAAAATGCAGCAGTATTTCATTTGCATTTGTAAATGACCCTGGGGTTTGAAGCAGAACTTGGAGATTTTAAGTTAAAATCAATTTAATTCAGTTTTATTTATAGCGCTAAATCATAACAAAAATGATCTCAGGACACTTTACAGAGCAGGTAAAGTACTAAATTAATATAAAAATAAATAAAAAACAGATTAAGTACAGTGACTAAATTAATTTTAAAATAAATAAAAAGTAGATTTAGTACAGTGACTAAATTAAAAAATAAAAAACATTTTAAAATAAGAAAAACAAAATTAAAACATATTAAATTAGAAAGCGTTTTTAAAGTAAAAATACAATAAAATAAAATAAAAATATTTATTTTAGAATAAATAAATAAAAAGCAGATTTAGTACATTGACTAAATTATTTCTAAGTGTTTGATCGCTGTTCTGTAGAAGGATAAAGATCAGCTGTTTCAGTTTTTCTGTGAAGTAAATTATTAAAATAAACGTGTACCGCGATCCGCATCACATTTGGCCTCTGCATCGTGATACATGTGGTATCATGAGGTCGTAGGTTACACCGTCCATCGCTCCTATCTTCTAAATAATGGACTTTAATGATCCTCTGTGTGTGTTCACGCTAATGAAGGAACAGGAACCCGGTGCAGGCGTGTGATTGGCTGCACAGATGATACTTAAACAGTCACTATGTTAATTCCTGTCTCTCTTATTTGGTTTGTTGACACCAGACACGTAAAAGACTCATCTCACCACAAAGCGACTGTCCAGCCCCTCCAGGATCTGCTTCTCGTTGAGAGCCATGGCCTCTCCCCTCCTCTTCTTCACGTGAGTCTTCTCCAGCTTCTTGCAGGCGTACATCATTCCTGTGGCTCGCACCTGACAGGCCCACACCTGCACACAGCAGCACACAGCAGCACACAGCAGCCGCCACGTGCTCACACTGTTTATTCAGAGCGCCGCACGTTTGGGTTCAGGGCTCATGTCACTAATATTAAGCCACCAATATTAATTGGTCTTCTCATGGTCATTTTGCATCCCTTTGTGGTTATCTTGTAACTGTTTCTGGTCCTTCATCAGCTTCTATGTGCTGTAATGTTCATTTCCTGAACCTTCGTACTTGTACTTCACTTCATCTCAGAGGTGAAACGTGTACGTTTTACTCCACTACGTTTGTCTAAACATACTTTTACGTCATTTTAACGGACAAACTTTTACTCCAGTCACGTTCTAAATGCAGGACTTTCACCTGTACTGGAGTTTTTTCACAGTGTGGTGTTAATACTCAGGGACATAATGTGATGGGGCTGCAGTCTTACCTCTCCAAAGCCTCCTTTCCCCAGGAGCCTGTACTGTCTGAACGTCTGCTTGGTGATCGGCTGCCTTCAAGGGAAACACAGGTTGTTGTTGTTGTCGTCACTTTTAGAGAGTTTAAGAAGTACGAGCAGATAAACCAGCTACTCAACCAACCGCCGATATCACATGCACCGTGTTTTTACTTCCTTGTTTCAGCACGCACGCACACACACACACACACACACACACACACACACACGCACACACACTGACCTCTCCAACATCTTCCACTGGAGGAAACGGTCGAAGAACATGCTCTCCTGGTACTGGATGAAGGGCTCCTCACACAGGTTCTTGTGGAGGTCTCTAACGCATGGAACAGAGAGGTCAGTGGTTAAAAATGGCACCTGCACTCAGGCAACATGGGCGGATTCTGAGACAACGGGGCTCTGGGCCCCTGGGCTGCTGGGCCCCTGGGCCCCTGGGCCCCTGGGTCCCTGGACACAGACATGTCAGACTCTGTCCCACACCGCAACAAGTCGTCTTGTAACTATTTCTGGTCCTTAATCAGCTTCTGTGTGGTCATTTTGTGGTTGTTTTGCATCTCTGTAATGTTTTTGCATCTATTTTTGAGTCTCTTTGTTGTCATTTTGTAACGTTGTGTGTCCATTTAGCATCCCATCGTAGTCATTTTCTAAGTATTTTTGGTCATTTTCAGTTTCTTTGAGGTTGTTTGGCATCCCTGTGATGTTTCTGCATCTATTTTTGGTCATGTTTAGTTTCTGTGTGGTCATTTTGTGGTTGTTTTGCATGTCTGTGATGTTTCTGCATCTATGTTTGGTCATTTTGAGTCCCGTTGCAGCCATTTTGTATCTTCTCATGGTCACATGTGGTCCTTGTAGTTGTTGCATCTATACCTGTTTGTTTTGGTTGTTTGTTTGTTTTCTTTTTCAGTCATTTTAGCGTCTCTCTTCAGTCATTTTGTGTCCCTCTGGGGTCATAAAGCTTCTCTTTGAGATTGTTTGTATGTGTCTCTCTGTCCCTTTGGGCCCCTGTTTCCTTCTGCCCGGCAGTGCTCAGTAATCCATCCATGCACACATAAAAGCAGAAAGAAGGGACTCACTCCCTGCAGTCCTGGAAGACGTCGCTGCAGGGCTCGAGCTCCAGACGCCGGCTGCAGCTCTGCTCATGCTTCAGCACCGCGGGCACACACTGGGTGGACTAAAGACACAGGGCGGTTGAAAGCTTTTCTCTAACTTAAACACTGCCAGAGGAGATTTATCTGGATCTCTGTGGGTTCTGAAAGAGCTAAATGTGTTTTGTTTTATATAGCTCTTGTCTGAGAAGCTACAGTGCTCTGGAGGGTTTGTGCAGCACAGACCTCAGAGACATCACTTATCCCTCTTGTTGTGTGTAAATGTTTCTCAGACCTGACTCCTGAGGAATCTCTCGATGATGCTGAAGCCGAACTCTCTCCTCTCCTCGTCCGACTTGGTCTCGAAGGCTTCCTGAAGCCGACACAGATGCGCACAAACAGAAGCAGAGTGTGAACGTTACAGGTCAGTTGTTTTTCTTTAAGCCACGGGTTAAAGGTCGGTGAGAACACAGGGTAACCAGCTCCGCACGCGACATCAATCAATCAATCAGTCCTTTATGTGTTAGGGACAGTGCACATTAATGAACGATAACAACATATCACTGTTAAAGTGCCGGATTATAGCAAAGATGCTCATTTGCATCCGTAGTCCCTGATAAAAAAATACAAATACTACTAAATAAATACATGAAATACAAATAGAAGAGACAAGACACACCGCACAAGACATGACACACTCAGGAGGACACCAGACGTCATGTGCAATATGACACAGTCGAGTCAGTGGTCGCACTTTTGATTTGATTTAAGCCACTTTTTGAGTCGACCTTTAAAAGAGGAACATGTGGGCGTGCTCTTATTGTGGAGGGAAGACCGTTCCAGGTTCCCCCCCCCCTACAACAGACGACACGCTCTTCCCAAACGCAGTGCACCTGTGGGGGATCTCACAGTCTCCTCTGACACACGCCCTGGTGCTCAGACCCTCCAGAGTCCTTTTGTGGTGGTGGAGCGAGACCATGGAGACTTTTATACACACAACACGCAAATCTAAATGTTTTAAAATGATGGAAACTTAAAAATTTGTGTTTTTTTAGTCTTGCAGATGTGGTAGGAGAAGGGTTTTGTATCCAGAGTCTTTAGGGCTCTTTTATAGAGACTCTCTATTGGTTTGAGTGCCGTCATACACGCCAGTGACCAACATCTGAGCCAGTGACCAACATCTGAGCTGAACCCGTGAGCCGAGACGAAACAACGCTTTCCCTCTGATTTAACCAGGAGAATAAATCCACACCGCATTGTTTTGTATTTACTCTTCTAATGGACGACTATGATAAAAAAGGTCCAGGACTCATTTTGGGTCCTGTCTCTAACTTTAGGACGACCGCTTTAAACGTTACAAGACGACATTTCTTTGATTTCTTAGATCAAAATTCAGATCAAGATCAAAAAATGGACATTTGCAAGGTGAGGAACATGCTTTGTTTGCAACAAACGCCGGTGTTTCATGGACACACGTCCTCCACATAAACCCCAAACACATCATTATAAATCTGTGTGAAAGTTGGAAGTGTACCAGAGCGTCCTGCAGGAAGATGTAGCTCTGCAGGCTGGGGCAGCTCCGGCAGAAGAGCCGGAACAGCTTCTTGCCGATGGGTTGCTTCACACACAGACTGTAGTAGTTTCGCTCTGACGCAGAAACACAACATGATGTGAAGTTATGCAACGAACCAACAACACGTTACCGTCACTGTACTGGTGTAATCAAGTGCACCTGTGGGGGATAACAGTTATATATGGAGGCTCTTAAAGTGTCATTCAGGCGCAAAACCCTCCCATGGTCTAATTCAGCGCTTACATACATCAAATGAAGTTTTTGGCCTTGGTAAATGGATCGACTTGTACTTATAAAGCTTTCACAGTATATTTGTCACATTCACACATTCCCACTGATGGCAGAGGACATCTACATACCACCACATTCACACACTCATGCACAGCTTGAGGGGCAATTCAGGGTTCAGTGTCTTGCCCAAGGACACTTCGACATGTGGACCAGGGGAGGTGGGGATCACACCAGTTTTATGTGTATGAACTATTAACGGAGAAATCCAGGAGAGATGCTAACAGCCGGACGTGGCTAACAGTGATTAGCTCGGGGCAGCACGGTGAAGGCATTCAAAGGTCGTTTTTAACCACTAATGCTGCTGAAAATAACAGCAAACCTCTGCAGCAGCATGAGAAGAGTCCCTACACACACAACAAAGCACCAATGGGCTCCTTCCACTGTAATGGACTTTACTATGAGAGGAGCTGGTACAGGGGCCAGTAGGTAAGTCTTTAAAACACTCTTTAATAAACTCTGGCTTCACTAACTACGCTGATGACGCTTTGTTGTGTGTGTAGGGACTCTTCTCATGCTGCTGCAGAGGTTTGCTGTTATTTTCAGCAGCATTAGTGGTTAAAAAAGACCTTTGAATGCCTTCACCGTGCTGCCCCGAGCTAATCACTGTTAGCCACGTCCGGCTGTTAGCATCTCTCCTGGATTTCTACCTTAATAGTTGTTACAGGAAACAAACTGTCCCTGTGGATTATTTGATGAGTGTAAGAGCTGAAAAAGACCCTGGGATGATTTTGCGCCGAAATTAAACTTTAAGGGACAAAACAATATAAGACATACAGTTTAATTAAATGCTTAAATGTGCAAGTGTATCTTTAAGTGTCATTTTAACCGTTTACCATCAATAAACATCACAGGACACACACACACACACACACACACACACACACACACACACACACACACACACACACACACACACACACACACACACACACACACACACACACACACACACACACACACACACACACACACACACACACACAAACACACCTATGTTCATGGCCAGGTCCATGCACTGACTGATGTGGGGAAAGCGCAGCATCTCTTTCCACTTGTAGCTCCGGCCTTTGCTCCCTCCGCCTGCAGGAGGCGGGAACAAAATCAAAACACTGCAATGTTGTGAAAACACACGAGCCGAGGAATGACGGCCATCCGCCTGGAGAGCGCCGCGTCACCGGCGTGCACGCATACGCACACTTGCGCCTAACCCGTCAGGTTTGAGACAATAGCGTCCTCCACTACAGTGAGTGATCTATTTATAGCTCTGGGAAACAGGTACGCAGAGCCTGTGGGACGACATTACTCTGAACACTTTCACACTTTAATGGCCACGCTGTCACAGGGACGCTGCATCCCCGTCTCCTCCAAAAACACATTTGTTTACCAGATAAAAGCTTAAAACTACATCTTCCTGTAACCGTCAGGGGGGATTTTACAATGCACTTTAATGAGAAATGATGTGTTTCTGATATTTGAATAATCTTTTCTTCTCTGTTTCTTGTTTAAAGTAAATAAATCCTGCATTATTGAACAAAAATCAGCCTTTCAAACATCAGTGCGTGCATCAGTTTCATCATCCCTCGTCCTCAGTTCCCCCAATCCAACCACGGCTGGAAGCGCCTGCGATCCTCAAAGGTTATGTCACAAAGTTTTGCCAAGAAAATTATCAAACGTGCAAATTCAGTCTAAAACAAACCCCTTATTTATCTAAAAACCACGTGCACCATCTGCATCTGACCTCCCCGGGCTATTACACGACTTTTATAACGTTTCTTTTGTTCATTTTAGACACAAATTGTGTAGAAACATGATTAAAACGTGACTTACCTTCTCTGGCTTTAATAAGAGCGCTGTTTGCCACCATGCTTTCAATCTCCATGTAGGAGTGTGTGTCTGCTGCGAGGGTCGTCCCGGTCGGTTTGTCCCAAAGCTGCGGTGGCTACATCAAGTGTTCATGCAGATAGAGACTAGATAGATAGGTAGATAGGTAGAGAGATAAGCAGCAGTCCAGCCGGTGTAGTTGAAGCGGTGAGGTGTGTCTAACCTGCCGTCCTTGTGACTCACTAATGAATGGAAGGTGCACGTCTCTGCACTTTTTGTACGACGGCGCTCCTCCAGCCCCAGGAGGACACTCCCTCGTGTTAAGAGGCGTGACAACAAAATAACCTCATCATCCCAGTGTGAGGATTTGACACAGAGCCCTGGTGTAATTAACCAACATAATTGATTTCAAACACACTGTACTGACTGGAGTGACGTCAGACGCAGGTTTAGAATAGAACAGAGTGACTTTAATGATCCCAGACTGGGGAATGATTTTGTAACAGCAGCAGTGGGTCAGCAAATACAACACTTTGTACATAACATACATAGAATCATATATATCATCTCATCTCATCTCATCTCATCTGCAGCCTCTGATCCGGGGTCGCGTCTCAGGGGCAGCAGCTCCATCAGGGGACCCCAATCTCCCCTTTCCCGGGCCTCATTAACCAGCGCTAGATCTTATCTCTCCACCTGGTCCTGGGTCTTCCTCGAGGCCTCCTCCCAGCTGGACGTGCCTGGAACACCTCCCTAGGGAGGCGCCCAGGGTTCATCCTTACCAGATGATCCTGAACCACCTCAACTGGCTCCTTTCAACGCAAAGGAGCAGCGGCTCTACTCCGAGTTCCTCACGGATGCTGAACTTCTCCCCCCCTCTCTAAGGGAGACTCCAGACCCCCTCCTGAGGAAACACATTTCACACGCTTGTAATAGTGTATATATACAGTGCACAGTGTGCTATCAACAATAAACAATAATAATATATACAACACAACAGTAGAGGGAGCAGAGTTCTCTGTCAGGCGGAGGTGAGAGAGTTATTATTTTCAGTGATTTCCTGTATCTGTTGCTACGACAGACGACACGGTGGTGTGGTGGTCAGCACTGTCGCCTCACAGCGAGAAGTTTCTAGGTTTGAATCCCGGCTGGGGCCCTTCTGTGTGGAGTTTGCATGTTGTCCCCGTGTCTGCGTGGGTTTTCTCCGGGTTCTCCGGTTTCCTCCCACAGTCCAAAGACGTGCAGGTGTTCGGTTCATTGATGACTCTAAATCACCCGTAGGTGTGAATGGTTGTCTGTCTCTGTTCGTCTCTATGTGTCCTGTGATAGACTGGCGTCCTGTCCAGGGTGGACCCCGCCTCACGCCCGATGTCAGCTGGGATCGGCTCCAGCCTGAAGATGGTTGAATGAATGTTGCTACGACAGCGAAGCTGAAGTAGCCTTCTGGAGAAGGTGCTCCGCTGTCTGACCAGTGTGAGACGGAGAGGGTGGAGAAGGTGATCTATGATGGAGAACTGTTTTTACAGTGTCCTCCTCTCCACCACAGCCTCCAGAGGGTCCTCCTCTCCACCACAGCCTCCAGAGGGTCCTCCTCTCCACCTCAGCCTCCAGAGGGTCCCCATCTCCACCACAGCCTCCAGAGGGTCCTCCTCTCCACCTCAGCCTCCAGAGGGACCTCCTCTCCACCTCAGCCTCCAGAGCGTCCTCCTCTCCACCTCAGCCTCCAGAGCGTCCTCCTCTCCACCACAGGAGGGTCCTCCTCTCCACCACAGCCTCCAGAGGGTCCTCCTCTCCACCACAGCCTCCAGAGGGTCCTCCTCTCCACCACAGGAGGGTCCTCCTCTCCACCACAGCCTCCAGAGCGTCCTCCTCTCCACCACAGCCTCCAGAGGGTCCTCCTCTCCACCACGGCCTCCAGAGCGTCCTCCTCTCCACCACAGGAGGGTCCTCCTCTCCACCACAGGAGGGTCCTCCTCTCCACCACAGGAGGGTCCTCCTCTCCACCACAGGAGGGTCCTCCTCTCCACCACAGGAGGGTCCTCCTCTCCACCACAGCCTCCAGAGGGTCCTCCTCTCCACCACGGCCTCCAGAGCGTCCTCCGCTCCACCACAGCCTCCAGAGCGTCCTCCTCTCCACCACAGCCTCCAGAGGGTCCTCCTCTCCACCACAGCCTCCAGAGGGTCCCCATCTCCACTGACTGATTAAAGAGCTCCAACATCTTGCTGCACACGTTGAAGGATCTCTCCAAATGCAGACAGAAAAGGCAAGTAGCAAGGAAAAGTATCAGTACCACAATGTAGAAATGCTGCTACACGTATTCAAAAGTATCCGCATTGATCGTATTTTTCGAAGCTCAGGAGACGAAGCAGGATGTTAAGTCTCAGAGCGAGCTGTGAAATAACCGGAGAGTCACGTAAAACCCACGAGGGCTGGGCTCTTTGTTTGCACGACAAGGAAATAAATAATAATCAGTCAATGACTCATGATAATCATCTTAATAATCTGGATTTGAGCACCATAGTGTGCAGGAAGTGATTCGCCGCAGAGCTTCTTCTTCCTGGATATTAAATGACTTTTGATTGTTTGCAAATGACCTTAAAGGGAAAGTTCAGATGTTTTGAAGTCAGTCAGTGTGTTTCCCACAGTAGGAGGTTCGGGTTGGGGTTAGGGTTAGGGTTAGGGTTAGGGGGGGTTAGGGTTAGGGTTAGGGTTAGGGGGAAGTTAGGGTTGGGGTTAGGGTTAGGGGGAGGCCAGGGTTAGGGGGGGTTAGGGTTAGGGTAAGGGTTAGGGTTAGGGGGGGTTAGGTGGTTACGGTTAGGGGGTTAGGGTTATGATTAGGGGGAGGTTAGGGTTAGGGTTAGGGTTAGGGGGGTTTAGGGTTAGGGTTTATGGTTAGGGTGAGGGGGTTGGGGGGGTTAGGATTAGGGGGGGTAGGGTTAGGATTAAGAGGGGGTTAGGGTTAGGAGGTTAGGGTTAGGGGGAGGTTAGGATTAGGATTGGGGTTAGGATCAGGGTTAGGAGGTTAGGGTTAGGATTAAGGGGGGTTAGTGTTAGGAGTACGCAGGAGCACTGACACCGTAGTTAAGGAGGTTCTGCTGCGGACGGGTTTTAAACGCCTAAAATATCTCAGTTTGAATGTGCGCTATATTTAGAACCACTTTACCGTGGCCTCAGGCGACCCCGGGAAAATGTTTCATTATAGCGGAAACACTTCAACTGATAACGATCTTTTTCTTTTGTACGGTTTAAAAGAACGTTAGGCTGCGCCCACGGAGGTAGGCTGCTACTTAGCTTTCATAAGAGTGTGTAAAAAGTATTTTGTAAGACTTTCGTTCAGTGTATTTTGCAGAGGTCTATCTGGGACTAGTCCCAGACCTCTGACACTAGTCCCAGACCTCTGACACTAGTCCCAGACCTAGTCCCAGACCTTTGTAACTAACTAGTCGCAGACCTAGTCCCAGACCTCTGACACTAGTCCCAGACCTCTGACACTAGTCCCAGACCTCTGACACTAGTCCCAGACCTCTGACACTAGTCCCAGACCTCTGAAACTAGTCCCAGACCTCTGACACTAGTCCCAGACCTCTGTAACTAGTCCCAGACCTCTGACACTAGTCCCAGACCTCGGACACTAGTCCCAAACCTCTGACACTAGTCCCAGACCTCTGAAACTAGTCCCAGACCTCTGACACTAGTCCCAGACCTCTGAAACTAGTCCCAGACCTCTGACACTAGTCCCAGACCTCTGAAACTAGTCCCAGACCTCTGACACTAATCCCAGACCTCTGACACTAGTCCCAGACCTCTGACACTAGTCCCAGACCTCTGAAACTAGTCCCAGACCTCTGACACTAATCCCAGACCTCTGACACTAGTCCCAGACCTCTGACACTAGTCCCAGACTTCGGACACTAGTCCCAGACCTCTGACACTAGTCCCAGACCTCTGACACTAGTCCCAGACCTCTGACACTAGTCCCAGGCCTCTGACACTAGTCCCAGGCCTCTAACACTAGTCCCAGACCTCTGACGCTAGTCCCAGACCTCTGAAGCTAGTCCCGCACCTCTGAAGCTAGTCCCAGACCTCTGACTTTAGTCCCAGACCTCTGACACTAATCCCAGACCTCGGACACTAATCCCAGACCTCGGACACTAATCCCAGACCTACATACGTTACTACATTGTGATTGTAAAGCTTTAGATTGAAGGTCTTTTGCTTGGAATGGTCTGATTCTTGTTTTACTTCATTAAATGAACTCATTCCAACAGTTGTTCCCATTTAAAAAGAGGAGACATGCTGACACCTGGTGGACACACGACGCCACTGCAGCTTTAACCTCTCTCTTCAGCACAGGTGCAGTTAAATCCCCCTTTTCTTGTGTTATTCTGCTTATTTTAACTTTATTTCCTCACAGTTTAAAGCTCATAAAATCCTAAATCTGTTTATCGTGATTTGCACTTTTCATTCATTGTGTCGCTTTAATTATTTTATGACACGAATGCGTCCCATTAATGTGGATCTGCATATTTACACGTCTGTTAATCTGTTTTTACTGCACATTTACGTCACTTATTTTTAACAGTTCAATCCAATCAAATGCACCTAAATAAATAAAAATAATAACTAATAATAGCAATAATAAAACAATTTAACACAGACGTTCTGTAGTAAAACGAGCACAGAGTCAGAACAATAATGAGAAAGAGTAAGAAAATAATGATAATAATTTACACGTAATTCAAAATGAATTAAACGTCTGAACAATACTTTTATCTTTTATAACAAAGAATCTTTCCAGACACGTGAAGTTTTCTACATATTTTATTAAAGGTATCTTTCCTTTGATGGCAAAGGTTCATTTTTCTAAAGCGAGACATTGAGACGATCATGACTTTTACTTTCTATGTTAGTGATAAATAAGGTTTTGAATGCAGGAGTGTGGAAGTGTGCAGTGTGGTATTAGTGCTTTAACTGCAGGGAAGCATCTGAATACTGTGTGTTGTCGTCCGTCCACAGTGGAACTCATATTAACGACCGAGCAGATGAAGAAGGACGAGACCCTGGACGGACAACAGAGAGACCACGAGTTCATCCGGCTCTCACTCAACTCAAGGTGAACTACATTTACACAGCGCTTTTTAAAACAAAGCAGTTTTTGTGACAAAGGGCTTTACAGCAACAAATACACACATCCCCACGCGTACAGACATTCATGCACGTCAGATGTATGAATGATGAAACAGCCGGAGGTTATCAGCTGATATCAGGTGGAAGGTCTAAAGGAGGCCGAGGTTGAAGGCCAGGAGATAAAGGTGAAGGAGAAAACTGTACATGGAGCTGAAGGCGGCCGGTGCAGGGGGGAGCAGGGAGCAGGGAGCGTCCTCTGGGGGCATGAAAGGACCAGGAGGCCGGGCGCGTCTACGGTAGAAAGCCCCTCTCATCTCTCGGTCCTCGGTCCATGTGAAGTGTCATTTATGCCGTTTCTTGTAAATCAGTGTGTCGTATCAGCGTGAACCAAGCCGGCTCCTCACCTGCGCCTCATTCTGTGAAGAAGACACCGAGTACGATACTAATAAGTCTGGACGTGGTCTAGACCTATGGATGGATTACTTAACAGGCCACGAGTATAAACAAAACGACCAAACATGACCACACAGAGATGCTACATGACTGATAATAGACAAAACATGACCACATAGAGATGCAAAATGACTAAAAATAGATGCAAAACCAGCACAAAAAGATGCAAAATGACTTAAATAGATGCAAAACCACCACAAAAAGATGCAAAATGACTAAAAATAGATGCAAAACCAGCACAAAAAGATGCAAAATGACTAAAAATAGATGCAAAACAATCACAGCGAGATACAAAACCACTGTAAATGGACGTAAAATGAGCACAAAGAGACACGAGACTACAAAACGTCTTAAAATCGACTCTTTGAGTTGTGTTGCGGACAGAATGGGGGGGCCTCTTACAGGTCTGTGCCCAGGGCCCCGTTGCCTCTCAATACATCCATACATTTCTCTCATCGTGTGCGTGTCACCGACTCTAGAGCCCTCCGTCGATGTGTCTCCACTGACGTGTCGAATCAAAAGCCCTCACAGAGTCGTGTCATTGCGATTACGTACAAAAGCGTGACGTTCTGACCTGACACGTTGCGTTCAGGTGTGTGTGTGTGTGAACCGACTTATAAGTGTGTTGAAGCATACGAGAGGTGTCCATCACTCTGCAGGGCAATGACACACACGCATCAGATGGGAAACACATGATGTTCACGAAGGAAGCTCAAGGCCTTTTGGTTGAGACTTCCTTTTTTATCAAATACCAGCGTCAGCGTTTAGGAAGGAAGACATGTGAGCAGGGACGTCTCAGCGAGCGTACGCAGGGGCACAATTCTGGCTTTTGAAGGTTGAAGCGATCTGAGGAGGAGAGATTTCACAGAGCAGTCAGATGAGGGTCTGTGGTGGGCTTCTGCTCTGTGGCCCTATGTGTCCCTAATAGGTATGAAGCGATCATGTGCACGCTCCGTAAGAGAGGAGCTCTTCATCACTCCCATACACAAAACCATGGATAAAGAGGGCCGAGGCGCCGAGCATCATCAGGGGTTAGGGGTTTTACTCCCCGGACTCACAGAGGCGTCTTTTATATCAAACCAGCAGGAAACGTTTTGGCGTTTGGAGAAAGTACAACGTGATCCGTGCGTGGGCGCAGAGACTCCACGTGACCACGTATCCTCCCGACTTTGGGGATCATCTGACTTGTCCTCCCTCGTCTCCGTGACCTTGACTCTGCGGCTGTGATTGAAGCGTCTCGACAACATGTTGATGGACTCCTGTGAAAGTTGTGACATTTTAATCACTTTCGTAACCGCGGTGGAAGAAGTCAGGAGACGGCAGACGTCAGGAACAGGAACAGGCTGTTAAAGAGAAAGTGGTCGTTGCCGCTGTGCACAAGATCCAAGGATGTAAATACATAGATAGATATACCTGTAGGTAGTTATTGCAACTTGCGGATGCTCATGGAGGAATTGTTGGGTCTCTGTAAATCATGGATAAGTCTGAGTGTGGTCGAGATCTGTGGATGGATTACTGAACCGGCCAGAAGTACACACAAAACGACCAAACATGACCACAAAGACACAAAAATGACCCCAGAGAGACAAAACATGACGACAAAAACACACAAAAAAATAGATGTAAAATGACCACAGAGAGAAATGACGAAATTTATGCGTAAAATGACTAAAAAAAGATGCAAAACACGACAAAAATTATGCAGAACCAGCACAAAAAGATGCAAAATGACTGAAAATAGATGCAAAACCAGCACAAAAAGATGCAAAATGACTGAAAATAGATGCAAAACCATCACAAAAAGATGCAAAATGACTAAAAATAGATGCAAAACCACCACAAAAAGATGCAAAATGACTAAAAATAGATGCAAAACCACCACAAAAAGATGCAAAATGACTAAAAATAGATGCAAAACAAAAAAAATGGACATAAATGACCCAATTATTTTGTGATTTGCTATATGAATAAAATTGATTGAAAGTCGGAGAAAAGTAAAAACAGTCAGTCAAACATCCGTGTAACAGAACTCTGTTAAAAGACAAACTCCTGCATTCAAACTCTTCCTTACGTAAAAGTGTGTGAATGAAAGAGTAAAGCAGAACGGCTCATTTCAAAATAAAATTTGTCGTATTACAGTTATCCATGCATTAATGTGCTCATCACTTTAATGCTGCAGCTGGTGAATGTGGAGCTCATCTTAAGGATTTGAATATGCCGCTGGGTAGTTGACTCTATAATAATGCATCAAACAAAGTACAGTAAATATTTATAAAGCATAAAGAAGCATAAACAAATACACAAGTGAAGCCTGAGCGCCTCAGAACTGAACTTCTACTTTTCATCTCGTGTCAAATCAAGTAAAAAATTCAAAATGTGCTTTACCTTGCTTTGTTTCTAATGCTAATTAGCAAGTGTTAGCATGCTAATTAGCAAGTGTTAGCATGCTAACACATAACAGTCTATGCACTCACCTCATGCAGTGAGCATAGTCAACATTATAGCCGCTAAATGTTAGCGTTTAGCTTCGGTGCAGCATCAAAACGATACAAAATGTGTTCAAACACGAGTTAATTAAGGTTTCACTTGTATTATCGCCTCTGTGGCTCTGGACTCACATCAGAGGAAGAAACGGTAATAATATTAATACTCATTTTTACATAAAACCCTCCAGAGCCTCCACAGAGCCTGTGATCCTCCTCTTTAATGGGAAAACAACAAAATAAGAGCTTCTGTAACTGTATTTGTCTCTGCAGAGATTCAGAAATCAGAGCCAAACGCACACAGCTCGACCCTGTTTCCTCCCCGGACGCTGAGGAACATCTTCAAAATGAATCATCCTCCAGCTGACCTTGGACTCGTCCGCGCCCTCTCCTCCTCTGAACTCGCTGGACGCCACCTCGGCTTCTTCCACCTTGTGTCGAGCGGCCACGCCTGACCATCGTCTTTCCCCCTTCCTTCACACACACTGCTAAGAAACAACATGAAAGGGAAATTCAGTTTTTTCACTCTGTTATTATTATTATACAGGTTACACACACACACACACACACACACACACACACACACACACACACACACACACACACACACACACACACACACACACACACACACACACACACACACACACACACACACACACACACACACACACACACACACACGCACAAACAGGACCTATATCCATCCATTAATGGAGAGATGTCAGAGCCAGGGGGCTGCCAGTGACCCGGCGCCCTGAGCAGTTGGGGGTTCGGTGCCTTGCTCAACAGGAGATGAACCGGCACCTCTCCAGCCCCCAGTCCACGCTCCATTCATAGTTCACACAGGGACTCGAACGGGCGACCCTCCGGTTCCCAGCTGAGTCACCGATGGACTGACATTTCACAACTTTCTCAGTTGTCGATGAGAGCCTGTGGACCGACTCCGCAACTCGGCGCATTTTGCCGTTTTGTCAGGACCCTTTGGCGTCACATGTCCTGGGTGTTAGCTCTACACGTAAAATGGTCCGGGATCAGACCCCTGGTGCTGGGGTTCAGGCGGGCCGAGGGTCTGCAGAGTGTGTGTAGCGGAGGCACAGCATGTGTGGACTCTGTGTTGTGCTGCTACAACAAAACCCTTTCCCCTGGAGCTGATGGAAATCCTCGAGGACACACTGACGAGTGTGATATGTTGTGCTAATGTTAGCTCACTTGCTAATATGTCCTAATTGCTAGCTAGCTGATGTAGCAACATCCTGTCTTGAGTGGATAACAGCTGATTCATCCACGCTCCTCGCTGGCTCACCACTTGCACATTACCTTATCAGCTGACGTTAAGAAGCAACCGACGCCAGATCCGTGTAGCGTAGCTAAGTTACAGCTAACGGTGTAAGCTTAGCTAGCTCGATCAACCATGTTAGCTCACCGTAACCTGAGCTAAGGAAGGCCAGTTGGCTGTAACTCTGTGGCATGAGTATAGGGTGGGTAGTCTTTTATTGTGCAATGACGTCACCAAGAAAGGGATTTATTGTTCAGGCCTCGTGTCGATTGGATGAACGGTTCTCGGGAAATCAAAGGACAAACAAAGACTCCTTCAAGTTTACTCAGATCAGAGGAAGTGCAGTGTTTTTTTCCACAGTAGCGTTTTGGCACAACTTCACATGCTGGCAAGGACACGAGGAACCAGAGGCCATCTTAAATGTTTTGGAAAGAACAGGAAACGTGTGAAGCCAACGGACTTGGTGAGGTTCATCAAAGTCAATCATGACTCTGTTAAATCTTAAGTCGAGCGCTCAGGGTTATCACGGGCGACCCTGATGAAAACAATAGGTGGAAATGTTTGGGAGTCCCACAGAAACCCACAGACCCGTCAGAATACATGACAAACGTTGACGTGCGTATACAGACACTTGGCAGTTTACCCTGTCACTGCAGTCGTGCCGTCAATTCACCGACTCGAATAAGCAGCTTAACTTAGAGGCATCAAGTTTGAAGCTGGAGCAACAACACAAGCTCCCCTGTAACACTTAACAGACCAACTCTCAAGGTGCCGGACACAAAAAAGCCAAGTCACCGTCATTGCAAAATGGTTCACGCGTATAATCTCCTGACCTCTGACGGCTTCGTTTGACCCGCTGATACCTGTTTAGTGTACAGAGCTCATTCTTATCGCTGCGCTCTGAGGATGGGATGATAACAAGACAAGTGCGTGATACGGTCGTATCAGGGTTCTTTAGTCGAGACAACAAACTTTTGGAGCTACGCCTCTAAGGGCGCCCTCCCACTGTGCCTCCGTCTCGTGTCCCGTGCTTTAGGGTCCTTGTCCCCCCCTCCAGGCCCGTTTGTACTCACACTACCTGGGCCTCGGAGAATGCTTCTTGCTGCCTATACGTCATCACGCCGTAACACGTCACACGCATTGATGACGTCATGGCGATGCGTGGCTTTGTTTCCAGATCTTTCCGTAGACCTCGGAGTTTTTGTGCGTCTTGTCGACTGTTTTTGAATCTTTTCATCGACCAAATCTGCAGTAAACACTCCACCTCCGCATCACACCAACGTGAACCTTTCACCGCCATTGTTTTAAATGTCCGCGCATGGTCCCTCCTTCTTTTTTCTACGTCCCAACAGACGCACAGGAAATGACCTCAGAACCGCCGTAGGCCTCGTGCTCGTACACGTGCGCGCGTTCGTGCTCGTACACGTGCAAACGTGCTTTACTAAAGCCCACCTCTCCCAAACGGGCCGTGGACGGCAAGCGTGCCGCTCCTAGACGTGGTACGGTTGCACTCACACTGGTCAAAGGAACCAGACTTTAGCCGTGAAACGTGCTGGGGCACGGTACGGAGGCACAGTGAGAGTTCGACCTTCGTGAGGTGCTCTCTGGTAAGCGTGTGATCTAGGGCTTTTATTGTGAAAGCCAAGAAGGAAGCAGTGAAGCCTCTGCTGATGATGCATGAACCTTCATAAGCTCAGACACAACTGGAGCTCTTTCCTCCTCCTTTGTGCACATCTTTGAGTTGGTACCCGGGGGCTTAAAGAGAACAGATCTAAACGCTGGGGGTGTCTTTTTATTCTGTAGCCTTTCACACGGTGCAGTCAACATTTACTCCACAATGATGAGTTGATGGTGTGGTGGTTAGCACTGTCCTGGTTCCTGGTTTGAATCCCGGCTGGGGCCCTTCTGTGTGGCGTTTGCATGTCTCCCCGTGTCTGCGTGGGTTTTCTCCGGGTTCTCCGGTTTCCTCCCACAGTCCAAAGACGTGCAGGTGTTCGGTTCATTGATGACTCTAAATCACCCGTAGGTGTGAATGGTTGTCTCTGTTCGTCTCTATGTGTCCTGTGATAGACTGGCGTCCTGTCCAGGGGGGACCCCGCCTCACGCCCGATTTCAGCTGGGATCGGCTCCAGCCCCCCGACACCCCGACAGGGACAAGAGGTTGAAGATGAATGAATGAATTTTTGTTCTATAATTTCATAAATGTAACAAACCGTAGTTTTTTGTATATATCATAAAACTTTATATATAAAACTTTATGAGCTGTAAGATCAAATATGTTGGCGGCTCCAGACAAATTTGACTTGGTGAAGAGGCGGAAAATGTCTCTTTTGACAGGAAAGGTTGCAGACCCCTGGACTAAGAGTTTGTTTACTGTTTATAGGGTTTATTTTATACTTTCTGTATTTATTTAGCTAAGAGTTTATTGCTTATCCTTTACTGTATTTCTTTTTTTTATACCTCCTTTGTGTTTTTGTAAGCTGCTGGAAACTCAATTTCCTTGCTGGAGTTCATCCCAAAGGATCAATAAAGAGAAGTTTAAGTCTGGTTAGATGCTAAATGACTAAAAATAGACAAACATTGACTAAAAGGAATGGAAAATCAGTGATAATAGATGTGAATGGAATGAAAATAGATGTAAAACTATTATAAAAGGATGCAAAAACCACTAAAATGAAATTCAAAATAACTGAAAATAGCTTTAAAATGACAAGTAATAGATGCAAAATGTCTTAAAACAGATGTAAAATGACTATAAGGGTTGAGAAATCCCCAAAAATAGATATAAAATCACTGAAAATAGATGTAAAATGACAACTTAAGGATGCAAAATCACTGGAAAATGATAAAATGACTAAGAATAGACATACATTAACTAAAAGGAACGCAATATCAGTGATAATAGATGTGAATTGACTGAAAACAGATGTAAAATGATTATATATATTATATATATCTTGTGAAATCACAAGAAAATGATAAAAGGACTAAAAAATAAATGCAAAATGACTAAAAATAAATGCAAAATCACTGAAAATAGACATACATTGACTAAAATTAACGCAAAATCAGTGATAATAGATGTGAATTGACTGAAAATAGATGTAAAACTATTATAAAAGGATGCAAAAACCACTAAAATCAAATTCAAAATCACTGAAAAGTGAACTAGTTAGATGCAAAATGAGCACTAAGGGTTGAAATAAGGATTTTATGACTAATGATGAAGTGATCAAAGCAGTGACAGTGAAGTCATCTGACTGAACTGTGACATGTGCATGAATTTGGGAAACAGGAAGTGGTATTATGCCCGGCGTGAGGAGGGGCAGGCTGAAATGGGCCTGCATGAATTTACATGGATTTAGGGAAAGAGGAAGGGTCGACACACACACACACACACACTCACACACACACACCCCTCGGTTTGAGGAGGGGGCGGGGTCTGCACACTATAAACACAGCCTGCCTCCTCTGCATCCATCACTGTGCATCAGCGCTCATTCATACTTCAGCTGCTGGGGAACTGGAAATAACTGCTTCTTCTTCTTCTTCTTCTTCTTCTCATCACTGATCGCCGCTCGCAGCCATGGCCGTCAATAAATCCAAAGTGGCGGTTGGGTTCATGGTGGCGGGGGCCCTGACCGTGGTGTTCGGAGCCGTCCTCCTGTTCGTGGGGCCGGCGGTGATGAAAGACCAAGTGATAAAGGTAAAAACAACAACAACAGCAGCATCACTGGAACACTTTCCAGCGTGCTTTCTTATTTCCTGGTCCTGTTTTTCATCATGAACTAAAGAGTTTTCCTCAGGACAACATGTTCTTTTTCATCACTGACACTGAAAAGTGGAGCGACCAGCTGGTTTGAGTCCCATTATGTGTCGGGGAGTTCAGATAACATGCAGTTAAATGTCAGAAATGTGCTAATTCCCCTTTGAGCATTCGGTTCCAGTTCATCTGGTTATTCAGAGCATCAGTCGCATCTGTTTGCATGTTTGTTTGTGATGTTAAAGGGTCAGTGACACTTTTAATGGAGTTGCATTTAAACCACACATCGTTTCCCTAACGCGTTAACTTCTCTTTAAAGTCTTTGTTCAGGCAAAAAAGGCAGAAAATGCTGTTTCCTGCCTCTCGTTTACTTTGGTACTTTAAGTTTATTTTGTTCCTGATGCTTTTATACCTTTATTTACTTTGAATGCTACTGGAAATAGATGCAAAATCACCAGAAAATACTTGTAACATGACTGAAAACAGATGTAACTCGATTAAAAGAATGTAAAATCACTGAAAACTGATTTAAATAGATGCAAAATCACCACAAAAAGATGCAAAATGACTAAAAATAGATGCAAAACCACCACAAAAAGATGCAAAATGACTAAAAATCGATGCAAAACTACCACAAAAAGATGCAAAATGACTAAAAATAGATGCAAAACCACCACAAAAAGATGCAAAATGACTAAAAATAGATGCAAAACCACCACAAAAAGATGCAAAATGACTAAAGATAGATGCAAAACCACCACAAAAAGATGCAAAATGAATAGAAATAGATGCAAAACCACCACAAAAAGATGCAAAATGACTAAAAATACACCCAAAAATACTTGTAACATGACTGAAAACAGATGTAACCTGATTAAAATAATGTAAAATCACTGAAAACAGATTTAAAATGACTTCTTAAAGATGCAAAATCACCAACAAATGATCAAATGACTGAAAATATGAAGCTTCCCTGCTTCTCTCTGTTTTCACATCGTATTAAAACTGAACATCTTTGAGTTTTGGACAAAGCGAGACGTTTAAAGACGCATTGCCTTCAACATTTTCACTTTTTTTCTGAAGCTTTAAGTTAAAAAAACATTAATTCTGTGAGCTGCAGATGAACAAACACGCGTGCATCCGTCCCGTCCGACTCTAACATCACTAATGCGCCACACGTGCACATTGTGCTGCCTGCCGTCTCTGTGTTCTCACACGTGGTCGCTGCAGATCCAGAGGGCGGCGATCCACTGCTCACTTGCTTCGTTCGATGCAGGTTCACGTCTCGTGTTTGCACGTTCATCTGGTTTAAACACATTTGTGCTGTGGCTTCTTTGTGTCGCGTGGTAACTCTGCAGAGAGCATCGCTGACTCCTGCAGATTTCACACACGCATGTCGGCCTTTAGTGTCGGACTCTAACACCCGTGTGCACATGCAGTCTGCCCTTACTGTCGTGCATGTGTGGGCGCTGAACAGGGGCGCAGACGGGTGACAACGACGCGTAACAATGGTTGTAGAAACTGTAGAGGATGCTGAACTCCTCGCTCACTTTGATCTACTCTCCCTTTATTCATTCTTCATTTCTGTGTTTGTTTCTCAAGTTCCTGTCGTTCGCCTTTATCATAAAGTTCCTGACTCACCGACTGAGCTCACTGTGCAGCTGTGAGCGACCCTTAGTTACAGTCTGTTCATAGAGTTTTCAGCCGTATCAAAAAAAGCAGGAACAACATCAACGTATGAGAGCGACAGAGAGAGAAACAAGTATACAAACGAGTATCTGAGGGTGATGCCTCAAACATACATATTAAGTAAGCTCCTGAGGACCTACAGCGAGGACCGTTAAGTGTTTTTTGGTTGCAGAGGTAGTGTTGAATCTCCCCTCGCTGTGTCCAAAGTCTTTTGCTCTAAGACCCTTTTTAAAGGGGCCCCATGTTGAAACTGTGTGAGGGTCCCTGGAGTCCCTGTCGGGCACCGCCGTCAGCTCCGTGCAGTCGAGAGCGCAGTATACATTTCAGTCAGGGTAATTGGTCAATGGGTTCAAGATGTTCGACCACTGTGACGGGGGCCTGCGAGTATTTCCCCCACAACATACAAAGAGGAAACATCCACGGGACACTGTGTCAAAAAGCCACGGATGCGGTGAATGAGTGGAGTTACGCGTATTAAATCTATCTCACTTCATACCCGACGTATTTGACAGCTGGAGTTGGATTAAAAAACAAAAATAAGGAGCCGAGGTGTGTTTTATCTGTCCTCTCGCAGTCATCTGGGCGACACGGTGGTGTGGTGGTGTGGTGGTGTTGTGGAAATAGACTCTTCACTAAAGATCAACAAACAGGATCAGCTTTTTCTCCGTGGGTTATTTTCCTCTGCAGACAGAAACACGTTCACCCCTGCGTCCTCACAAAGTCTCACAGGAATGACCATGTGTCAAATCTCGTACAGTCTTAGGGAGAGGGAGAGGGATGGGACGCGAACAGCCTTGGTTGGGTGACGTCTTTAGACCAAACAAAAACACGCCTCAGACATTACAACGCTGAACAGTCTGAACGTCTCTCATCACAAGGTCTCTAACACAGGGGGCAGGTGCACACATGTGCCGTTATATCATCATGAGTTAGTTATTTGTGTTATCCATTAAGAAAGTGAGACAGAGGAGACACTGAGCTGTGTCTGACCGGACAAAACTATGATTATGGGGCAGTAGTAGCTCAGTCCAGAGGTGACTGGGCTAGGAACTGGAGGGTTGCTGGTTCGAGTCCATGTGTGGACCATGAATGGAGCGTGGAGCTGTTGAGCAAGGCACCGAACCCCCAACTGCTCGGGGCGCCGGTCACTGGCAGCCCCCTCGCTCTGACATCTCTCCGTTGGTTGCATGTATATAGGTCCTGTGTGTGTGTGTGTGTGTGTGTGTGTGTGTGTGTGTGTGTGTGTGTGTGTGTGTGTGTGTGTGTGTGTGTGTGTGTGTGTGTGTGTGTGTGTGTGTGTGTGTGTGTGTGTGTGTGTGTGTGTGTGTGTGTGTGTGTGTGTGTGTGTGTGTGTGTGTGTGTGTGTGTGTGTGTGTGTGTGTGTGTGTTGAAAATAATAGAGAATAATAATTATTATTATGAATTACAAATACCCAAAATTCCCACAACAGTGGTCAGCACTGTCGCCTCACAGCCAGAGGGTCTAAATCCTCCCTCTCCCTCCACTGTCTCCGCCTGCTTCACTGCTGTCCTCCATGTTTGTTTGGATTCTGTTCCTGGCTCACAGCGAGAGGGTTCCTGGTTTGAATCCCAGCTGGGGCCCTTCTGTGTGGAGCATGTTGTCCCCGTGTCTGCGTGGGTTTTCTCCGGGTTCTCCGGTTTCCTCCCACAGTCCAAAGACGTGCAGGTGTTCGGTTCATTGATGACTCTAAATCACCCGTAGGTGTGAATGGTTGTCTGTCTCTGTTCGTCTCTGTGTGTCCTGTGACAGACTGGCGTCCTGTCCAGGGTGGACCCCGCCTCACGGCTCCAGCCCCCCACGACCCCGACAGGGACAAGAGGCTGAAGATGAATGAATGAATGAATGAATCCCCCAGTCCTGAACACCTGGGTGTGGCTCCATGTTCAGTTGCATGGCGGGTTTGGTTCAGACGGACAGGGGGAGCGCGGCACCGACAGTTTCTGTTGAGCGTGTGGGATTGATTTCCATGTGGTTACACACCCACTGAGCCTTTCAGCGTCCTTTTCCATTAATTCAGCTGGTTTTAAACAGGTTCAGAGTGCAGTACCTCTGTAATAAAGGTGCCGCAGCCTCTGAGCACCTTTACGCCTGAGACCACTCTGCCATGGGAGACCAGGAGCACCAGGGTCCAGACCACACAGCCCTCAGGTTCACAGGGACTCAAACCTCTGCACCACGATAAGGTGATGGTTCCCAGAGAGATTTAAAATGACTAAAAACAAATATAAAATGACTACAAAAGGATGCGAAATCAACTAAACGTGATAAAACGACACAGTTGTCGAAAACAGATGCAAAATCTAGTTTTATATCTTTAATATTTAATTATAGTTTGTTACTTTTGCACCAGTTTGAGCACAAACCTGCGTAAACTCACCCATGGCCCTGTTGTATAACCCGCGGGAACTCCATTTCCCAGAAGCCTCAGCGCGGCGGAGGCGTGACCAGCAGCCTTTAAATGCAATGACAGCCGCAGCGGATCAACTAGATCGATCAGTCCCGTTAAAACGCCGGTTGCCCGTCGGAGAGTCGGTGCAGAAACCCGGATTTGGACCCGAACAGCCTGGTGCCCTCTCCCCGCTCACGGAGCCCCCCCGCCCCGCAGCCTCTACCCGCGCAGCTGCTCTGGAGGTAAACAAGCCACAGCACCGGAGCTGTCAACCCCGACACCATGATGCATAAAGCCGCCGTGGCCGTGGGCTTCATCGTGGCCGGAGTGCTCACCGTGTTCTTCGGGACGGTGCTCACCTTCGTGGGTCCGTTAATCATCGACGACCAGGTGGTGAAGGTGAGAGGCGCGCGGGCGCACACACACACACAGGCGCACACACACAGGTACACACACACACATGCAGCGTGTTTGCACCTGAATGCCAGGTTTGTTTTCTGCTGTTGTCTGAGCCGAAAGTGTCAAAAGGCTTCACTGAGCCACGTGAGCGACTCTATAAACGATCAGCGTGCGCGTGCAGGCACACACGCCGATAATGGCCATAATTAGTGATTGTGTGAACGGACTTCTGTCAGTGTGGGACACGGCTGCTCTCAGGTCTGTGCAGAGGGACATCAGGATGGGAATCCACACAGAACACAAGTTTACATCTGTGTTAATGTGGAAATGAGCCATTCTGTGTAACGAGGACTTTTACTGTTGCTATTTTTACTATTCTTTTTTTTGCTGCTGATACTTTTGTATTTTGTAAACAGTAAAACAAGTGAGATGCAAAATGACATTGTAACATTTTTACAAGTAAACATCAAAGTACTAAAAATAGATGTAAAGTGATTAGAAATAGATGCAAAGTTACTAAAAATGGATGTAAAATGACTATAAATAGTTACAAAATGACTAGAAAAAGATGTTAACTAGTTGCATAATGACTATAAATAGATGCAAAATGAATAGAAATAGATACAAAATGACTATAAATTGATGCCACACACACACACACACACACACACACACACACACACACACACACACACACACACACACACACACACACACACACACACACACACACACACACACACACTGTACACAGGGTGGATGTAATCAAGTACTATTGAGACATACTTTTACTTTATTGTGCTTTTTAACTTCTATATATTTATTCATGTTGATCCTTAAACTGTCTTTGACTGATAAATGTGTAAAAAATGAACCTTTGCTTCCCAAATATTCATGTAATTGTAAATATTTTACATTTTTATTAAATAAAAACATGAAATGATTCAAATCTGTTCGACTCTGAACTCAAAGTGGCTCCAAAATAACAAACATTCAAACACTCTGACACGTACTTTATGCAGTTTATTTCATATTTCACGTGTCTGACGCTCTGTTTCTGGAACTATCAGGTGAAAGAATTCCCTCCAGGATCAATAAAGTCTCCTCTGATAAAAACATAACAACAACAACAACAACAACAACAATAATTTTAATAATAATAAAGCACTTTTAAAGAAGCAAAATCTGAACTCATTCATCTGAGTTCATGTGTGTTTAATATCAGTTTATAGGACGTGAGTGTGCAGCAGGAGGGTCTGATTTTGTTTGTTGCTGTTGTTGTGGTTGTTGGTTGTTGTTGTTGTTGTTGGTTGTTTGTTGTTGTCGTTGGTTGTTGGTTGTTGTTGGTTGTTGGTTGTTGTTGTTGTTGGTTGTTGTTGGTTGTCGTTGGTTGGTGGTTGTTGTTGGTTCTTGTTGCTTGTTGTTGGTGGTGGTTGTTGGTTGGTGTTTGTTGGTTGTTGTTGTTGTTGTTGTTGGTTGTCGTTGTTGTTATTGTTGTTGTTGTCAGCGTAGATGACGTTATTAATTATCACAATGTGTTTTTACGGAAGCGATCGTGTCGGATAATCGTCCCGCTGCAGCACAGAAAACACGCAAACACACAAGTGTGATGCTGCTTTAAAGACAGCTGTGATGAGGATGAGGAGGAGGATGAGGATGATGAGGATGAGGATGATGATGATGGTGATGATGATGATGATGAGGACGATGATGAGGATGAGGATGATGATGATGGTGATGATGATGATGATGAGGACGATGATGAGGAGGATGAGGATGAGGATGATGATGATGATGGTGATGATGATGATGATGAGGACGATGATGATGAGTTTTAGAACGACTGCAGATGTTCGTTATTTGTGCGCGTTGACGCTGAATCGTAAAGTAAACTCGGTGCTGAGTATGAAGTTGATTTTCCCTCTGGTCCTCGTCAGAACACGGTGATCGACCCGAAGAACGAGATGTCCTACACCATGTGGAAGGACGTCCCCGTGCCCTTCTTCATGTCCGTGTACTTCTTCAACGTCCTCAACCCCAAAGAGATCCTGACGGGGGAGAAGCCCATGGTGGAGCAGAGAGGGCCGTACGTGTACAGGTACGGCACGCACGCACGCACGCACGCACGCACGCACGCACGCACGCACACGTTGCGTTCCCAGGTCTCATCTTCTTCACTTTTATTTCACTTTATTTTCCTTTTGTCTGTGGTGAAAATTCAAGATATAAATAAGTGTTTCTGTTCTTTTTTTTTTTAAATGAGTCCTTTTATTATCGTTTTTTTCAACTTTTATTTTGTTACTGATACTTTTGTACTTTTACTAAGAATACTTTGTTTACAGTACTGAGAAATTACTGAAAATAGGTGCAGCATTACAGCAAATAGATGCAAAATCAGTACAAATGGATGCAAAATGACTAAAAATTGATGCAAATTGCCAAAAAATAGATGCAAAATGACTAAAAATTGATGCAAATTGCCAAAAAATTGATGCAAAATGACTAAATAGATGCAAAATGACTAAAAATAGATGCAAAATGAGTAAAATTGATGCAAAATGACCAAGAATGGATGCAAAATGACTAAAAATAGATGCAAAATGACTAAAAATAGATGCAAAATGAGTGAAAATCGATGCAAAATGAGTGAAAATCGATGCAAAATGAGTGAAAATCGATGCAAAATGACTAAAACTAGTTGCAAAATGAGTAAAATGGATGCAAAATAATTGAAAATCGATGCAAAATGAGTAAAAATAGACGCGAAATGAGCAATAAAAGGACTTTTACTCGTCTGAAGTATATTGAATCTATTTTGACCCAACCTGAGAACAAAAGTCTTCCCTTGTTTCACTCTCTCACCCACTGAAGGTTCTGGCCGTAAAGCCCGAGTGCAGCTGTGTCTTTGGGCCTCGTCGGCCCACGTTCGGGAACACTATGTACCCCACATATATGTGTGCAGGTCCTTTTCCATATGGGTAATTAAACGGGGGCACGCAGTCCAAACAATGTTGCATAACTTTTCCATATGGAACAGATTCTGAGGTGGAACCCTCCAGAAACGTGGAGCTGAACTCCACGTAACCGCGGAGGGAAGTGATGAGAGGCGCGTATAACATTACGTTACATAAGCGCGGGCCTGCTTCCTCCACGCGTCCTGCGCTCTGAGCTCAGTCCAAGTGTCAGGTCCTCCTCGGCTCTGCTGGGTCTCTACGTCTCTGCAGCAGTTTTTGAGTTTGTTGCACGTGTTTGCTGCTAAATGGAACATTTTTAACGCTTAAATATGAATAAAAAGAGTGAAAGATGCTCCAGAATCCCACATTCAGACCCTCAGACGTGGAGGAGCAGCAGAGACGAACCCACGCTGCGGTCTGGGATCAAAACCTTCTGACGTTTGCAGGTTTTCTCCCGTCTGCGGTTGATTGTGTGTTTTGTCGCTTGTGTTGTGTCGTGCGGTCAGAGAGGCTCTTATTGTGAAATCCATCCATCCTCTGAACGCCCCTCAAGACTTATTGACTTTTTTTAATCTACAAGAGTCTCGTGTTTAGGGTCAGAACCAGTTTATGACCTTTTAACGCTGTTTATGGACCCAGAGAACCCGTTTACATCCATCTGGACCCAGAGAACCTGTTTACATTCACACATCTGGACCCAGAGAACCTGTTTACATCCATCTGGACCCAGAGAACCCGTTTACATCCATCTGGACCCAGAGAACCCGTTTACATCCACACATCTGGACCCAGAGAACCTGTTTACATCCATCTGGACCCAGAGAACCCGTTTACATCCATCTGGACCCAGAGAACCCGTTTACCTCCATCTGGACCCAGAGAACCCGTTTACATCCATCTGGACCCAGAGAACCCGTTTAGATTCACACATCTGGACCCAGAGAACCTGTTTACATCCATCTGGACCCAGAGAACCCGTTTACCTCCATCTGGACCCAGAGAACCCGTTTACCTCCATCTGGACCCAGAGAACCCGTTTAGATTCACACATCTGGACCCAGAGAACCCGTTTACCTCCATCTGGACCCAGAGAACCCGTTTACATTCACACATCTGGACCCAGAGAACCGTTTACGTCCACACATCTGGACCCAGAGAACCCGTTTACATCCATCTGGACCCAGAGAACCTGTTTACATCCATCTGGACCCAGAGAACCCGTTTACATTCATCTGGACCCAGAGAACCCGTTTACATTCACACATCTGGACCCAGAGAACCCGTTTACATCCATCTGGACCCAGAGAACCCGTTTACATGCACACAGGACAGTTTGTCCCCTCGCCAAAATGAGCGTTATTCAGCCTCCTCCTGATAAATCAGTGCGTTAATCTTGTTTACCTGCGGAGCAGCGAAAAGTCTTGGCGTGATAACGGGTCACAGCGGTTCAGGAACACTGGGATTCATTGCGTCTTCGGTTTTGCAGAAACGCGCGTCGTCGACACACAAAAGCCCGAAACCAACAACGTGTTGGTCGTCTTCCTGTCGTCCGACTGAAGGAGGAGGAAACGGTGCATTTGTCGGGGACTACTTTCAGCGGCGGATGAATCCACAACAGTGCAGCTCATTGTTGTGATTGAAAGTAACTGATGTGTGGATTTCTACCAATTCTACTTTCACCGCTGTTCACGATGGTCGGGTGATGAAACCGTCTCTCCCTCCGTCCGCTCCCCTTATCTCCCTTCATCCTCTTATCCGTCCACTTTATCACATCATCCCGTGGACAGAGTGCACCTTGAACCCAAGCACCCCAGAAAACGTGGACGCAGGAGCCAGAAAACAAACAATAACGCGTGCTGTAATAAAACTAATGGTGGTAAAAGGCTTTAGTGTCCGTCACAGATGCCTGAGCGCTGAGGTTTACCGTCTTATGTCCGACTGATGTGCAGCTTTATTCATTCGATGCGTTTCAAACACAGAGGCGATAGAAGCTGTTTGTTTTGTTCCTGTCACATTTTAATTTACCGTATTTTCCACATTATAAGGCGCATAGAACAGACGCTACAGACGAGGCTGGGGTTACGTTAAGGACCGCCTCTAAATTCATTGATGTTAAGTTTGCGTGCTAGCGCGAGTAGCATCCAGCTGCAGACCCGGAGCACGGGCCCCTCACTTGAAAAAAAAACTTTTGCTTCACTTCCGTCAACTGAGGGGCTTGTGTCAAGTGAGGGGCTTGTGTCAAGTGAGGGGCTCGTGCTCCGGGTCTGCAGCTGGACAGTATCGGCTAGTGCTGTCGCCTTCAGTCCAATAGTGATTGTACGGACACTTCTAAACACAACTTGCACAAAATCCGTGGTATTTTGTGCAGGTTGTGTTTGAATCGGCTTCATCAAATGAGAAACTGGGTTTCCCCCACGACCTTTTTGCTTTTCTTAACCGTTTATTTTTACACTTCTTTTCACAGTTTCGCGTAAAAACCTGTGAGGCTTTGCTTCTTTCCTGTTAATAATGTGAACGTTTTAGTAATAATGTTGAAGTTTGGACCAAACAAACACTGTGAAAGCGTCGCAGTGGGATCTGGGTCTGGGAAGCACGAGTAGCATCCAGCTGCAGACCTGGAGCACGGGCCCCTCACTTGACACAAGCCCCTTGCTTGAAAAATAACACTTTTGCTTCACTTCCGTCAAGTGAGGGGCTTGTGTCAAGTGAGGGGCAATGCTTGTGTCAAGTGAGGGGCCCGTGCTCCGGGTCTGCAGCTGGATAGTATCGTGCTAGTGCTGTCGCCTTCAGTCCAATAGTGATTGTACGGACACTTCTAAACACAACTTGCACAAAATCCGTGGTATTTTGTGCAGGTTGTGTTTGAATCGGCTTCATCCAATGAGAAACTGGGTTTCCCCCACGACCTTTTTGCTTTTCTTAACCGTTTATTTTTACACTTCTTTTCACAGTTTCACGTAAAAACCTGTGAGGATTTGCTTCTTTCCTGTTAATAATGTGAATGTTTTAGTATAATGTTGAAGTTTGGACCAAACAAACACTGTGAAAGCGTCGCAGTGGGCTCTGGGTCATCGCGCTGCTAAATGCTAAATGGACTTGTTCGTATAAAGTGTCTTTCTAGTCTTCTGACGACTCAAGGCGCTTTCACACTTGTCACATTCACACTGATGACAGTGGACATCTACAGACCATCTAATCTAACCATTCACACACATTCACACACAATTTGGGGTTCAGTGTCTTGCCCAAGGACACTTCGACATGTGGACCGGGGTAGGTGGGGATCCAACCGCTGATCTCTCAAATGGAGGACGACCCACTCTCCCACTGAGCCACAGTCGGCCCTATTTCCTCAGCGTATGAATCCATAATGAAAATAATCATTAGTTTGTAGTTTAAAGTCCTGCTTCATGATGAATGCATCAGTCACAGGGGACGTTTGTGACGCGTTTCATGTCTTTTGTGGGTTTTTTGACTCATTTTATTGTAATTAAATACACGTTACAGTAGTTCAGATCTCTAAAAGTTTCCTTGTGTTCCAGGAAACGCATTCAGAAAGACAACATCACGTTCCACGCCAACGGCACCGTGTCCTACAGGGAATACCGCAGGTACTTCTTCGAGCCGGACATGTCTTCAGGGAACGAGTCCGATGTGGTCACTATTCCAAACATGTTGGTGCTGGTAAGACTCTTATTTACACACACACACACACACACACACACACACACACACACACACACACACACACACTTTCTCTCTGGGCTTGTTTACACCCTCGGCCTCTTCGCTCACATCTGTGTTTTCTTAGGGTGCCGCGGTCATGATGGAGAAGCTGCCCTTCCCCGTGCGTTTAATGATCAGCGCCACCTTCAAGACGTTCAAAGAGGGGCCCTTCCTGACCAAGACGGTGGGGGAGCTGATGTGGGGTTACGACAGCGGACTGGTTGATTTCCTCAACAAATACCTTCCCGGCATGTTGCCCTCAACGGGGAAGTTTGGACTCTTCGCTGAAGTGAGTTTGTCACGATTGTAAAAAAGTCCTGTTTTATGGCCCCAGAAGTCAAAGACGAGGCGACGGGGAAGAGCAGGAGGAGACTCCACTTAAAGCTGCATTCTCTCTAATGTCCAGCAGGAGGAGACTCCACTTAAAGCTGCATTCTCTCTAATGTCCAGCAGGAGGAGACTCCACTTAAAGCTGCATTCTCTCTAATGTCCAGCAGGAGGAGACTCCACTTAAAGCTGCATTCTCTCTAATGTCCAGCAGGAGGAGACTCCACTTAAAGCTGCATTCTCTCTAATGTCCAGCAGGAGGAGACTCCACTTAAAGCTGCATTCTCTCTAATGTCCAGCAGGAGGAGACTCCACTTAAAGCTGCGTTCTCTCTAATGTCCAGCAGGAGGAGACTCCACTTAAAGCTGCATTCTCTCTAATGTCCAGCAGGAGGAGACTCTACTTAAAGCTGCATTCTCTCTAATGTCCAGCAGGAGGAGACTCCACTTAAAGCTGCATTCTCTCTAATGTCCAGCAGGAGGAGACTCCACTTAAAGCTGCATTCTCTCTAAAGTCCAGCAGGAGGAGACTCCACTTAAAGCTGCATTCTCTCTAATGTCCACTTAAAGCTGCGTTCTCTCTAATGTCCAGCAGGAGGAGACTCCACTTAAAGCTGCGTTCTCTCTAATGTCCAGCAGGAGGAGACTCCACTTAAAGCTGCATTCTCTCTAATGTCCAGCAGGAGGAGACTCCACTTAAAGCTGCATTCTCTCTAATGTCCAGCAGGAGGAGACTCCACTTAAAGCTGCATTCTCTCTAATGTCCAGCAGGAGGAGACTCCACTTAAAGCTGCATTCTCTCTAATGTCCAGCAGGAGGAGACGCCACTTAAAGCTGCATTCTCTCTAATGTCCAGCAGGAGGAGACTCCACTTAAAGCTGCATTCTCTCTAATGTCCGGCAGGAGGAGACTCCACTTAAAGCTGCATTCTCTCTAATGTCCAGCAGGAGGAGACTCCACTTAAAGCTGCATTCTGCATTCAGGTTTTTAATGATAAAAATGCCGCCTTAGTGAGAAAAGACGCTGCAGGTTAATAGGGTAAAATTTGTAACGAGCAGAAAAATACATGTTTTCTTTGTCAAAATCTCTAAACTGACCAAACGTCTTTCTTTCTTTAGTTCAACAACTCCAACACCGGCCTGTTCACCATCCACACCGGACAGGGCGACATCAGGAACGTGCACAAAGTCGACTCCTGGAACGGCCTGACCGAGGTGCGGACGGTGCATTCATGGTATGTATTACTCGTGTTCCTCTCTTCCCCACCTGACCGTCGCCTCTGTCTGCAGCTGCCCTACTGGAGGACTCCTCAGTGCAACATGATCAACGGCACAGCCGGACAGATGTGGCCTCCCTTCATGACCAGAGAGTCCACGTTACCGTTCTACAGCCCCGACGCCTGCAGGTGAACCTCTTCTCTTCTGCCTCTCACCGTACTCTTTTTGTATACTAATAATAAAACCGTATCCATGTTTTTGTCTTCTTCAGATCCATGGAGCTCGTTTACCAGCGTGACGGAGAGCTGAAGGGAATCCCTCTGTATCGATACGTCGCCCCCAAGACTCTGTTCGCCAACGGGACGGATTACTCCCCCAACGAGGGCTTCTGCCCCTGCAGGCAGTCCGGTCTGCTGAACGTCAGCAGCTGCCGACACGGTGAGGAAACACAAAGCCCCGCCTTTATCTCATCTCATCTCATCTTCATCCGCTTATCAGAGGTCGGGTCTCAGGGGCAGCAGCTTTAGCAGGGGACCCCAAACTTCCCTTTCCCGGGCCACATTAACCAGCTCTAACTGGGGGATCCTGAGGCGTTCCCAGGCCAGTGTGGAGATCTAATCTCTCCACCTGGTCCTGGGTCTTCCCCGAGGCCTCCTCCCAGCTGGACGTGCCTGGAACACCTCCCTAGGGAGGCGCCCAGGGTTCATCCTTACCAGATGATCCTGAACCACCTCAACTGGCTCCTTTCAACCAAATAATCTTTAAAAAAAACAAAAATATAAATATTCTGATGAGCAGTGGGGCTACTCAGATAAGGAGGATTATGATCCAGTTTCTAGCGAGCGGCGAGTCATTTTGGAAAGACAAGAATCTGATAATCTATTATAAATATAACTATAAATGCATTATATATGATCTGACTCTCCGACGTAGTTTCATTTGGTGATGGGGGAAACTGACCATTTCACGCTGATGTGCAAAAATGAACCCAATGGATGTAAATTTCTATTTTTTGAAACAAGCGAGACAACAGCAGCGTGATCCTGTACCCTGCTTCTGTCCGTCTGGAGTCGTGCAAAAGTAAAAACGAGAAATCCAGAAACTACAGAACCTCTGTCTCTGTGGACGCGATCGTGTGACTGAATAATAAAACACCTGGAACATTTCTTTCGACAGACTCTCCCGTCTTCATCTCTCACCCTCACTTCTTTAACGCCGACCCTGTGCTGCTGGACTACGTGCAGGGCCTCAACCCGACAGAGGACGAGCACGGCCTCTTCATAGACATCCACCCGGTGAGCACGCACACACATACACACTCACACACACACACACACACACTTCCTACCCTCTCTCATGTGAATGGCATGAAGAGAATTCACCAAACGGTCTGTTCTGTGTCAAACAATCCCCTAAAAAAACAAACCATCCGTCAGTGTCGTGGCGTCGGGTGACATAAGGTTGCTTTGCGTCCTTGAGTCCCGCTGTGGTCTTCTCCTCGAGCGGGGGTGGACTGATTACATATCAGCGACAATCTGCTATCGTTGTTTTGTGCCCTCATTATCACAGTTTGCTTTTATTTTTATAGCACGGTTGAAAAGACCTGGAAGAGTCGTCCAAAGGGCTTCAAAGAGCAGAGACGAAAACAAAAAGAACGCATGCACAGAAACAGGAAAACAGGCGGATCATCACACTTACACACACACATACCTGCACATATACAAACCTATATATTTATTTTATTAACCTTTATTTAACCGGGATATTCCCATGGAGATTTAAGGGAGTCCTGGCCAAGACGGCAGCGTAAAACGTACATGTTTCACATTTAAAACCACAAAACACAGCAAAACACAGGGTTGGTTGGAGGAGCATTGAACATCATAAGGCTGCTCTAGCGGTTGATTCAGGTTCTGGTTTCTGGAGCGGGTGCTGCCGGTTCTGGTGTTTCTGTAGTGGGTGCTGCAGGTTCTGGTGTTTCTGTAGTGGGTGGTGCACGTTCTGGTGTTTCTGGAGCGGGTGCTGCAGGTTCTGGTGTTACTGGAGCGGGTGCTGCAGGTTCTGGTGTTACTGGAGCGGGTGCTGCAGGTTCTGGTGTTACTGGAGCGGGTGCTGCCGGTTCTGGTGTTTCTGTAGTGGGTGCTGCAGGTTCTAGTGTTTCTGTAGCGGGTGCTGCAGGTTCTGGTGTTTCTGTAGCGGGTGCTGCAGGTTCTGGTGTTACTGGAGCGGGTGCTGCAGGTTCTAGTGTTTCTGTAGCGGGTGCTGCAGGTTCTAGTGTTTCTGTAGCGGGTGCTGCAGGTTCTAGTGTTTCTGTAGCGGGTGCTGCAGGTTCTAGTGTTTCTGTAGTGGGTGCTGCAGGTTCTAGTGTTTCTGTAGTGGGTGCTGCAGGTTCTGGTGTTTCTGTAGTGGGTGCTGCAGGTTCTGGTGTTTCTGGAGCAGGTGCTGCAGGTTCTGGTGTTTCTGTAGCCATTAGAGAACACAGACAGGATGGAAGTTGATGTAAAATAGCCTCATAAATAACACCAACGCTGTGTTCTACGGGCGTGTGATGAAGACAGTCCAACTTTCTCACACAGAGAACAATGGTGTGTTCGGAAACCAGAATCAGATGAATGTTAAAGCAGCGTGGTTCACAGAATCCAGCATTTTAAAGATGAAGTGTTTGCGTGCATGTACAAAATATCACCGAAGTCAATAACAGATAAAAGAACGGCTCAGATGATTAGTTAAACATCATGTCTAACCTGTAGTGGATCGAGCTGTTCCAGAGTTCTGGAGTTCTTATTATTACAAAATAAAAGAGTGGACATGACAGAAAGGGAAGAATTGCTTTAAGACATGTTTAAAGAGTTTTACTATTAAAGATTTAATTTAAATAAAAAAGTCCGGACAAAGTCAGGAGTCACAGAATCTCACATTTACTTTTCTCTAAGAGGGAGAAGAGTAAATTATTATTATTTTTGTACTTTTTATGTGGTAAAACTGTATTAAACAAAAACGAATCATAGCAAAGTAAAGTACTAAACTTAATGAATGAGTATTCATCTTATTTACCCCACTGTGCATTATCACTGTGAGGACTTTAATCATCAGGAAGTGCAGCGGATGATTGTTGGTGTTGATCAAACGGGTCGAGCGTCCCTCAGAAGGGTCTGAATTAACCCAGTGATCTCACTTTACGGCCGTGCAATAACGATAAACACATTATCTTTTCTGCGAACCACAAACGCTGATAAGTGTTATCAAACGCTGACACAGTTCAGCTCGTTGTATAACCCTTACACAACGCTGCCTGTGTCGACTTCACCTGGACCGTCGTTACTGTGACCTGCGCTGTGATAAGGTAATTGGAAATTGGGCTATTTTCCCTTTGATTGCACCGCTCCCAAACGAGGCGTGGACAGTTGCACTCACAGTGGTCAAAGGAACTAGACTTTAGCCCTTAAACGGTACGGATGGAGAGTGTGAGTGCGTCCTAAAGCCCACTTTAACCTCTCTGTGGATGCTCATGTCTAACCCGTAATGGATCGAGCTGTTCCAGAGTCCTGGAGCAGCCCTTGGTCTTGAGTTTTGATCACTCAAGACACTCCAGGTACATCCAGCGACAACTCACAGGACGAGCGTCTGGGTGTGTTATGGACTTGCATGAGTCCCGCCAGACAAGTTAAAATCTTAATAACACTTTAACATCGACTCAGAGGCCCGGACAGTTCAGCTCGTTGTATAACCCTTACACAACGCTGCCTGTGTCGACTTCACCTGGACCGTCATTCCTGTGACCTGCGTTGTGATAAGGTAATTGGAAATTGGGCTATTTTCCCTGTGATTGCACCGCTCCCTAACGGGCTGTGGACGGTTGCACTCACACTGGTCAAACGAACTAGACTTAAGCCCTTAAACGGTACGGATGGACAGTGTGAGTGCGCCCTAAAGCACACTTTAACCTCTCTGTGGAGGCTCATGTCTAACCCCTATGGATCGAGCTGTTCCAGAGTTCTGGAGCAGCCACAGAGAAAGAACCGTCGCCCGCGGCCGTGAGTTTTGATCCAGGTACATCCAGCAACACCTCACTGGATGAGCGTAGACCTCTGGCTGGATTATGGACTTGTATGAGTTCCACCAGACAAGTTAAAATCTTAATAACACATTAAAATCGATCCAGAGGCCCGGACAGTTCAGCTCGTTCCATAACCCTTACATAACGCTGCCTGTGTCGACTTCACCTGGACCGTCGTTCCTGTGACCTGCGCTGTGATAAGGTAATTGGAAATTGGGCTATTTTCTCTGTGATTGCGGTTGTTTGTGAATTAAGGGTCGTTAAAACACTTTCTATGGCGGCAATAAAAACCCCTTTGTAGAGCAGATCGAAGCTCTTTGAAAAGCTCGTTCCAAGTAGAGATTATTATCGGGTTAATTATTCTGGGAAACCACTCTGCGTGGGATCTTTATGGAGCTGTATTTCAGATGTCGAAAGAGAAACTTGGAGCCACGTGAGCGGTTTCCAGAGTGGGGTGATTTTTAAAAACACATTTAACTCAATTCTTCCCCTTTCTGTCATTTTGGCATGTTCATTTAGTTTGTTGATGGTTTACATACAGGGGAACACGCCTCCAATGCTGCCTGCGCTCGAAGAACACGATCAAAGGTCTCCATACTGTCAAAAATGAGATATTTACCCTTTTACGTGACGGTGAAGCGAATCTGATCGTCCTGTAAACCAGACTCTGAGGGAGCACTCACACTGTCCATCCGCACCGTGCCCAAACAGGTCCCACGGCTAAAGTCTGGTTCCTTTGACCAGTGTGAGTGCAACCGTACCGCGTCTAGGAGCGACACGCTTGCCGTCCACGGCCTGTCTGAGAGAGGTGGGCTTTAGTAAAGCACGTTTGCACGTGTACGAGCACGAGCGTGCGCACGTGTACGAGCACGAGGCCTACGGCGGCTCTGAGGTCATTTCCTGTGCGCCTGTTGGGACGTAGAAAAAAGAAGGAGGGACCATGCGCGGACATTTCAAACAATGGCGGTGAAAGGTTCACGTTGGTGTGATGCGGAGGTGGAGTGTTTACTGCAGATTTGGTCGATGAAAAGATTCAAAAACAGTCGACAAGACGCACAAAAACTCCGAGGTCTACGGAAAGATCTGGAAACAAAGCCACGCATCGCCATGACGTCATCAATGCGTGTGACGTGTTACGGCGTGATGACGTATAGGCAGCAAGAAGCATTCTCCGAGGCCCAGGTAGTGTGAGTACAAACGGGCCTGGAGGGGGGGACAAGGACCCTAAAGCACGGGGCACGGGACAGAGGAACAGTGGGAGGGCGCCCTGATTATTGCTTTAGTCGTGGATCTCCACACTGGCCTGGGAACGCCTCAGGATCCCCCAGTTAGAGCTGGTTAATGTGACCCAGGAAAGGGAAGTTTGGGGTCCCCTGCTAAAGCTGCTGCCCCCGAGACCCGACCCCGGATAAGAGGCTGAAGATGAGATGAGATGAACTGTTGATATTGCTTCGTCCATTTCTGACGTTTGCCCGTTTATTTCGACCTTAAATGACTCCATTTAGCTGCCGTGCTTAAGCGTCTGTGTTCAGGTGTTGCAGCTGGTCCAGGATCAGGCCCGCGCTCCTTCCTGACCGAGCGAAACCATCTGTGCGCGTCGGTGGAAACGCTCTCTTTTGTGTCGTCTGTCCGGTCTTTGTAGGCTTGGCCCACAAAGCCGTCAGGTGTGTCCCGAGCTCTTGGACGTTCAACAACATTTTCAGACACTAACGTGCAGCAGGAAAAGGCACTTAGAGGCATCACACACACAGAAACACAGACAGGAAGGAGGTAATGTCTGTCGCGAGGTGCTTCTTTTGAACCAGAGTCACTGGGGAGCTCTTAAAAAGTGCCTCTCATCTTGTGAGAAAGTCTCAGAGCTGGCAGCGGCGTGGACTCGGAAACCCGTCTATTGTGCCGCCTGTAAGTGATTACTTCCTGTATAGAAGGCAGACGGCTCGTGATGTCTGAAGCGAAGCGGAGGCGATGCTGCCAGCTCCATTTCTGCTGTTCGAACCTTTTACCGTGATGAGCAGAATAAACGTCTCACTGTAGGAACACGAAGAACGTTCCTGTACTCGTGGACGTCTTCAGTCTGAACTGTCGGTGGTTGTTGTTGTTGTCTGGGCTCCGGGAAGTTTAATTTCCTGCGGGTTTAAGTAATTATTGGGTTTCCATCCCTGACTGTCCAGATGTGTGTTTGTGTGTGTGTGTGTGTGTGTGTGTGACGGAGACGCCTCAGGAAACATCGCAGCATCAGTAATGCGTTGGCCGTACACTCTCAGGATCGACGGTAGAGAAGCATTAGACGCCCGGTTCTCCTCCCTAAACTCGTTGATAGAGGCACAGCGGTGACTGCATTAGCCAGCAGCGCGTCCATGTTGCTAACATTAGCACCTGTGTCTGTGCCAACGCTAGCCGAGGAGACCGAATCACTTCGTGTTGTGGCTTTCCCACTTTGTTGTTTGGGCGGCTTGGGAGAAATTCATCCACTCTTAAGGTCGTTAAGCACCGTAGCGTGTGTTTCCAACGGAGTTTGACCGGTGACGAGGTCCAAAATGTATAAATTTGATAGATTTCTGCGTCACCATGGAGACTAACGTCACTACCAAGACCACCTGTTTCTGTCCTCACTCTGTCCAAAAGGCGTCAGAGTTGTTATGATTTGACAAAAGGTCAACGTGAAGAAAAAGACCAATCAGACCAGAGCGCCACCGGCTGCAGTTACTCCGTCATCCTTCACTTTCTTCTGCACTCATGTAAACGAGAAGAACTGGTTAAATCCGGTTATTCACCGAACCTCGGGGAGGTTGTTCAAAAAACCCAGATTTGTATTTGTGTTGACTTTGGTTGCCAGGAGACGATCTGAGAGAAGCCAGAGACACATCCAGCTCTAGAAAAAGTCTCCCTGGTATTTGGTGACTTCAGTCCGGGGGTCTGGACCGGGGGGTCTGGCCCGGGGGGGTCTGGCCGGGGGGGTCTGGACCGGGGGGTCTGGCCCGGGGGGGTCCTGCCCAGGGGGTCTGGACCGGGGCGGCGTCCCAATTTGTTTTGCCAGGAAAATCAGATAAAACTGCTCCGTCCGGACCAATTATCCCGATGCAGCTTTGCTTTGGGCGAACTCGTCTCTGCAGCATCTGAAGTCATCTCTGTAAACGCACCCTGCAGCTCAAAGCCGTAGCAACGGGACAAGATTGGATCTGTGGAGTCGACCAATCACGCCTCAGCACGCTCTGGGCTGAAGGGGAAGGGTCCGTGTGGAGAGCAGATGAGCTTCTTGTTGTTATGTATCTGCATTCATGTGCAGATATCCATTTATGGAGACGCCGTGTCTTTATTCCAACTCCCAATCTCGCGTCTAAAGTTTCTAATCGGACCCTGAACGACGCCCGCCGCTCTGAACAGGAAGTCTCAGCCCCGACATCCGCTGGTTCTAACCAGGGAGCCTGAAATATCCAGCCTCGTGAGTCCATCCTGATCTCTGAGCTCCGTTGTGTTTCACTCAGATCAGTTTAGAAACGAGCGGAGGTGAAAATGTGGAGAAGTTTACAGCGACCGAACCAATCAGCGTTGGTTTAGAGGTGGATTTAAGTGAGGGAACGAGAAGAGACTGAGGCTTCCACGGATGAGATGAGCAGCTATAGAGCAAGCCGCTCCCTCAGGGCGCCCTCCCACTGTGCCTCCGTCCCGTGCCCCGTGCTTTAGGGTCCTTGTCCCCCCCTCCAGGCCCGTTTGTACTCACACTACCTGGGCCTCGGAGAATGCTTCTTGCTGCCTATACGTCATCACGCCGTAACACGTCACACGCATTGATGACGTCATGGCGATGCGTGGCTTTGTTTCCAGATCTTTCCGTAGACCTCGGAGTTTTTGTGCGTCTTGTCGACTGTTTTTGAATCTTTTCATCGACCAAATCTGCAGTAAACACTCCACCTCCGCATCACACCAACGTGAACCTTTCACCGCCATTGTTTGAAATGTCCGCGCATGGTCCCTCCTTCTTTTTTCTACGTCCCAACAGGCGCACAGGAAATGACCTCAGAGCCGCCGTAGGCCTCGTGCTCGTACACGTGCACACGCTCGTGCTCATACACGTGCAAACGTGCTTTACTAAAGCCCACCTCTCCCAAACGGGCCGTGGACGGCCGGCGTGCCGCTCCTAGACGTGGTACGGTTGCACTCACACTGGTCAAAGGAACCAGACTTTAGCCGTGACACGTGCTGGGGCACGGGACGGAGGGACAGTGGGAGTGTTGTGTCTCACTGGTTTACCTGCAGCCTGCCTCAGATTAAAGACACATTAAAGTCGTAATAAACCCTGCAAACCTTTTCTGACTCAAAGGATGTGAACATGCATCGCTCATGTTCATGGTTTGCACTCTGCACCTCTCTGTGGTCTCAGTGAGGCGCAGCACAGCAGGTGAGGCCCGTTAAGTGTGGAGCGTCAGCTGAACCCGACCCCATCCATCACCGTTACCATCACACCCACTGTGACGCGATCAGGACCCGTGATCAGGACCAGACCTCCTCAGGCTCAGGGCGGGTCCCGACCCTCTGATTTAAGTGTCATTTAGGAGCTAATGTCAGGACTCCGAGCTTTTTAAGAGAACTGCAGCTCACGGAGCGTTTTAGCGCTGAAGTGGCTCCTAAATCTATAAAAACGTCACTTTCTCTGAGTGGACGTGCGTGTTTGGGTAGTTAACCTCACTTCAGACAGTGTGTGTGTGTGTGTGTGTGTGTGTGTGTGTGTGTGTGTGTGTGTGTGTGTGTGTGTGTGTGTGTGTGTGTGTGTGTGTGTGTGTGTGTGTGTGTGTGTGTGTGTGTGTGTGTGTGTGTGTGTGTGTGTGTGTGTGTGTGTGTGTGTGTGTGTGTGTGTGTGTGTGTGTGTGTGTGTGTGTGTGTGTGTGTGTGTGTGTGTGTGTGTGTGTGTGTGTGTGTGTGTGTGTGTGTGTGTGTGTGTGTGTGTGTGTGTGTGACTACTACTAGTTTATTTAAGGTAGTGAAGTACAGAATAAACTCTGAGTGTAGAGAAAAGCTGATTAGTTTGTGTTATTTATCAGAGAGCGGTTGTTTGTTGTTGTGTCGTGTATAAATGTGTGTTTCTAATGCGTAAGTGTGTGTGTGTGTGTGTGTCAGACCCCAGGAAGCACAGATGCCTCCGCGGGTGCTAATGGAGATCCTAATAACGACAGAAAAGAATAAAATCACGCTAAACAAGCAAACACACCAAAAAAACAGTGCAAACTCCCTCAATAGTTCCACATTTGTCCTGTATTTATCTTTCCTGCTGTAAAACTCAAACATCCGTCGTTTAAACTGTCTTTGCAACTCGGTGGCAACGAAAACCTTCCCTTTAACAGACAGTTTGTTTAAAGTGACCCAATTTTTAACTTCTTAACTCCGTATGTGGACGTTTCCAGGAGTTGCAGTTCATGTTTAAAGTGTTAGGATCTAACAAAACCGACCCAGCCTGCTTTGAAAAGCACAGATTGTCGTCATACTTTGTGTTTTTGATGCTCCGAACAAATGAAATCCTCTAAAAAAAACATTAAAAACGACGCGGATTTCCTTCGTTTGTCGTCTGCGCTCGGAGACATGGGAACGTCTTCTCTGGGAGGACATCTGAATATTCACTGAACACACCACTTTTGCGTTTACCACAGAACTTAATCTCTGTTTTTATACACATTTAGACACAGTTCGTCCAAAGTGAACCAGTTTTTAACTTGTTTATTGCCTATTTGGTCGTTTCCAGGAGTTGCAGTTCATGTTTACAGTGTTAGGAACTAACAAAACCAACCCAGCCTGCTTTGTAGAACACAGACGGACGTCACACTTTGTGTTTTTGATGCTCCGAACGAATGAAATCCTCTAAAAAAAACCATTAAAAAAGACGAGGATTTCCTTCTTTTGTCGTCTGCGCTCGGAGACATGGGAACGTCTTCTCTGGGAGGACATCTGGATATTCACTAAACACACCACTTTTGTGTTTACCACTTTGTTTTTATACAAATTTATAATTAGTTTGTCCAAAGTGACACCATTATTAACTTGTTTATTGCCTATTTGGACGTTTCCAGGAGTTGCAGTTCATGTTTAAAGTGTTAGGATCGAACAAAACCAACCTAGTCTGCTTTGAAAAGCACAGACGGACGTCATACTTTGTGTTTTTGATGCTCCGAACAAATGAAATCCTCTAAAAAAACCATTAAAAAAGACGAGGATTTCCTTCGTTTGTCGTCTGCGTTCGGAGACATGGGAACGTCTTCTCTGGGAGGACATCTGAATATCCACTAAACACACCACTTTTGTGTTTACCACAGAACATAATCTTTGTTTTTATACAAATTTAGAATTAGTTCGTCCAAAGTGACCCAATTTTTACCTTGTTAACTCCGTATGTGGTCGTTTCCAGGAGTTGCAGTTCATGTTTAAAGTGTTAGGATTCATTAAAAACCAACCCAGTCTGCTTTATAGAGCACAGATTGACGTCATACTTTGTGTTTTTGATGCTCCGAACGAATGAAATCCTCTAAAAAAACCATTAAAAAAGACGAGGATTTCCTTCTTTTGTCGTCTGCGTTCTGAGACATGGGAACGTCTTCTGTGGGAGGACATTTAAATATTCACTAAACAATAAAAAGCAAAGAGAACTGCACCTTAAAGGCTTCTCTTCTTCCCCACGTGAGAGTTGAACGTGTGTCTTTTGTGCGTCTCTTTCAGCTGACGGGCGTCCCCCTGAACGTGTCCATCCGCCTGCAGCTCAACCTCTACATGAAGAGAGTGTCAGGAATTACGTAAGGCCGTTATTCCCCGTGCTGCCGTTGTGCCATTAAACGTTGTCATGTATTGTGTTTGCATCCATTCATCGCTCAGCGGGACGGCCGCGCGGACGCTTCCTGCTTTTCCTCACATTCACCGCGGAGCCCTGGAGCTTTGAAGCCGAGTGTGTTTTTTGTCCTTGCAGAGAAACGGGCAAGATCTCTGAGGTGGTGATGCCGATGATCTGGTTCGAGGAGGTGAGTAGTTTAAAGTCAAACTGAACAGATAAGTGTGTGTTTGATGTTTCACGGTGGTTTCTCTTCAGTCGAGTCGTTCATATTTTCTGTGTGACACTATTTCCCAGGTTGCTTAACGTCCTCACTCTTTGTTCCATTTATGGAAACATCTGCGTGGAATATGCAACACATGCTGCAGGAAGCGCGTCAGGACGTCACTCACTAGCACATTTTATTTTTATTTTTTTTATGTATTTAGTTTATTTAACAGGGACGGTGCACGGCCGTCCCTCAGCCGTACCACAATTAGCTCCTCGCTACATTTCATGTGTCGTCCCTGGGCAAGAACAAACAACAATCTAACACAGACAAGCCCATAAACAACACAAACAGCCTTTCAAACAACAACAATCACATGGTTTCACACTCTTAAAACACAATACAACACAACAGGGATAAAATAACAATGTTAAAACGCAACAAAACGATGTTAAGATGCAGCAGTGAGCTGATGTTTGAGTTTATGGTTGGTGGGTGCATCATTGAGTAGATGTAAGCCATGATGTGAATGTGCTAACGTCTCTGATCTCAGTTGGTGCAGAGCTCCAATAATCAGTGGCTCTGACAGAAGAGGCTGTGCTGTGCTGCACAGTCACCTCCGCCAGTCGTCCTTGTTGTTCTCTCGTTGTCTGGACTCGGTGATGTGAACTCCTTTAACGGAGGAGCGGACAGATTCTGGATTAGCCTGCACACTAAACTAACATCGGCAAGACACGCGAAATGTTCAAAAGTCCAGAGTTATAATAAAACGGTCACGCTTTGAAACTCTGATGCGGTCGTTTCCTCAAAGTTCTGCAGCAAAATCAAATAAACGTTTGCAGGAATCTGTTTTTCAAACACTGAAGAATAAAATGACCTTTGAAAACTTTGATTTAAATCCACATAACGACGTCCAGAGTTTGATTTTTTACTGTAAATTTACATTTATGTTTGTTTGATTACTCTTTCTGTTCTCGTTCGACCCCAAACCTTCATTAAAATTGACTTGCATATAGGTATTTAGATGTTTTATTTAAATTAAACCATGATTCGAAAAACACTTTGAAGTAAAAGTCCTCCATGCAAACGCACATTGGTGCTTTGTTGTGTGAGTAGGGACTCTTCTCATGCTGCTGCAGAGGTTTGCTGTTATTTTCAGCAGCATTAGTGGTTAAAAAAGACCTTTGAATGCCTTCACCGTACTGCCCCGAGCTAATCACTGTTAGCCACGTCCGACTGTTAGCGTCTCTCCTGGATTTCTCTGTTAACAGTTGTTACATTAAAAAAATGTCTCTGACTTTTTTGATGAATGTAAGTGCTGAAAATGACCCTGGGCTGATTTTACGCTGGAATTCCACTTAAAGTCGGCCTCAGGCTGCAGGAGATTCGGGTGATTTACCCAGATAAACTCCAGACTATGACTTATTTGATGAGTGTAAGTGCTGAAAAACACCACGGGAGGATTTTGCTCCGGAATTACACTTAAAAAACTCTGAGCTTTTTAGTCTGTTTTGCCTAAATGATGCTCTGCCTGCACCCTCACGGTCTGCAGAGTCCTTTAAACGTCAGATTAAGACACATTTGTTCAGACAGACATTTATTTGACCTGTGTGCAGCGGCTCAACTCGACGGCCGGGTCTTCATTTGTTTTTTTCTTGATGTTTTGTGTTTTTCTGTGTGCTGTTTTATGTCCTTACAAAGCACTTTCTCAGTTTTGCCTGTGAAAAGTGCTTTATAAATAAACAACAAGACTGAAAATGATCATTTCCTTTATTATTTGGTTGAATTTAGTTTGGCGTTACTCTCTGTGTTTGACCCTCGAACACACCACGCCGCGCTCTTATTTTGCCTTCTCTCCTCAGAGCGGCTACATCGACGGCCCCATCCTCACCACCTTCCACACCAACCTGGTGGTCCTGCCCGCCGTCATGGAGATCATGCAGTACGGCTTCATCGCCCTCGGCCTGGCCACAATACTCATCGCCGCCGTGCTGCATCACAGACTGAAGGTAAGGCCGGCACGCGGCGCGCAGGCCGGCGCGTTGTGCCGTATCCAGCGCCCCTGCTGTGAAACGCACCCCCTCACATTATAGATGATGTTCTGGATCAGAAGGCTGCTGTTTCCACCTATAGGAGCAGTTTATACACAGGTAACCACGGTAACGGTCTGAACACTGGTTCCTTACAGTCTTTAAACCATTTTAAAGAGTTTAAATCACAAACTCTGATAATAACGAACACAAAACGACACCTTTTTGTGTGTTCTGTGGAAATAAACTGCAGCTATAATTATTAAAATGAGTGAAATGGATCTTTGGAGCAGGTTGAATGTGTCTGACTCAGCGTTTCCTAAATATAACCCCAGCTTTTCCTGCAGTTCATAGGTTTAAAAGTGTGTTTTTAACGTGGTTACCTGTGTATGAGCTGCTCCTATAGGTGGAAACAACAGCCTTCTGATGCAGAACGTCACCTCTAATGCGAGGGGGCGTGCGTTTCACGGCAGGGGCGCCGACCACGGCAGCACGCCGGCGTGTTGCTGCGCTCTTCTGTCTTTAACTGCATGGAGCATGTCCGAGAAGAGTAAACGCATGTTCTCTCATTAACAGATGGAAGGAGGAGCAGCAGACACTTCACTTAAGACGTTCTGATTATATGATATTAAGGCTGTAAATTAAATTATTTATTTCAAAGATGTTTTCACTCTAATGTGGTTTTGGTTGATGTCGCTGCAGCGTTTTTAAAAACAGCTGATTTTGCATCATTTTCTCCTCAAACAGGAGGAAAATTTAGCTTTTTTTAACGTTTTTTTAATGTAAAACATTCAAAGAGTTTAATAATAATCTTTATAGATTGGAAATTCTCGCTTCTTCCATCAGTGAACGTTGTTACTGATGAGGCAAAACTATGAAAACTAGTTTTTATAAACCAGAGGCGTCCTTTCAAAGTAAAAGTCTGTTATTATTTTATATTTTTTTATATTTTATTTATCTGATGAAAAGACTAAAACCTACAATTTGTTGTGTCAAACTTTAGTTTCCTCAAAAGAGCTGCTCACTCTAGCTTTTTATTAATATTAATAATTATACAAATAAACTTTATTTATATAGTACGGAAGCCCTGAAGGGACATAAACGCATACATTTTATTTCCTCAGTTTTCCCGTGATAACCAACCCTTACACAAAACACAACACAAAGTGAACTGGACTCAACGTTAGCGCTGAGGTGAGCTCTGAAGCTGGATCAGTGTGTTAGCAGGTGTGATGCGCTCACAGCCTGAGTCAGCTGTGACACCAGAGTCGCTCTCTTTTAGCGTCGCTGTATCACCATGGTAACTGAGCCTGTGAGACGGTGGTAAAGTGGAGGCAGAGCGTCAGTCTTGTAATTCTACGTACGGGGTTCGACTCCCATGCGAAGTGCGTTTCAGATGTTACTCAAGCCCCCACTGCACCACAGCGACCTCCTGGTTGATCCGGTCAGGAAGCTCCAAAAACTGCAGTTCTTTTGGACCCTCATGCACAAACCCAGACTCCCTCCTTTCATAGTAGGATGGTGCTGCTGCAGCGCCACCTGTTGGTCAAACAGCACCAAACTCCTCATGTCCACTCAGACATCATGTCTACACACGTCCAACAAACGTGGAGCCAACACGTGAGCGTCTGCACAGAGTGTAAGACTGACTGTGTCAGCTGATAGCATAATTGGCAGAGTTTACACAGAGCGGCTCATTAGAGGGTCAAGATAACCGCTCTTTAATGTTACGTCATCCCTTTAGTGCGCTTTGAACCTCCAGTTGGACCCGGTGACTCTCAGGTACAGATTCAGCCTTTACGATGTTTTGACATGTGAGTCCACACGTGCGTCCAGGGGAAGCTGCACTTTGACGTCCTGTCTGTGTGAAAGAAATTAACCCTGTGATCTGCTGATTCAGGACTTTCTCTGTGGTTTTACAGCCTGTTCCACACACGGCGTCGATGTGACGAGACAGTCCGACACTCGTGTGCTGTAAGGACACGGTGGGGCACAGCGAATGCCCCACTGTGCCTCCGTCCCGTGCCCCGTGCTTTAGGGTCCTTGTCCCCCCCTCCAGGCCCGTTTGTACTCACACTACCTGGGCCTCGGAGAATGCTTCTTGCTGCCTATACGTCATCACGCCGTAACACGTCACACGCATTGATGACGTCATGGCGATGCGTGGCTTTGTTTCCAGATCTTTCCGTAGACCTCAAATTTTTTGTGCGTCTTGTCGACTGTTTTTGAATCTTTTCATCGACCAAATCTGCAGTAAACACTCCACCTCCACATCACACCAACGTGAACCTTTCACCGCCATTGTTTGAAATGTCCGCGCATGGTCCCTCCTTCTTTTTTCTAAGTCCCAACAGGCGCACAGGAAATGACCTCAGAACCGCCGTAGGCCTCGTGCTCGTACACGTGCGCACGCTCGTGCTCGTACACGTGCAAACGTGCTTTACTAAAGCCCACCTCTCCCAAACGGGCCGTGGACGGCAAGCGTGCCGCTCCTAGACGTGGTACGTTTGCACTCACACTGGTCAAAGGAACCAGACTTTAGCAGTGAAACGTGCTGGGACACGGAATGGAGGCACAGTGTGAGTGCGCCCTAACTGTTCAACGATCCGACTCCATGATTCAGTTTGACATGAATCACAGTCCGTTCACACGTAGAAAGGGTTTGAAACTACCAGCTCAGGAGCGTGTGCGTGTGTGCGTGTGCGTGTGCGTGTGCGTGTGTGTGTGTGTGTGTGTGTGTGTGTGTGTGTGTGTGTGTGTGTGTGTGTGTGTGTGTGTGTGTGTGTGTGTGTGTGTGTGTGTGTGTGTGTGTGTGTGTGT
>NC_139841.1:28273657-28283657 GCF_963691815.1 Echiichthys vipera
CCTCAGGATCCCCCAGTTAGAGCTGGTTAATGTGGCCCGGGAAAGGGAAGTTTTCTGGGGATCTTGCGTGGAAAAGCTTCCTAAAGGAGACGGTTAAGTTTAGTCACTAAAGGAGACGGTTAAGTTTAGTCTCTAAAGGAGACGGTTAAGTTTAGTCTCTAAAGGAGACGGTTAAGTTTAGTCTCTAAAGGTGACGGTTAAGTTTAGTCTCTAAAGGAGACGGTTAAGTTTAGTCTCTAAAGGTGACGGTTAAGTTTAGTCTCTAAAGGAGACGGTTAAGTTTAGTCACTAAAGGAGACGGTTAAGTTTAGTCTCTAAAGGAGACGGTTAAGTTTAGTCACTAAAGGAGACGGTTAAGTTTAGTCACTAAAGGAGACGGTTAAGTTTAGTCACTAAAGGAGACGGTTAAGTTTAGACGACTAAAGGTGACGGTTAAGTTAAGACGACTAAAGGTGACGGTTAAGTTTAGTCACTAAAGGAGACGGTTAAGTTTAGACGACTAAAGGTGACGGTTAAGTTAAGACGACTAAAGGTGACGGTTAAGTTTAGTCACTAAAGGAGACGGTTAAGTTTAGACGACTAAAGGTGACGGTTAAGTTAAGACGACTAAAGGTGACGGTTAAGTTTGGACTACTAAAGGTGACGGTTAAGTTCAGACGACTAAAGGTGACGGTTAAGTTCAGACCACTAAAGGAGACGGTTAAGTTTAGTCTCTAAAGGAGACGGTTAAGTTTAGACTAAAGGTGACTGTTAAGTTTAGTCACTAAAGGTGACGGTTAAGTTTAGTCACTAAAGGTGACGGTTAAGTTTAGTCACTAAAGGAGACGGTTAAGTTTAGACGACTAAAGGTGACGGTTAAGTTTAGTCACTAAAGGAGACGGTTAAGTTTAGATGACTAAAGGTGACGGTTAAGTTAAGACGACTAAAGGTGACGGTTAAGTTTAGTCACTAAAGGAGACGGTTAAGTTTAGACGACTAAAGGTGACGGTTAAGTTAAGACGACTAAAGGTGACGGTTAAGTTTAGACGACTAAAGGTGACGGTTAAGTTCAGACGACTAAAGGTGACTGTTAAGTTCAGACCACTAAAGGAGACGGTTAAGTTTAGTCACTAAAGGAGACGGTTAAGTTTAGTCACTAAAGGAGACGGTTAAGTTTAGTCACTAAAGGAGACGGTTAAGTTTAGACGACTAAAGGTGACGGTTAAGTTAAGACGACTAAAGGTGACGGTTAAGTTTAGTCACTAAAGGAGACGGTTAAGTTTAGACGACTAAAGGTGACGGTTAAGTTAAGACGACTAAAGGTGACGGTTAAGTTAAGACGACTAAAGGTGACGGTTAAGTTTAGTCACTAAAGGAGACGGTTAAGTTTAGACGACTAAAGGTGACGGTTAAGTTAAGACGACTAAAGGTGACGGTTAAGTTTGGACTACTAAAGGTGACGGTTAAGTTCAGACGACTAAAGGTGACGGTTAAGTTCAGACCACTAAAGGAGACGGTTAAGTTTAGTCTCTAAAGGAGACGGTTAAGTTTAGACTAAAGGTGACGGTTAAGTTTAGTCACTAAAGGTGACAGTTAAGTTTAGTCACTAAAGGAGACGGTTAAGTTTAGACGACTAAAGGTGACGGTTAAGTTTAGTCACTAAAGGAGACGGTTAAGTTTAGACGACTAAAGGTGACGGTTAAGTTAAGACTAAAGGTGACGGTTAAGTTTAGACGACTAAAGGTGACAGTTAAGTTCAGACGACTAAAGGTGACTGTTAAGTTCAGACCACTAAAGGAGACGGTTAAGTTTAGTCACTAAAGGAGACGGTTAAGTTTAGTCTCTAAAGGAGACGGTTAAGTTTAGACGACTAAAGGAGACGGTTAAGTTTAGTCTCTAAAGGTGACGGTTAAGTGAGGGTTAAATTTCGTCTCTAAAGGACTTGGTTCAGATCAGATAAAGGTGGTTTGTCCTCCAGGACTTGAACCCCCGGGCCTCCAGGTCAGAGTTCTGTGACGCTCTTAAACGACGTCTTTGCTCCGAACATAATTTAAATAAAACATAAATAATAAAAACACGGGTCAGAGACGAGGCATTGAACCTGAACATGAACATGAACAGGGGGGAGAGTGTGAGTGGAGCGTCCCCTCTGCAGACAGCTGCTGTTAATCACAGGAGGGAAACACACACCTTTAAAAACACGGGGGCCCGAGGACGCCTATGGAAACACGGGGGCCCGGGGGGATCGGCCTTTAGTCCAGATCAGTCCCAGTGTTGTTGGCTCCTCTGCAGGAAGGGGACCCAGTGGAGATCCACTTAAAGCTGCATTCTCTCTAATGTCCAGCAGGAGGAGACTCCACTTAAAGCTGCATTCTCTCTAATGTCCAGCAGGAGGAGACTCCACTTAAAGCTGCATTCTCTCTAATGTCCAGCAGGAGGAGACTCCACTTAAAGCTGCATTCTCTCTAATGTCCAGCAGGAGGAGACTCCACTTATAGCTGCATTCTCTCTAATGTCCAGCAGGAGGAGACTCCACTTAAAGCTGCATTCTCTCTAATGTCCAGCAGGAGGAGACTCCACTTAAAGCTGCATTCTCTCTAATGTCCAGCAGGGGGAGACTCCACTTAAAGCTGCATTCTCTCTAATGTCCAGCAGGAGGAGACTCCACTTAAAGCTGCATTCTCTCTAATGTCCAGCAGGAGGAGACTCCACTTAAAGCTGCATTCTCTCTAATGTCCAGCAGGGGGAGACTCCACTTAAAGCTGCATTCTCTCTAATGTCCAGCAGGGGGAGACTTCACTTAAAGCTGCGTTCTCTCTAATGTCCAGCAGGAGGAGACTCCACTTAAAGCCCTCACTGAGGTAAATAATCACGAGAAAATCACATTTATTATTATTTTATTCTGTAAAAAACAAAAAGAAGACGCAGTATTCACATCATCTTGCTCACTAACATACGGACGACTGAACCTGTGAAATAAAAAACATTAAAATTGACTCAATAAATGAATCAATATGCAAATATCAAACTTTTGAACGCTTAGAACAACACCCCCCTCATGTGCATAATGAAGAATAATGTAAATGTCACTCTGAATACATCTTTAATGTACATTATTATTATTATTATTAATATTAATATAAGTCAAAACAGCACAGCAACACTTGATTTTGTTTATAAATGAACATTAAATACCTTCAGTAACTCTCAAACACTGTGCACAACAGTGTTTTTATGTGTCCCTCCATTGATTTTATGTTATTATTCCTGAAACGAGCGTTAAAGGTCACCTCTACAGACACTGTTGCAGGGTCGGTGCACGCTCCAGGTTCCTGTAACAGTACATGCGATGGATGACTCAAGGACTCCTGTGATTACCCTGAGCCCACAGTGACAGCATGTGTTGCTATGGTAGTATTTGGTCCTGCGTGCTCGACGTGCACTCGCATTACGACAAACAGCGGTCCAGCAGGTAAAGCAGTGCAGTGAACTCCACTGGTGCATTATGGGAATACGTTTGTGCAGCTGCTGTCTGCGAGGCTGAAATAGCATCATTCCTCCCGAGTGGCGCTCCACTTCCCCGGCTTGTAAACAGATGCATTAGAGCAAACACAGGGGTCGGGGGGTGGGGTGGGGGGGTGAAGCCGTCCCCTACGTCCCCTCAGGACTTCATCATTCCCTCTATATGTGTCCCCACCGTCCCGTCTTCTATATTTGGCCGCCCCGCGACCTGGCTGCTGCCGACCGAACCCTCCTCAACACATTGTCAAAACAAGGCGGCTAATCCCGCCCAACAGGTGCGAGATCACTCACACGCACTGGCTCTGCCTCCATTTTCCACGCGACACAAACACAGCGTCACGAGCTTGGCGCGACACCGTTGCCAAGGGTGACGAAAGGGTCGCACTTTCCAAACGCAGCCCCGAGAATGCCGGGGGTCGAGTGTCGGAGCCGCGCACAAGCTGAATGAGGACACGGTCACAGTGAGAGCTCCACTGTTTCCACCGCTTCTGTCTGTGTTTCATCCACTTAAAGCTGCATTCTCTCTAATGTCCACTTAAAGCTGCATTCTCTCTAATGTCCAGCAGGAGGAGACTCCACTTAAAGCTGCATTCTCTCTAATGTCCAGCAGGGGGAGACTCCACTTAAAGCTGCATTCTCTCTAATGTCCAGCAGGGGGAGACTCCACTTAAAGCTGCATTCTCTATAATGTCCAGCAGGGGGAGACTCCACTTAAAGCTGCATTCTCTCTAATGTCCAGCAGGGGGAGACTCCACTTAAAGCTGCATTCTCTCTAATGTCCAGCAGGAGGAGACTCCACTTAAAGCTGCATTCTCTCTAATGTCCAGCAGGAGGAGACTCCACTTAAAGCTGCATTCTCTCTAATGTCCAGCAGGAGGATACTCCACTTAAAGCTGCATTCTCTCTAATGTCCAGCAGGAGGAGACTCCACTTAAAGCTGCATTCTCTCTAATGTCCAGCAGGGGGAGACTCCACTTAAAGCTGCATTCTCTCTAATGTCCAGCAGGAGGAGACTCCACTTAAAGCTGCATTCTCTCTAATGTCCAGCAGGAGGAGACTCCACTTAAAGCTGCATTCTCTCTAATGTCCAGCAGGAGGAGACTCCACTTAAAGCTGCATTCTCTCTAATGTCCAGCAGGAGGAGACTCCACTTAAAGCTGCATTCTCTCTAATGTCCAGCAGGAGGAGACTCCACTTAAAGCTGCATTATGTCAGCGATATCAGTAGAGACATCAGCAGATATTGTATCATTGATATCATATTGTAACATTAACAGTTATTTGAATTGAACCAAGTGAGAAGTTTCAATGGGAAACAGACAAACTCATAAATTCACAGATGAAATGTGACGTTAGGTTGAAACAAATTTTTTTGTAACAGGTTTGAATTGTCTTTTATAAAATAATCATGTGTTTTTTAATGTAAATTCTTAATCTGAAATGTAATTACAGCTGTCAGATTTATGCAGTGCAGTAAAATGTACAATTAAATGCTATAAAATGGAAACACTTGAGCAAAGATCGAGTTCTTCCACAACTGTTTGTCACGTCCTCCACATGTGGATGTGCTGCCGGCCGCCGTGTGGTGTAAATGCACTAGTGTCGCTGGTCAGAACCAAACAGCTCAGCTAAATAATGCACTTTACCAGTACGACAGTGTCTGAGGTCGCCTGCCTCTTCAGAGCTGACGGGCGCTTTGAGCCGCTGCTTGTTAAACATCCACACTTTGTTCCCACGCCACCTGACGGCGTTGGCTCTACTGAGAGGGCCTGACGGGGCTCTTGGTAAGCGTCTCTGAGCCCGAGCTGTTGGACGTGACCTCCACGAGAGGATGGCTGCTGCGAGGACTGCAGGACGGCAGCTCTGTCCTGCTTTGGTCCGCTGCTGCAGGACGGACGGGGATGGACACGACGGTCTCCACCCGGCTGCCTCGGTATATGCTCACCTGGAAGTACAGACGGTTAAAGGTCGATTATGGAGAATGAGCAGAACTCCGCCATCTAGTGTCTCAAGGTCATAGTCGCAACAACAAAAAATAATCCCAGGAGTCGGGTTGCCAGATTGGTTGCCAGTTTTGACAGCAATCAGCCTCCATGTCAGTGATGAATCATTCAGGGGAACGACTCATTTGGACTAATCAATTCATTAGACAACAGTATTTAACGTTAGCCAGTGTCAATATTTAGCACCATTCAACAGTTACAGAGTGCAGCGACACTTTTTATTGTAAGAAAATGCTCAAATATAATATAATAGAGACCAAAGACTCATAACATCAACATGTTAAAGCAGAAATGTGATCTGAAATAACAACAAAGGACGTTACCGCAATGTTTTACATACACTGCTACATGTAGCTAGCTAAATGCTAACATCAGGGAAAGATTTAGCCTAATCTTCGTTGATGTTAACTTCTCAGACCACAATTCTGCTGTAACTTGTGTAGTTTTTGGTTTATTTGATGACTTTATTTGATGTTTTTTGAAGGTAGAAAGGGCTGCTAGCTTAACGTTGCTCCACAGTCACAGCTAACTAAGTTACATGTAGCTACATGCTAACGTAAGGGAAAGCTATAATCTTGTTTGATGTTGTTAATTTGTTAATTTCGCCCCATTTTCAGATCTGAATCCTGCAGGAAAATGTTCATTTGTGTTATTTTTGGTTTAGAAGCCTTTATTGATGATTTCTCGCTGTAAAAAAGTAAAGAAGATGGCGCTATACTCGTTATAGTCAGTCCAAAAGTGTCTGCTGCATGTGGTTGAGGTCTAAGTATTGCGTAGTATGCTGTGTTTACGTCAACATGTCTCGCGGTTAATAACTAGCATCTACGCTGCCTCTAAGGAAGAAGTCAGGCGACTCCAAAAGAGAAGGTTCCTTGTTAGCAGGACCTGGTGTTGGCAGGCCCGTCTTTGTCTCTCTCACCTGTGTGTTCAGGTAACGCCGGGACTTGAGCTCCAGCTCTTCCTTGGCGACGGTGGCAGCGCAGCAACCGAACACCTGCTGGAAACCTGCTCTGAACCTGCAGAGAGGAAGTCAAGTGTTTCACAACAGGGGGGATTAAACCGGCAGGATTACAGACACAAATACAGATTACCACACGAGCGAGAGAGAGAGAGAGAGAGAGAGAGAGAGAGAGAGAGAGAGAGAGAGAGAGAGAGAGAGAGAGAGAGAGAGAGAGAGAGAGAGAGAGAGAGAGAGAGAGAGAGAGAGAGAGAGAGAGAGAGAGAGAGAGAGAGAGAGAGAGAGAGAGAGAGAGAGAGAGAGAGAGAGAGAGAGAGAGACAGTGAGCTCCTCATTGTGACAGGGAAATGCAAACGCGGTCTTCCCACCTGCTGTTGAGGCAGTAGTAGATGATGGGGTTGTACATGGTGGAGCTCATGGCCAGCCACATGACGGCCAGGTACACCTGCTGGATGTAGCGCTGTTCGAACAGGTCAGGGAAGAACTGGTGCAGCAGGAAGTAGATGTGATAGGGCAGCCAGCAGAAGGCGAACGTACACACGACCACGATCATCATCTTCACCACCTGCCGCCGGAAAACACGGCGTCAGCGGGTTCAAAATAATCGTTTCACTGTTTGTGTTTTCATGTGCAGATTAAAAATAACCCATTAAATGAAATGAGGGTGTTTAGTTATAGTGCAGGACGACACAGGTGGTGTGTGTGTGTGTATGTGTGTGTGTGTGTGTGTGTGTGTGTGTGTGTGTGTGCGTGCGCGTGCGTGCGTGCGTGCGTGCGTGCGTGCGTGCGTGTGTGTGTGTGTGTGTGCGTGTGTGTGTGTCACCTTGCGTTTGGCTATCAGCTGTTCTTTGTAGCGCTCAGACGAGTCTCCCGGAATCTCGCTCGCCCAGAGGGTCACGCCCACGATCGTGTACGCGCATCCCATAATGCAAAGGGGCAGGAAGTAGATCAGCACCGTCACACACACGTAGTATCTGGGAAACGAGAGAATCATTTGTCACGTTTGATGGAGAGCGTCGTAAAGATCGTACGTGCTAAACATTAGCGCGTTAGCGTTCAGCTCAAAGAACCCATAGACACAAACGCGGAGATGCTGCACCCGGGTTTGGGAGCCGGCGCCATCTTGTTCAGGGGTTGAGAGCCGTTCTGAACACAGACTCTATGGCTCCGTTCACACTACACTTCCAAGTGACCTGAATCCGATTTTCCGCTCATGTGACCCATATCTGAATTGCTTTTGACAGCGTGAGCCGCACAAGTCGCCCTGAATCGGACATTTTCCAATCTGAATCAGGCCGTTTTGGATCACATCGAGGTCCTGACGCACAAATCCCATTTTTGTTTGTCTGTGAACAGCTCAGGCTCCTGAAGTGACCCACATGCGTGCTTGATCATTAACGACATCACACCACAACGGTGTTTACGGAGGCGAACATGGCAACGACAACCGGTGATGTAGAACTTTATGGCTTAGTGCTGAAAACAGTGTGTGGCGATAAGACCCTTGCACTGAAGTGTCCCCCCTAAACACTAATGAGGTCTACTTCCCTCTCCCTCCACTGTCCTCCATGTTTGTTTGGATTCTGTTCCTGGCTCACAGCGAGAGGGTTGCTGGTTCAATTGGCTGGGGCCCTTCTGTGTGGAGTTTGCATGTTCTCCCCGTGTCTGCGTGGGTTTTCTCCGGGTTCTCCGGTTTCCTCCCACAGTCCAAAGACGTGCAGGTGTTCGGTTCATTGATGACTCTAAATCACCCGTAGGTGTGAATGGTTGTCCGTCTCTGTTCGTCTCTATGTGTCCTGTGATAGACTGGCGTCCTGTCCAGGGTGGACCCCGCCTCACGCCCGATGTCAGCTGGGATCGACTCCACCCCCACCCCGCGAGACTCCTTTAGGGACTGAAGATGATGACAAAGATTTATTTGTATCATTCATTTCTAAAACAGCGCAGATCAGAATGACGTCAACGTCACATTAAGTGCGACCTGGGTGTTCAGATTGAGATACGTATCCGGGATTTGAGCATTAAAACATGCAGTGTGATTGTAGCCTATGTATAGACCAGGGGTGGGCAGTTACGGTCCTGGAGGGTCGCTGTCCTGCATGTTTTAGGTTTCTCCCTACCCGAACACACCTGAGTCTAACACTAATCAAACTGTGACGAGCTTCAGCTGCTTGATAACAAGCACATCATTAGAATCAGCCGTTCAGGTGATTATTGTGAATTCTGATGCATCCTGAGTCATTCATTATTTCATCTTCAGCCTCTTGTTCCTGTCGGGGTCATGGGGGGCTGGAGCCGATCCCATCTGACATCGGGCGTGAGGCGGGGTCCACCCTGGACAGGACGCCAGTCTATCACAGGACACATAGAGACGAACAGAGACAGACAACCATTCACACCTACGGGTGATTTAGAGTCATCAATGAACCCAACACCTGCACGTCTTTGGACTGTGGGAGGAAACCGGAGAACCCGGAGAAAACCCACGCAGACACGGGGACAACATGCTAACTCCACACAGAAGGACCCCACACCGGGCCTCAGGTACTCACATCTTCTTGTAGTCCACCGTGGTGTACTCAGGCCAGTCTATGAAGCAGACCGTGCGCCCCGGCAGCACCGCCGTGGCCGAGAAGTAGTACTGAGGGAAAGCCAGAAGCAGAGCCAGCATCCAGATGACGGCCATCACCGCGCGGGTCTCTGTGGACGTGAGCCTCTGCTGCAGCGGGTGGATGATCGCCATGTATCTAACCACAGGAGAGATGAGCTGTGATTTACTTCTCTTCATACATTCTGGTGGGTTTTCATGTTTCATTCACAACATATCGTATTGAATTCATTGTCAACCACTTCCTTTCCAACAGTGTGACACATAAACCAGGAGAAACCTGCTTTGAAAAGGTAAAGAACTCTTTATTTTTACGTCTCAGGACATTGTGTAGGAGGGTCAGTCCAGGTGACTCAGCTGGGAACCCTAGGGTCGCCGTTGGTTGCTGGAGAGGTGCCAGTTCATCTCCTGGGCGCCTAGGAGCGCCACGCTTGCCGTCCACGGCCCGTTTGGGAGAGGTGGGCTTTAGTAAAGCACGTTTGCACATGTACGAGCACGAGCGTGCGCACGTGTACGAGCACGAGGCCTACGGCGGTTCTGAGGTCATTTCCTGTGCGCCTGTTGGGACGTAGAAAAAAGAAGGAGGGACCATGCGCGGACATTTCAAACAATGGCGGTGAAAGGTTCACGTTGGTGTGATGCGGAGGTGGAGTGTTTACTGCAGATTTGGTCGATGAAAAGATTCAAAAACAGTCGACAAGACGCACAAAAACTCAGAGGTCTACGGAAAGATCTGGACACAAAGCCACGCATCGCCATGACGTCATCAATGCGTGTGACGTGTTACGGCGCGATGACGTATAGGCAGCAAGAAGCATTCTCCGAGGCCCAGGTAGTGTGAGTACAAACGGGCCTGGAGGGGGGGACAAGGACCCTAAAGCACGGGGCACGGTGCAGAGGCACAGTGGGAGGGCGCCCTTAGCCTCGAGGT
>NC_139841.1:28288657-28291157 GCF_963691815.1 Echiichthys vipera
CGATGTTCCGGTTAGCTAATGCTGTGCTAGCACGGTCATGACTGTGCATTTAAAATGATGAAAGCGAAAGTCAGCACCGTCTGAATTGGATTTAAGGAGAGTTAAATGTTAAATTTATTGTTTTTTATAAGTTAAACTAGTCGCCACAGTTTAATATTTCCATTTTTTAAGCACACAGTCGAGTCAACAGCAAGCTAACGGTCTTTCAAAGATGGCGGCCATCTTTGTTTTGATACGGAAACAACAACAAATAATTATTTGGCTTATTATTATTATTATTATTATTATTATTATTATATATATTATTATTTAACATTTGGCTATACAGTATAGTATATATATATAGCCACATATATATTTTTATATTATTATAAATATTATTCATGTATATTCATATATATATATTTCTTTGCACTATTTAGACTTTATTTATTTATTGTATATATTTTGTACTATTGCATCGTGGGTCGGACAGACACATATTTGCGTTTCCTCTGTATGTCTGGTTCATATTGCAGAATTTACAATATAGCTACTTTGACTGATAGATAAATATAATACATATAAAAATATTGATTATTCATCCATTCATCTTCAACCGCTTGTCCCTGTCTGGTTTGCGGGGGGCTGGAGCCGATCCCAGCTAGGTGTTCATTATTGTGTTGTATTTTGTGTTATTGTAGTAATGTTGTTTAGCACAATATAAAAGCCCACCTCTCCCAAACGGGCCGTGGACGGCAAGCGTGCCGCTTCTAGGCGCGGTACGGTTGCACTCACACTGGTCAAAGGAACCAGACTTTAGCCGTGAAAGGTGCTTGGGCACGGTACGGAGTAACAGTGGGAGTGCGCCCTTAAGTACAACAGTATAAGCAACTTAGGACGCCCTCCCACTGTGCCTCCGTCCCGTGCCCCGTGCTTTAGGGTCCTTGTCCCCCCCTCCAGGCCCGTTTGTACTCACACTACCTGGGCCTCGGAGAATGCTTCTTGCTGCCTATACGTCATCACGCCGTAACACGTCACACGCATTGATGACGTCATGGCGATGCGTGGCTTTGTTTCCAGATCTTTCCGTAGACCTCGGAGTTTTTGTGCGTCTTGTCGACTGTTTTTGAATCTTTTCATCGACCAAATCTGCAGTAAACACTCCACCGCCGCATCACACCAACGTGAACATTTCGCCGTACGTCTTTAGGCGTGAAACGTGCTCGGGCACGGTACGGGTGGACAGTGGGAGTTCACCCTTAAGTACAAAAGTATAAGCAACTAAATACTTATAGTAGGAAAAGTAAGATAATATTAAACAAAACAAAACATTCACCTGGAATCAAAATATGAAGTTAACACAGACTAGGAAAAAAGACCCGTTCAGTGATCCGTCCACGGTGGTGACGCGGGGTACGATTCCGGTTTGGGTTTGTTACCGGTTCTCGGTCGCCGTCCGTTCTCAGCAGTGGAGTAAAATGTACTTTATTACTTATTATTTATTACTGAAACATCTGAAACATCTGAACCGTAGCAGAGTGGAAGTAAAATTAGAACAAAATACTGTGAGGAAAGCAATTAAGTAAAATTCAATTACATGTATTTCAAAAATTGTACTTTCCGCCACTCGTTATTCTAAAATGTAAAGATGTAATGTGTAATAAATGCCCCCGAAATGAACTGATCACACACACACACACACACACACACACACACACACACACACACACACACACACACACACACACACACACACACACACACACACACACACACACACACACACACACACACACACACACACACACTCCCTCCAGCAGTATCCAGTACTCAATACTCAGATTGTCTCTGCAGTCAATGAGAGCAGTTTGTCCGAGTTCAGCTGCGGCTTTTTCTCCATATTTCACACCTAAAAAACGTCTTTTTGTGCTTCTGTCAGGTTCCTTTGACTTTATAAAAACACTCCGATAACTTCTCTATTTTGGGTTTTTCTCATCTTCGTCGTCCACGCCAGGTAAGGCATCAACATTTACAACGCTGTTTATTATAATGTAGCTTTCAGAGCGATTTGGAGCTGTTTAGAAAATCAGGTTTACTTTAAAGACAAACTGATGAGAGTAACTCATGTGTAGGTTGAACTGAATCTAAAACATCTGTACGCACGCTCAACTTTAAAAAACCTTTTGCATTTCAATATGTGGAGTGAAAGTGTGGAACAGACGAGCGGAGGAGCTCAGACGACGTCCAACCATGAGTGAATTCAAACAGCAGTACAAACGGACGGTGTTTCCGAGGTGCAGGGAAGAAGAGGGGGACGACAAACCCAATAGGGTTCTCACATTTAGCCGTTCTTGTCATTTATTTATTTTTACACAAGCGGTTATTGTTTGTTGTGTTCAGCGTATTAAAAAAACCAGTATACACAGGAAGTAAGAACACCTACAGTATAGGTCAGGGGTCTGCAACCCGCGGCTCCTGGGCCTCACGCGGCTCTTCAGCCCCTTTTTCAGTGGCTCCC
>NC_139841.1:28296157-28336157 GCF_963691815.1 Echiichthys vipera
ACGGCAGCAGGCACCACCACCATCAGCAGAGACCTCCGAGACGACAAAACACAAACAACTCTGGGGAAGAAGTTGAATTAGTAACATGCACTGATGAGACATGAATGATACAGACAGAGAGGAGAGAAGCTCAGAGGATCAGGAACAGGATCATCCCCCGGCAGACTCGACCTATAGCAGCATAATTAAGCAGAATAAAATCAGCTTAAAAATAACAACATAGCTAAGGGCTCATAGCTGTAAGCTTTATCAAAAAGGAAAGTTTTAAGTTTACTCTTAAATACGGGGACAGTGTCAGCCTCCAGAACATCACTTGGGAGTTGGTTCCACAGGAGAGGAGCTTGGTAGCTGAAGGCTCTGCCTCCCACTCTACTTTTGGAGACTCTAGGAACGACGAGTAGCCCTGCATCCTCAGAGCGCACAGACTCCACTGACAAGAACACTAATTTTACCTCGCAGAGGTAGTTCGTTGGTGTTATTGGGAGACCTTTGGTGTTTAGGGTTAGTCCAGCTTCACAAAAGTCACACAATAAAGATTTTTGGGGGTAGAGCGACACAATGTACATAGTGATGATCTTCTGATTTATCTCTGGGTGAGACATTTACTTCCTTAATTCACAAGATGACAAACTTTTCAACACCAGGGAAAATGTTCACGTTGGTTCAGCACAAGCATAATTTAAAACCCTCCACGTAACTGTAGACCTGTGTGTTCATCTGTGTGTTTGCTGTTGTGTTACTCACTAACGAGGACTCACAACACTCCATAAGCTGTCACCGCATCGATCCAGGACTTATGTTTCCTCTCTCCCCCTCAGAGGCCCAGCCGGTGTACATCGGTGTTCCAGTTTCCCACAGACGGAAGAGGCGCAGACATCATTCCTACGTCAGCGACCCCGAGCGTGACACGCGGCACTCGCACTACGATCGCCATACGCACCGTGAACACTCCCACCACGGATATTCCCCAGACAGAGAGGAGCACTACGACGATGACGAGGGCAGCGTGGAGCGTCCCGAGCACGCCGACCTCTCAGGTCAGAGGCCACATGTCTGTATAGGGAGTGCGTCCCATTTATGTCCTATGACTTAACTTGATATAATGAAAAACAGCCTAATAATCAGGTTTCGTACGGGTGCTTGAAATCCTGAAATGCTTGAATTTTAACGTTGTGTTTTCAACGTATCAGCATTTCTTTCACTACAAAAAGCCATAGAATAGAAATTAAATTAAATTTCTTATCCTTCTGGTGTTACGGGACATCATTTTAGTTGTTTATAGCATAATACCATGTCTTTTAATGTGATAAAAAAAGGGAAATAATAATTTTACATATGTATTTGTAGAAATATGTAATTTACCACAGCTGTGAGGTGGTGGAAAAGCTTGAAAATGGACCTTGAAGGTGCCTAAAAAGTCCTTAACTTGACATTGGAAAGGTGTCCAAAGCCTGAGTAATAAGTCTTGGTAAATAAGTGATTAATTAGACAGTTATTTGGTCATTTTGCACCAAAATATTTGCACGATCACTATGGGCGCACTCCCACTGTCTCTCCGTCCCGTGCCCCAGCACGTTTCACGGCTAAAGTCTGGTTCCTTTGACCAGTGTGAGTGCAACCGTACCACGTCTAGGAGCGGCACGCTTGCCGTCCACGGCCCATTTGGGAGAGGTGGGCTTTAGTAAAGCACGTTTGTACATGTACGAGCACGAGTGTGCGCATGTTTATGGCATTGCTTATAAGTTTCATAGTGGTTGCTGAAGTTTTCACCTCTGTCCTGATTGACAGGTGGTAGTGTAGCTAGTGTAGTGTAGCCCTAAAGCTTCCCCTGCTTTCTGGTCCATTTGACTCCAAATGGGACCATCATTTACTAAATGAACATGAAGCTCACATCACTCTACAGCCTCACCATATTTCTGTCTGCATGTTTATTCTGTTGTTTGTCCTGATGTGCACAGACTGTCGGCGTGCTGCCCATAAACTGTACGGTTGAAGTGCAGAAGAATTTCCCCTCAGGGACAAATAAGTCTAAAGTCTAAAGTTTATGCTGTTTTGAAGAAGACTTGAAACTAGAGACTGAAACATAAACTCATAAGGAAAATGTTTACTGAGGTTATAAATCAAGAGAGAAGTTTCGACTCATTTTCTCATTGACTTCTATACAATCACACTTTTTTATGGAGAAAAGAAACTTCACCATTGACTTCACTCTTTAGACCTGAAGATTCGTCCATTATGTTTATTTTACATGCTGCTCAAATACACAGAAACCTTTTTTATATATTATCAATAATCTCACGGTAAAACCAAAGGTTAGCCCCTCCCTACAACATCCATCTAAATCACAAATCTAGTGACAGGTCTTATTATTCATAAACACAACACACAACAACTAAATCTCTATTATTAATTCTGATCATGTCAAGTCAGTAATGTGCTTCATCTGGATCATGTTACCAAATGAACCCAAAATAGACCTGAAACTCTTGATATCATTTAAGTGAATACATCTCCTGCTAAAGCTGCTGATGGATGAAGATGAGATGAGATGAGATGAGATAAATACATCTGAATTTAATCAAGTCAATAAAAGTTAAAAAAACGGAAAATAAGCTTCATCTAAGAAAATTAGTTCGATTTTTGTTAGTTTATGACATCTTTGACTCTAAATGAAACATTTGCGCACTTTTCTCATTTGTTACATCGTCATCGGCGTCATCTTGTTGTCATCGCTATCGTCATTGTCGTCATCTTGTCATCATCGTCGCCATCGTCATTGTCGTCGTCATCGGCGTCGTCATTGCGGTCATCATCGTCGTCATCGTAGTCATCATCGTCGTCATCATCGTCTTCGTCATCATTGTCATCGTCGCCATCGTCGTCGCCATTGTCGTCATCGCCGGCATCGCCGTCGTCATCATCGTCATCATCGTCATCATCATCATCATCGTCGTCATCATTGTCGTCATCATCGTCTTCGTCATCATTGTCATCGTCGCCATCGTCGTCGTCATTGTCGTCATCGGCGTCGTCATCATCGTCATCATCATCATCATCATCATCATCTTCGCCATCGTCATCGCCGTCATCATCGTCGTCATCATTGTCGTCATCATTGTCGTCATCATCGTCATTGTCGCCATCGTCGTCATCATTGTCATCATCGTCATCATCATCATCATCTTCGCCATCGTCATCGCCGTCATCATCGTCGTCATCATTGTCGTCATCATTGTCGTCATCATTGTCATTGTCGCCATCGTCGTCATCATTGTCATCATCGTCATCATCGTCGCCATCGTCATCGCCGTCATCATCGTTGTCATCATCGTCTTCGTCATCATTGTCATCATTGTCATCGTCGCCATCGTCGTCGTCATTGTCGTCATCGGCGTCGTCATCATCGTCATCATTGTCATCATCGTCATCATCGTCGTCATCGCCGTCATCATCGTCGTCATCATTGTCGTCATCATCGTCATCATTGTCATTGTCATCGTCATCATTGTCGTCATCGTCATCATCTTGTCATCGTTGCATCGTCGTCATCATCTTGTCATCATCGTCATCATCATCATCATCATCCTCGTCATCATCATCATCATCATCATCATCTTGACATCATCGCCGTCGTCGTCATCGTCGTCATCATCACATGGTCACATGTTCCTCAGTCTTAGAATATCTTCTTCTGTTGTTCTACACTCACAGAAACCTTCACTGGTAAAACCTTCAGCTCTTTATCATCATCAGTGTTAATGAGTGGGAACAGCCTCTCAGTGAAAGTGTGTGTGAAGGTGTGTATGTGTCTGTTGGTGTCAGGATCAGAGAAGGACAGTTTTCCTCTCTTCCAGTCCAGGTTCACTCTGATCCTCTTGAACCGCTTCCTCAACGGGAGAACGGTGTCTGGATCTGATGGGGAGAAGGCTTCGTATTGACCCTCAAAGAACCAAAGTCTCCAGGATCCAGACTCTATGTCTCCCTTCCTGTGGACGGACTCTGCCATCACACCCAGTTCCCACTGTTTACTGTCTCCGACCTCGACCTCCCAGCTGTGCGTCCCTGAGTCAAAGCCCTCAGAGCCCAGGACAGAACACCAGTGTTTAATCCGCTCTGGATTCTCAGGAAGCTGCTGTTTCTGTCCTCGTCTCACGCCGGTCAGATCTTCAGACAGGATGAGTCCTGGATGAGCAGTGTTTTGGTCCAGAACCACAGGAGTGTAGGAGACCATGTCCTTCATCTTGTTCCAGACGTTGAAGGTCAGGTTGCCCAGGAGTTTGGCCTCGTCTATCAGAGCTCCTGAGATCAGCTGTGGATCCTCCAGCAGGGGGCGCTGCTGGACTCGCTCCACTGCAGCCTTGTAGTTGTGCAGGAATGAGACGTCTCCAGCTCTCAGCTCCTCCTCTGTGGCTCTGACTGTGTCTGAAAGAGCTGCTATCTCTCTGCTCAGAGCCCCCGTCTTCTCCTTCATTCTCCGACTCTTCTGCTCCTCTTCCTCCCTCAGTGCAGCCATCCTGGCCTCCTCTTCCTCTTCTAGAAACTGGTGAAGCTTCTTAAACTGCTCCTTAATCTGTGTCTCTGTGCGTCGGGCCTGGACCTTCACGTGTTCTGCTGTTCGATCACACTCGTCTTTAACTCGTTCAAAAACCTTTAACTTCTCCTTTAAGGGCTCCAGAGTTTCCTGAAGCTCCGTCCTGTGTTGCCGTGCAGCTTCATCGATGGGTTTGAATCTGTGGCCGGTGTGTTTTTCTGAGTCTCTGCAGACGAGACACACCGGCTGCTGATGGTCCAGACAGAAGAGTTTGAGTTTCTCCGAGTGCAGACTGCAGAGCGCCTCTGAAGACCTCTGATCTCTCTCCTGTAGGAAACTCTCACACAGGTTCTTCAACACCAGGTTACAAGGTGGATCTGAATTTGAAGATGGGGTCTTACAAACCGGACACTCGCCTGATGGTTTCTCTCTCCACCAGCTCTGCACACAGACTTTACAGAAGCTGTGGCTACATGACAGATGTACGGGGTCTTTAAAGACTTCATGACAGACAGAACAGCAGAGCTCTTCCTCTAATCTTGAAGCCATTTTGTCTCTGAGTGAAGCAGCAAACACAGACGGCTCAGCCACTCCCTGTTCCCTGAAACTTACTTTCACTTTGAGTCTTTGTTCTTTTAAACTCTCGTTCAGTTTGTGGATTCAGCAGCTGGTTGGAGTGGTAGTGTCCCAGTGTTCCCAGGGGTCCCAGTGTTCCCAGTGTTCCCTCCTGTAGACGTCCTCTCTCAGTCCTGTAGACGTCCTCTCTCAGTGGAAGAGCTGGTTTTGGACTGAGGGTCTTATCGTTCGCCTCTCAGTGTGTGTGTGTGTGTCGTCTCAGTCAGGCACAATAAAAACCTGCTTCCTGGTTTGTCCCGGGTGTGTCAGGTGATGCACAGAGCTTTATGTCAGGAGCAGTATGATAAGACATATCCAGAGCGATCAGCTGATTGCCGCTGTTTCAGTCACGTGCAACTGTGTGTGTTGGTTGAGCTCAGGTTTACCCGTCGGTGTCAGAGAAGCGTTCACCGCGCCCGCCCCGATGGATGTAACTGAAAACTCACTGAAAGGGTCAAAGTCCTGAGACTGTACCACAGACAACACCCAAAAACAAGTTCACTTGTTCTAGTTTAATGTCCACAGTTGCCGTGGATACACATTACTAAACCTCTATCCTGATTGACAGGTGGCTGTGTAGCTGTTTTAAATTTTTTAAAGGTTTGACAGGAAGCACACTGAAGCCACAACTCGTGTTTCTCCTTGGTCTTTTATTTTTATTACAATATGACCACATGTGACACAGGCCATAAACCTGAAATGATTAACCAAATATAACAGGTAATATGATAAAATTCATGAAATTATAACTTTAAATAGCTATTTTTACTTTTTACAATACCCTTTACTTAAAACAAAACATAGATTTTTCTATTATATGTCAATAAGATGGCTTCGTATGAATTAAAGTAATGAATTGCAATAAACACAGCAGACCCAGAGAATGCAGCTTTAAGTGGAGTCTCCTCCTGCTGGACATTAGAGAGAATGCAGCTTTAAGTGGAGTCTCCCCCTGCTGGACATTAGAGAGAATGCAGCTTTAAGTGGAGTCTCCCCCTGCTGGACATTAGAGAGAATGCAGCTTTAAGTGGAGTCTCCCCCTGCTGGACATTAGAGAGAATGCAGCTTTAAGTGGAGTCTCCTCCTTCTGGACATTAGAGAGAATGCAGCTTTAAGTGGAGTCTCCCCCTGCTGGACATTAGAGAGAATGCAGCTTTAAGTGGAGTCTACTCCTGCTGGACATTAGAGAGAATGCAGCTTTGAGTGGAGTCTCCTCCTGCTGGACATTAGAGAGAATGCAGCTTTAAGTGGAGTCTCCTCCTGCTGGACATTAGAGAGAATGCAGCTTTAAGTGGAGTCTCCTCCTGCTGGACATTAGAGAGAATGCAGCTTTAAGTGGAGTCTCCCCCTGCTGGACATTAGAGAGAACGCAGCTTTAAGTGGAGTCTCCTCCTGCTGGACATTAGAGAGAACGCAGCTTTAAGTGGAGTCTCCTCCTGCTGGACATTAGAGAGAATGCAGCTTTAAGTGGAGTCTCCTCCTGCTGGACATTAGAGAGAATGCAGCTTTAAGTGGAGTCTCCTCCCGCTGGACGTTAGAGAGAATGCAGCTTTAAGTGGAGTCTCCTCCTGCTGGACATTAGAGAGAATGCAGCTTTAAGTGGAGTCTCCTCCCGCTGGACGTTAGAGAGAATGCAGCTTTAAGTGGAGTCTCCTCCTGCTGGACGTTAGAGAGAATGCAGCTTTAAGTGGAGTCGAGATGTGTCCGGATCTTTTTTACAGTGTATGACATTAGCATGTTAGCATAGTCACTGTGTTAGCATGCTTGTAGCATGCCTGTTTGCTGCTTTTAAAGCAAACGTACAAACACAGGAGTGAGGGGCCTGATCTAAGCTGTTAGCCAAAGCACCGCCTGCGTTAAGAGCGTGTGACGAGGTAGAAGCTGCCGCTGCTGCATGTATGCGTTGAATATCTTGCAGCGCGGTCCCTGTTCCCAAGGGGCCATGAAGTCTGAAGCCTCTAAGCTGATTATAGCTGAGGAACTCCGTGCTGTGTGTGTGTGTGTGCGTGCATGTGTGAGCGTGGTTGCTGTTTGGGGTGACTGTGAGTGTTTTGTGTGTGGTATGCTTTGTGTTTTTGCCGATTACCGTCAGGATTCATACCAAGTCTGAACTCCAAAACACGAGGCCTGATAGCGTGTGTAGTTCGAGCGCACTGAGCAAAGAAAGTAGAAGTTAGTGAAGATGCTTTTTATTTTTTTCCTGCGTGCATGTTTGTCTGAGTATTGAGTGAGTGTGCGCTTGGACTCCTGGGAGGAGAGTACTAGAGGGCCCTGTGGTGTGTGTCAACCCTCTTAAAGCCTCTGCTGCTTTGCTGCTTTGGAGATTTCAGTGGATTCTGCCACAGCTTAGAGAAGACCTGTTTTTCCAGCTCTGACTGCACACCGCAATCATACATGGCTAATTTGTAGTATTTCAACCGTCTGTGGAATAAAAACTCAAAAGAAGTCGGCGTTGAAGCAGCGAAGCGGAGCGTTTGTGAGAAGGAGTGAGTGTTTTACGTCTCCACACTCATGGTGGAGAGCTAAGGACACTCGGCCTCAACAAGAGGACAGGAAGCTGCACGCCTCCAGACGCACACCTGAGGATCTGTCTCCAGCTGCCCGTGGGTCTTCCTGTCTCCAGTGAGCATGCAGGATCCAGGGTTGTCTTCTCCCTCGGCTACGGCCTCACGCTGGACCCTACCTGGTTCCCAAATAGGTAAAGGTGGCAGGAGGAAGGCAGAGTAGATGCACGGGGCTTCAGGTTCTCCTCACATATCGTTAACATGCTCTAAGCTCTGGAAACATGCTGTGTTATAGTTAAGTGGTTGGTAAAATAGAAAAATACCTACATGCAAGTTTACTTTAGTACTTTTCTTATGTGTCTGTAAGTTGGAGAGACTTAATATATTCTTTTAAGTTAACATAAACAATGAAGTTGAACCAATAATTCAATGTTTCATTTTCAAAATATGCTCAAAATATCATTTTTACGCTGAGATTTGATGGAATAATCAATTTTACACAATAAATAACGTGTCATCCCTTCAACCGTCTTAGACGTGGAGATGCTTCACGTTTACTACTTGAACCCGTCTGAAATGCGTCTGATTGGTTGACCTTTAATGACCTTCATGGAGTCGCTTTAGCCTGATTTATGGAACGAGCCTCTGGCCTGAAGCGTCAGAGCCCAAACAGTGTAATGGAAACTGTTTGTGGAACATTGTATTGTATTATAATTATACAGCGCGCTGTCGTCAGCGTAGATCACATGATTGCTCCCTGTAAGTGCGTGTTGACTGACATGAAGCGTGTGACGATCAGATCTACGATTTCATGTTTTCATTTACAAGGAGGAACAAACTGAGACACACACACACACACACACACACACACACACACACACACACACACACACACACACACACACACACACACACACACACATAAACAGACAAACAGGGGGAGCGAGTGCACAGCGCCTGCAGGCTCGGGTGTTAATGGGATTGATCTGCTCACAGTGAAATTAGAAAGAGGTGCGGGTGGATCGGAGAGCAGATAGTCATTAGATGAGCCGCTGAAGAAGAGTAATGGGGATTATTTAGATTAAACAGTGTGTTTTTTATTGTCGGGAAGACTAAAACAGTTCTGCGGAGGTGACCCGTGCTCGATTAGAGAGACACGTCTAATTTATCTTGTTTGTAATGTTGTGGGATTTTTGTCACATGTAAACCGCACTCTCTCCTTCATTGGCTTGAACACGAGCATTATTTTGAGTCAACCCCACATGCTGCTGCCATAGATGCTCAAAAGTGCACCACATTAGAAAATGGTCCCCATCGAATGCACTGTTTCCTCCTCTGAGTCCCAATTGTTACAAAACTACTGCACCCGGCTGTTTTAGCAAGTTATTTAGCCTTTAAAAAAACAACAAGGTAGGAACTTCCATGACTTCTCTCTCTCTGTCTCTCTCTCTCTCTCTCTCTCTCTCTCTCTCTGTCTCTCTCTCTCTCTCTCTCTCTCTCTCTCTCTCTCTCTCTCTCTCTCTCTCTCTCTCTCTCTCTCTCTCTCTCTCTCTCTCTCTCTCGCTCTCTCTCTCTCTCCCCCACTGTCATCTTTATAACACCTTTCATATTATATTTTATATTTAAAACCCAAAAAGAAAAACTAAAAGCCAGAAACAAACACATAAACTAAATGCCCTAAAACAAAAACACCATAACGTTAAATTGTATGATCAATAATATCGTAAGTAAAGTGGTTTTTTTTTCCGCACAGCTCTTTACTGAGGTTACCTTTATACACTATGAATACAAACTAAAGGAGCAAATGCTTTTGGCAAATATACACTGGAGATCAAAATATAGAACAAAGGGACAAATAATTATTGATTTATTCTGAAATACTGTTATTTTTTTATTGTTATTGGATTTTCCAGAGCTTCTCTATGGGGTTTAGATCTGGACCCTGACACGTCCTCCTCCACATTTAACTGACTTATATACACACTTTGGGTTCAGGCTGTCCTACAGTGAACATAATGTTTCCCATCAGACCCAAATAAACTGATCTGTCCTGTCATGGTTAGGGGATGTTTTCTGCAGCAGGAGTTGGGCCTCTTGTTCAGCTCCATGGCAGGTGAATGGGCATTAACACACTTCAGTAACTGTTGTGGGTTTCTTAGACATTACTTTGATGCCAAGGATTTTCCAGAGATCCTCTATGGGGTTTAGCTCTGGACTCTGACACTTCTCCAGATTGAACGTCCTCCTTCTTCTAGACTTCTTAAAACATTTTGGGTTCAGTCTTTAAATAAACTGATCTGTAATGTCCTGTCATGGTTTGGGGATGTTTTCTGCAGCAGGAGTTGGGCCTCTTGTTCAGCTACATGTCAGCGTGAATGCAAATGTTTATGCAGCAACAGCAACACCTTCAATGCAACTGTCTCCAATCAGCTGCAACTTTCATTCAAGAGAAAGTCCCTGTCACACTGAAAACAGGTGAAGCAGGTCCTTTACGCTCAGAATATTAAAACATTGAAATGGCCATAGTCTATTTTTGTTACCTTGGTTATTTAAAAAACATGTTGGTACAGCAGTGTTATAGCCACAGCGGATATTCTACCAACTTCTGAACAATAAAAATAACTTATTTCAGAATAAATCAAGTATTAATTCTTTCAGTTTTTCAGTTTGGTCGCGTCCACCATGTTGGAAATGAGAATTCTGCAGATATTTGGTCACCAACCGAAGCATAGACCTTTTCAGGAATTTAATTGTTAGACAACAGCCGTGGTCCTTGGTAACTTCCTGTTAGCTGATGTAATTCACATACACTGCAATGGGAAATATATTAAGTGTGTGTTTCTCTGCACGGTTCCGCCTTTCATCCACACCTAACCGCAGGTGTGGGCTTTTTTGTGACCGGAGTCCAGGGTGAACTTTTTGGAAAAGTCCGGTTTCAGCAGTTGTTTTCTTGTGGACATTGTTTGACGTCACACTGTGCAACGGTAAACGGTCATATGTATCCGTGGGGACGAGTGGAGCGCTCTAGACGTGACCAGCTGACAGAGGTGGATTTTGCGGTTTCATGTGGACGAAGATATTTTTTTTACCATTCATTCATTCATTCATCTTCAACCTCTTGTCCCTGTCGGGGTCGTGGGGGGCTGGAGCCGATCCCAGCTGACATCGGGCGTGAGGCGGGGTCCACCCTAGACAGGACGCCAGTCTATCACAGGACACATAGAGACGAACAGAGACAGACAACCATTCACACCTACGGGTGATTTAGAGTCATCAATGAACCGAACACCTGCACGTCTTTGGACTGTGGGAGGAAACCGGAGAACCCGGAGAGAACCCACGCAGACACGGGGACAACATGCAAACTCCACACAGAAGGGCCCCAGCTGGGATTCAAACCAGGAACCCTCTCGCCAGGGCCATAAAAATATATTTTTTTAAATACTTGTGTTCGTGGAGGGAGGGGGAACATGCTTTATGTGTCTTCTGACGTGGCTCAAATGAATTTAACAGAAATCTGAAACCGTCTTCGTCTGTTTCCAGTTTCTCCTGCAGCAGAGCGTCTGCGTCACATACTGGGGGAGGATGACAGCGTCCCAACACCCACAATCTTCACTGAGATGGACACGCTGCAGCACGAGGGGGGCGAGCTCGAGTGGAAAGAGTCTGCCAGGTACACGCACACAATCATGCAGGCGTCGGAGGGTCAGCGCTTTCATTAGTTTAGGATTTGGGGTCACTTTTGATGGGATTTAGAGGTCGAGGGTTGAGACATCACGAACAGCGGGTGACCGGACTCTAACGCTACATGTGATTAATGCTACAGCCTAAATTACACGACGGCGTCCCGCTGGTTTAGCAAATCAATCATTCTGACTCAAACAACACCACTGCATCGACTGAATTCCAGACTGAACTTTTCCCCCTCTCCGTCTCTGTAGGTGGGTGAAGTTTGAGGAGAAGGTGGAGGAAGGAGGAGAAAGATGGAGCAAGCCTCACGTCTCCACGCTGACCCTCCACAGCCTGTTTGAGCTCAGGACCTGTCTGCAGACGGGAAGCATCCTGCTCGACCTGGAGGGTTACTCGCTGCCACAGATCGTGGGTGAGTCCAACAGACTTTTTCCTCTGTTGAGTTGTGAGTCTTTACATTGAGGCTTAAACTAAACCAATACTGCGATAAAAAAACAAGCATTTCATTGACATTTTAGACTGAATTTCTACTTTAAAGACAGCCGATAGTTTACATTACGTTTCACACTCCGTGAAAATCAACTTGCACACACTTGAAATGTGGTTGAAGTCGTTAATCGAGGAATAGAAGAAGCAAAACAATCCAAATATTTTATACTTATTTTGCTCCCTGGAGCTTTTTGCAGCTGCAGAGCTATTTGCATATTTGTGAATTGCATTGTGGGATCTACCGCACCGTTGTGACGAAAAGAGAGCTGAGGAAGGCAAAGCTCTCGACCTACAGTCAGTCCTGGTTCCTACCCTCACCTGTGGTCATGAAAGCTGGGTCAGGACCCAAAGAACCAGGTCCAGGTCCAAGCGTGTGAAATGTGTTTCCTCAGGAGGGGGGCTGGAGTCTCCCTTAGAGAGAGGGGGAGAAGTTCAGCATCCGTGAGGAACTCGGAGTAGAGCCGCTGCTCCTTTGCGTTGAAAGGAGCCAGTTGAGATGGTTCAGGATCATCTGGTAAGGATGAACCCTGGGCGCCTCCCTAGGGAGGTGTTCCAGGCACGTCCAGCTGGGAGGAGGCCTCGGGGAAGACCAAGGACCAGGTGGAGAGATTAGATCTCCACACTGGCCTGGGAACGCCTCAGGATCCCCCAGTTAGAGCTGGTTAATGTGGCCCGGGAAAGGGAAGTTTGGGGTCCCCTGCTAAAGCTGCTGCTGCTGCGACCCGACCCCGGATAAGAGGCTGAAGATGAGAGATGTGAGAGATTGTGGGATAAGAATTTACATCAACAGCACACCCAGACTTTATTTAATTGTATTCTCTGAATAGCGTCAGATCACAACAACGAACAACAACAAATCTTGTGTCTGGTGTTTATTTTAAGCAGATTTCTGACGTGACGACACAGTAACTAAACTTTCCCTCCAGATGATATCGTGGATCGGCAGATCGCTGACGGCCTCATTCCTCCGGACCTGAAGGAGAAGATCAGCTTCGTGTTGCTCAGGAAGCATCGTCACCAGACCAAGAAGCCAATTCACCGCTCGCTGGCAGACATAGGAAAGTCCTCCAACGCGGCTTCCAGTGAGTCCGAGCGCTGCTTGTGTTTCATTTCACCTGCTGGTCACCAGAGTGATCTTACCTTTTAATGACGTCCTCATGCTTCCTCTGTTTTCTGCCATGTTTGATCGCCACCTGTTTCGCCTTTTCCTCGTCAAATCACTTCTTCTGTGTCCTCACATCTGCTGCGTCTGCTGCTGCTGCTGCTGCTGCTGCTCTGTCAGACCGTAGTCCTCAGGTTAATCTGAGTCATAGCACTAGTACAGCTTCTGGGATCAACCGCTCCACAGAAGAACTACGCTCTCGGCAGTCAAGCAGCCTTGGCCGCCTGCGTGAGTCTAAACACACACACATACACACACACACACATTCATGCACCACAGCCTCCTCTGTTACATACACTCCAGTGGTGGAAAGTACATTTAACCAAGTACTCAAGTAAAATTTAAGGTGCTTTTTACTTTGACTCCACACCATTCATGGATGGATTACTAGACGGGCCGACCAGGCACAATAACAAATGATCAGATAGAGATGCTAAATGACCAAAAGTATACACAAAACTACCATTAAAAGACAAAAAATTACTATAGGGTTGCAAAACGATGACATGGAAATGCAAAATGTCTAAAAATAGATGCAAAACCACCTCAAAAAGATGCAAAATGACTAAAAATAGATGCAAAACCACCTCAAAAAGATGCAAAATGACTAAAAACAGATGCAAAACAATCACAGAGATGCAAATCAACCATGGCCTAACAATAAGAAAATGTTCCTGCATTAGTCCCGACGTGAGAAACACTGAATGTAAACGTAACTAGAGCGGTTTTCCACGGTGCAAAGGTATCACTATCGCTGCAGTCCCTATTCATTTTCTATACATTCCTATTTGAGAAGCCTATAACAAAACATACATACAGGCAAGTGATCCTCAGCACAATAAACTGGAAACGAACAGAGAGACGGACGTGCACCGTTTAGTGTTGTATTTATTTTTGCATCTATTTTTAAACTCAATGTGACTTCCCCCTTAAAGAGAGGTTAAAAAACAGTTTGGGCCAGTTTTCGGGCACCTGTATATAAATGAATTAATCAAAAATTAGATTTCCATCACATCGTTACAGTAGCTCTCTGCAAACAGGCCGCGGTTGCAGGAAAAACACGGTCTTGCAGGTCGTAGTTGGGGCGTTAAAGCAGTTTAACGTGCCTCATAACGCTGCGTTTGGGTCTTTACTTACATCGATGATCTGAGTACTTCTTCCACCACTGATACACTCTCAACATTTGCATATTTTAAACTCTCACTTCCTCCACTTCTCTGCTTGATTCTCTGTTTTTAATGCACTAAAACGACTAACGCCCCGCTGCTGACGGCCGTGTGTGTACGTACTCACCGTGAACACAGTGTGATGGAAGTATCCTGTGTTTACTTTAGGGATTTTGGTCCTAATGTGTGCACCTTATTTTGCTAATTCATTTTGTGAATCTATCTGGGTGAAAAGGATTATGGGAGGGGGGGGGGGGGGGCGTCTCTGTGTGGTATGTTCTTGTTCTCTCTTTGTTCGATCTCATTTGTTCCCAAATCTGCTTTGAGGAGGAAAAAACGGGAAATGAGTCATTAAAAAAATAATCCCTCATACAAACAACCGGTCATGGTGAAGTTCTGGCACACACTGTGGTAATAACCTGAATTCCTGCTCTTTCCTTCTCTCTCTTTTTAAACCCAGGAGGGCATGTTGTGTATTTTAAATATCAAATATAAGCGCGTGCTTCATTCACAGATCACGCCCAGAGCCGAAGCATGAACGATATTTCGGACACACCAAGCACAGACCAGGTAATCAATGTTTAATGTGTGTGCATGTGTTTGTGTGTGTGTGTGTGTGTGTGTGTGTGCACGTGGGTTCAGCTTAAACACATTTGTACAAAGTCGTACCAATAATAAAGCTGGCAAACTTCTATATTTATATTCCTCCTGTCAACAAATCCACTGTCTCTCAGTTTCGAGCCCGCTGGTTCCCACTGAAGACTTTAATCTTTAATAAATACAAATATACAGTTTAATCAGTAATTTCCTCAAACAGCTGCTCACTGTAGTTTTATCTTTTAGTGCATTTGTTTTCAGCGTTGCTCTTGTGAGCGTGTGCCGCAGCAGGACGGTGTGTGTTTGTGTGTCTTAATGGGGATGAACTCGTCCACTCGAGAATTCACGCCGGCCAGTTAGAAATCAGTTAATAATCAGTTTCCCCTTTTAGCATTTAGCTTACCTTAGCTAGCTATTGCATTGTCCCTTTCGAAAGCTAATGTTCACGGACGCTAGGGACGGGCACAATTACTCAAGTACTCGAGTACCCAAGTTCTCGTTGTTGACGTCACATATCGAGTAACCTTTCACCATTTGCGCTGCGTAGGTTTTTATAGAGTGAGGCCTCCTGAACTTCTAAGTCAGGGGGGTCAAAGTGATCCAGTAAAGGGTCGCTGTGGCTGCAGGTTTTCATTCCAATATCAGAGTTTGATCCGATTGAATCATTTAATCCACATTGAAGTTAGCGGAGCGCTAAACAGGAAGTAGGCGACTCCGGCGGCTCAAGTCTGTGAAAGTAGTGCCGATGCTCCGGGTATTTTAAGCTGCGGAAGTAGAACTTTTTTGGCTTCATGCGACCGAGCAACAATGAACGGGGCTCCGGCTCCAACACTGTATCCACTTCACTTTAAACATCCATGCACTGTGGCCCGATACGCTTTTTAAAACCAGATTTAAACAAAGTCTGACCCTGATGACATCACTTTGACATATTCAGGCTTGTTTTCTACTTTCTTAGACTTGAGAAAAGGACTCACCGTGACAGTGAACTGAACTTTTGTGTGTAAAATTGTCGCGTTGCCCCTTTAATATCTGCATATTGAGCCCCTCCAGCCTGCACACTGCTGCTCTCTGAGCTCTGATTGATCTGTAAGGAGCTGATCTCCTGTGGCCTGTGTGGAAAACAACGATTATCTCACCTCTGTGCACAGATAACACAGATAACCGATGGCCTCCATGTTTCTAACTGTGCTTTTGTTTTGGTTTTTGCACGTTTTCATGTTGAGGCTTGTTTCATGAGGATCTATAATACAGAACCACTTAATCCCTCTAATCCACGCGGCCCGGCGGCTCCTGAAGGGTTCGTGCACCTGCATGTGTGAAGTTTGTGCGCGGATTTCTCCGCTTCTGTTGTTTTTCTGAGCTTCATTGTTTGAATTTAGTACAATGACGAACAGTTACAGTCACTTGCTTTGTCTGTGATTGTTAACCAGCTGCAGTGATTTGGTGTTTGTTGACAAGAACTTCAAAGAAAGCAACGGTGAACTCCTGCATGTGACCCCCTGAGTCCCGTTTCTTTGATCTGACCAATACGCACCCTCATACCGTAGATGCACGCCACCGTAAGGAGCGTAGAACTACAGCAGAGCTGCGGACGGCAACTACATTGGGATTATTGTAAAATTAGTTGATCGTACGATGGATTAAACTGTCTTTTTTGTGGTTTCTCTGCACCGAGAAGTCGGACGAGAGTGAGAGAGGTGTTATATGTTATTATGTTACTATGTTATTGACTCTGAAAGCAGCATTAACAGATTATGAAGAGATTTCTATTTAAGCGCCCACCACTCCACTGCCACGTGCTTCTCTGAGGAGGAGGAGGAGGAGGAGGAGGAGGAGGAGGAGGAGGAGGAAGGAAGAGAGGAGGAGGAGGAGGAGGAGGAGGGAGGAAGAGAGGAGGAGGAGGAGGAGGAGGGAGGAAGAGAGGAGGAGGAGGAGGAAGGAAGAGAGGAGGAGGAAGGAAGAGAGGAGGAGGAGGAGGAGGAGGAGGAGGAGGGAGGAAGAGAGGAGGAGGAGGAGGAGGAGGGAGGAGGAGGAGGAGGAGGAGGAGGAGGGAGGAAGAGAGGAGGAGGAGGAGGAGGAGGGAGGAAGAGAGGAGGAGGAGGAGGAAGGAAGAGAGGAGGAGGAAGGAAGAGAGATAGGAGGAGGAGGAGGAGGAGGAGGATGAAGGAAGAGAGGAGGAAGAGGAGGAGGAGGAGGAGGAGGGAAGAGAGGAGGAGGAGGAGGAGGAGGAGGAAGAGAGGAGGAGGAGGGAAGAGAGGAGGAGTTGGAGGAGGAGGAAGGAAGAGAGGAGGAGGAAGGAAGAGAGATAGGAGGAGGAGGAGGAGGATGAAGGAAGAGAGGAGGAGGAGGGAAGAGAGGAGGAGGAGGAGGAGGAGGAGGAAGAGAGGAGGAGGAGGAAGAGAGGAGGAGTTGGAGGAGGAGGAAGGAAGAGAGGAGGAGGAAGGAAGAGAGATAGGAGGAGGAGGAGGAGGAGGAGGAGGAGGAGGGGGAGGGGGAGGAGGAGGAGGGAAGAGAGGAGGAGGAGGAGGAGGGAAGAGAGGAGGAGGAGGAGGAGGAAGAGAGGAGGAGGAGGAAGAGAGGAGGAGGAGGGGGAAGAGGAGGAGGAGAGGAGGAGGAGGAAGCAAGAGAGGAGAAGGAGGAGGAGGAAGGAGGAGGGAGGAAGGAAGAGAGGAGGAGGAAGGAAGAGAGGACGGGGAGGAAGGAAGAGAGGAGGAGGAGGAAGGAAGGAAGAGAGGATGAGGAGGAGGAAGGAAGAGAGGAGGAGGAGGAAGAGGAAGGAAGAGGAGGAGGAAGCAAGAGAGGAGGAGGAGGAGGAGGAGAAGAAGGAGGAGGAGGAGGAAGAGAGGAGGAAGGAAGAGAGGAGGAGGAGGAAGCAAGAGAGGAGGAGGAGGAGGAAGGAGGAGGGAGGAAGGAAGAGAGGAGGAAGGAAGAGAGGAGGAGGAGGAAGAGAGGAGGAAGGAAGAGAGGAGGAGGAGGAAGCAAGAGAGGAGAAGGAGGAAGAGAGGAGGAAGGAAGAGAGGAGGAGAGGAGGAGGAGGAAGCAAGAGAGGAGAAGGAGGAGGAAGGAGGAGGAGGAGGAGGAGGAGGAGGGAGGAAGAGAGGAGGAGGAGGAGGAAGAGAGGAGGAAGGAAGAGGAAGGAAGAGAGGAGGAGGAAGGAAGAGAGGAGGAGGAGGAAGGAAGAGAGGAGGAGGAGGAGGAGGAGGAAGGAAGAGAGGAGGAGGAGGAGGAGGAAGGAAGAGAGGAGGAGGAGGAGGAGGAAGGAAGAGAGGAGGAGGAGGAGGAGAAAGGAAGAGAAGAGGAGGGAAGAGAGGAGGAGGAGGAAGGAAGAGAGGAGGAGGTGGAAGAAAGAGAGGAGGAGGAGGAGGAGGGAAGAGAGGAGGAGGAGGAAGGAAGAGAGGGGGAGGAGGAAGGAAGAGGAGGAGGAAGAGAGGAGGAGGTGGGAGGAAGGAAGGGAGGGAAGGAAGAGAGGAGGAGGAGGAAGGGAGGAAGAGAGGAGGAGGAGGAGGGGGAGGAAGGAAGAGAGGAGGAGGAGGAAGGAAGAGAGGAGGAGGCGGAGGGAAGAGAGGAGGAGGAGGAAGGAAGAGAGTAGAAGGAGGAAGGAAGAGAGGAGAAGGAGGAAGGAAGAGAGGAGGAGGAGGAGGAGGAGAAGGAAGGAAGGGAAGGAAGAGAGGAGGAGGAGGAGGAGAAGGAAGGGAAGGAAGATAGGAGGAGGAGGAAGGAAGGGAGGGAAGGAAGATAGGAGGAGGAGGAAGGAAGGGAGGGAAGGAAGAGAGGAGGAGGAGGAGGAGGAGGAGGAAGGAAGAGAGGAGGAGCAGGAGCAGGAGGAAGAGGAGGAGGTGGCTGCTGATGATTCCTGTGCATCATTATTCCTGCAGGAAGATGCGTTCACTTGTAAAACTAGAGTCGGTGCCTCACACACGTGTCCCTCTCTCTCCTCTTCCAGCTGAAGAACAAGTTCATGAAGAAGATTCCTCGTGACGCCGAAGCGTCCAACGTCCTGGTCGGAGAGGTGGACTTCCTGGACAAGCCCTTCGTCTCCTTCGTACGTTTGGCTCAAGCCACGACTCTGGGAGGCCTCACCGAGGTCCCTGTGCCCACCAGGTGTGTGTGTGTGTGTGTGTGTGTGTGTGTGTGTCTGTGTGTGTGTGTGTGTGTGTGTGTCTTTGCTTTTATAACCCTCTCCTCTGACAGGTTCCTCTTCATCCTGCTGGGTCCTCACGGCAAAACCAAGTCCTACAATGAGATCGGCCGAGCTATCGCGACCCTGATGGTGGACGATGTGAGTGACGGACACTGCCCCCCCCCCCCCCCGATAGACGACACTGAAACACACATTTGTTTTTGTTTTTTAATATTTCCTTCATTTCCTGTCAGCTGTTCAGTGACGTGGCCTATAAAGCCAGGGACCGTGAGGACCTGATCGCAGGTGTGGACGAGTTCCTGGACGAGGTGATCGTCCTCCCTCCAGGAGAATGGGACCCGAAGATCCGCATCGAGCCGCCCAAGAAGGTTCCATCGGCTGAGATGAGGCACACACATTTAAACCACGTTTTACTACATTTTATCACATGTTAACCACATTTTACCATATTTTTAACACATTTTACCGCATTTTGACCACGTTTTAACCACATTTTACCACAATTTAACCATGTTTTACCACAATTTACCACATTTTACTCCCGTTTTACCACAATTTAATCATGTTTTACCACATTTTACTCACATTTTATTCACGTTTTACCACATTTTACCACATTTTTTACCATATTATTACCACATTTTACTCACGTTTTACCACATTTTACCACATTTTTTACCATATAACCACATTTTACCACATTTTACCACAATTTAACCACGTTTTACCACACTTTACTCCCGTTTTACCACATTTTACCACATTTTAACCACGTTTTACCACATTTTACCTCAATTTAACCATGTTTTACCGCATTTTACCACATTTTACTCACATTTTACTCACGTTTTACCATGTTTTACCCCCATTTTACCACGTTTTACCACGTTTTAACCACATTTTACACATTTACACTTTTCTGCCTCTGACGCCTTGTTCTGGCTCCGTGTTTACCCGCAGGAAGTCTGTGCTGAACCTGAACGAGCTGGGCCAGATGAACGGCTCGGCCGGCGGAGCGGCTGGAGGAGAAGACGAGGAGTTTCCTGCTCCACATGAGCTCGGAGAAGAGCTGAAATTCACCGGGAGGTACGAGATGACCAGTTTCATCCTGGTTCTTTTTTATCGTTACCTTCTCCAGATGTCAACCTTCAGATGTATCCGGAAAGATAAACCTGCTCCACCTTGTTCTGATAGGTTCGCAGGTGGATTATGGCTGGACATCAAACGGAAGGCCCCGTGGATCTGCAGCGACATCTACGACGGTTTCCATATCCAGTCCATCTCTGCGGTGCTCTTCATCTACCTGGGCTGCATCACCAACGCCATCACCTTCGGAGGGCTGCTGGGAGACGCTACCGACAATTACCAGGTGTTCATAAAGGCTGCGGCGTGATGCACCTGTCAGCGTCATGTCACAGGTTAACTGATGTCTCTCTGTCTTAGGGAGTGATGGAGAGTTTCCTCGGCACTGCTTTGGCGGGAACTGTCTTCTGTTGTTTTGGTGGTCAGCCGCTCATCATCCTCAGCTCAACCGGACCCATCCTCATCTTTGAGAAGCTGCTTTATGAATTCAGCAAGTAAGCACACAGACACAGTTTCAGATTTTTCAGATCAGTTTTAGTCGAACTTTAGTCGTTTTTATCCTTCATAATTTTAGTCGACAACAACTCTGAACATTCGGCAACTTTTAGTCACAATGTTAATGTCTCTTAAAGCAATTCTTTCCTCTCTGGCAATTGCACGTCACTTAGTAAAGATTTGAACATGATTAACTCCGCCTCCCTCCAAAGTCCCGCCCTCTTCCCCCCTCTGACCTTTTACGCTCCCTCCTCCCCCGTCTGACCTCTGACGCTCCCTCCTCCCCCGACATGTGCGCTGAGAAAGTGAGCAGCGCAGGTCAATGGAGTCAGATTATAGATAACTGTAAAACACACCTACATTACATGGACAGGTTATTACATTGTGAAGTTCACTATTGGTAAACAGTGCTTCGTCCCAAAGATGGAAAAATGATGCTGATAAAATGCTGCACGCTCCTGCTGTCGGAGCCCCGGATCACCTTCGTATTCTGCGTTATTGTGTTTCCTAAATGCATCAAAGTAGTCACATAGCACATTCATAAAGCACTTGATTTATCTTTTATTTGTCTTTATTCTTGTTAACAACAATAAGAAGAAAACAGTGGAAAAGAAGCTGCTGTTTTGCGTCTTTCCAGTTCACGTTTGCTTCACTCGTCCAGCTGGGAACGCTCCACAGCAAAGTGATCTCAGGGGGCTGGGCCTTATCAAAAATCCCTGCATATGATTGGATAAACCACTTGTCCTTCATCTTTATTGACGTGCTACTTCAACCGCTCACATGGAAACCGACCTGTGACGCTGATGAGACGCTGGGAAAAGCCTAAACCTGGTGGGGAGAAGGGCGAAAACATGGTTTCCACCACCAAAAGCCTTCAGAGCCGTTCTCTTGTTCTTTAAAGATAAACATTCTCTAGATCAGAGACACGGATGAAACAGCAGCATCCATGTTGACGCCTGCTTACTGTGTGCGACCCGCCATAGTTGAATCACAACAGTCGCTTCTCCGCTACGTCACATCTATAAAACCCCGCCCAGCGCTCCTGATTGGCTCCACCTCCTGAAATCACTTTGGAGCGATCCCGGAGGAGTCAAGGTGGAACGAAAGTCATCTGGCGAGAGTCAGGTTAGGTTTTCATAGCAGTCAAATAACTGATTAAAACCAAACTTATAAGAAAAACCAACACTTGAACAAACGTCAGCGTGATAAAAAAACAACCTTAAATGACAGAAAACCATCTGTAAAGACCTCCATCTTCATGCACCATCTGCTGTGAACACTGTCTCTCTCAACAGGAGCAACGGCATCGACTACATGGAGCTGCGTCTGTGGATCGGCATCCACTCGTGTCTCCAGTGTTTCCTGCTGGTGATCACAGACGCCAGCTACATCATCAAGTACATGACGCGCTTCACGGAGGAGGGTTTCTCCAGCCTCATCTCCTTCATCTTCATCTCTGATGCCATAAAGAAGATGGTAGGTAACGTGTGGAATGGACACACACACACACCAAACGTTCAGCTTAAGCAAAGAAAACAAGGGAACGCTGGTTTGCTCTTCACAGGTTGGAACCTGGAAGTATTATCCAATCAACCGCAGCTTCAAACCCGACTACATCACATCCTACAAATGTGAATGCATCGCTCCAGACCAGGGTGAGTCTTTCTTTTCTTTACATGTGATCATCGTTAACGGCAACACAAGAGCTGTTTTGGTAAATTAAATATTTAGAGATGGAGCAGAGATAAATCTCATGTCAGTGCATTAAGAACAGAGCTGGAGTCATGACGTGGTTAGCCTAGCTTAGCATAAAGCCCGCCAGTTCACAGCGGGGCTCAACGCTAACTTTTAAAAGTGGTTGCCAGGTTGGGACACCAGGAATCAGCTTTTGGTTGCCAAATCTTAAAAAACATGGCTGCCATTTTTAGACACCTTATTAAAGGGCAGTTTCACACCAGTTTCACACCAGTTTCACACCTGATCTCTGTTTCTAGTCCACTTCCACCTGATGTGCACCAGGGAAGTGGTTCTTTCACACCTGTTCATTTGATCTGGGCCGAATCAGGTGATGACGTGCTGAAATGAACCAAAATGTAGCTGCACTCTGGCTTTTTTGGGACAAAAAAGGGGGAAAAACCCACTTCACTCATGGGTCAGATGTGTCTGGGGCGGGCGCAATGAAGCAGATCCTGAACTGCTCTCTGATTGGTCAAAATTGCCACGCTGGCAAATGCTGATGTAAAGAGTGACAGCAGAAAACTCACCCGCCACAGCTGATGTCACGATGGAGAGACCACTGCGGGGCTGATTTTGGCGTCGGCCCTCGGGTATTACATTTATACAAGTTTGTCCGCGGTGACTCATGCTGGCGCTTTGTTGTTGTCGTGGTGACAGGGGAGGGACTTAATCATGACGTTAATCATGTAGCTGCTTACAGGAGCTGGGTTGGTCCAAAAATCTGATTACGTTCTCGTCACATACAAACCGCACCAGAGACAGAGACCACCTCTCCTACCGGGTCTGCGTACACTCATTTGGTCCACTTCTGGTGCGCAGCCGAGTGCGATGACTGCGTTCCCACCTGCACAAATGAACCGCAGCAAATGAGGAAACGCACTAAAGTTCGATTCATCTGAACTAAATCCGGCTGGTGCGAAAGCGCTCTTTGATGCTGCGCAGTTAGACTTCAGCCCAATAATGATAATGTGACATTTTTAGGTTCATCTGGTTCTTTGGCTAACATGTTAGCAACCAGAGCAACACTATTGCCTCGCTGACATGGTTAATTATTACTTGTGGGGTTCCTCAGGGTTTTGTTCTCGGCCCTTTCTTGGTTAAAGCTGCGTGCATTGATTTTTTTAGCCAGCGCTCCACAACAAGCTGACTACTTTCACCTTATAGCGTGATTAAAAGTGAATATTTTGTCTTTACTCTGTGATGATTTGTGTATTTGTCTGTTTCTGCCTCATTCTCGGATGCTGTCTGACAAAGTGAGTTTGCACGTGTCAACACTGATACAGTAGAGCATGTTCGTTAAGTGTCTTTCTTACAGGAAAACTCCAAACACAAAGGTTTTTAGTGCCTGTAGGCTCTGAAAAGTTTAAAAATCATTGTTATAAAACATTATTACAACATGTTTTCATGACTTAATGAGCAACAGTCAAATTTAAGCAGCTTATAGTTCGTTTTTCCTGATTTTGTTTTTGATGCATTCTGGTTTTCCCTGTTTTATTACCCATAATTCACTGGGTTTCCTCTGTTTCTGCTCCTCAGCATCTGTGCTGGGCTTGAATGTTTCAGCTCCACTCGCAGATGATAACATGACTCTGCTGGTAAGTGACAAAGGACAGAAAACATCTTTTCTGTTCCTCTTTGTGAAGGTAACTGCTACAAACGCACTTAAGTGACTGACTTGCGTCACCAGTTGTTGTTTATTTATTACATACTGTATATTGTGTCGTGATCTCACCAAGCAGTTTCTGAAGTCTGACTCACAGAAATCCGGATCATATTTTCCGAACATCTCAGGAGAGAAAATAGGTCTTAACCTTCAGCCGAGCAGCAGCTCTCACACGGTCTTTAGAGGCCGACGTTAAATCAAATTAAACTCCGGTGTCAGGAGCCCGTTACTGCGGTTACGTGAGGATGAAAGGCCAAACTCTACAGAGAAACGCATGGTTTCAAAGACACCCGCATTTTTTATGGACGGTCCCTTAAACGCCGTATAAACACCTGACCCCGGTTAAAATCATTGTTCTCATCCTCCGGCTCACAGACCTAGATGACTAGGTATTGGTGCATTGGTGCCTTTTACTGCTACACACCTGACGTTCACATGACATCCAATTTATACACTTTTGCGTCACCGTATGCACGCAGATTTCCCCCCAAAGACGCTCGTCTAAACGGGGAATAAAGAGTGAGAACGCAACGCCACTTTAGTGTTTCCTGTCCAGATCATCTCCGTCTAAACGGGACCCTAGACCAGTTGCATGTTGGCAGAACGCCACCTACTGCACCGGAGGAAGAGTTACTCCGCCATTCTTCGCTTTCTACCACGCTCATGTTCACGAGGAGATCTGGTGTAACCCGGTTATTCACTGAACCGAGGACAGACCGTACTCAGGTTACTGCTGTGACTGTAAACTCACCAGGAAGTCCTGTTTCAGTAAAGTTCAAGGATTGATTCTGAGGTGTTTGTTAAATATGATCCCAGGAGTGTTTAAATGAGGAGCTCTCTGGCTCCTGTGTTGTTTTTTCTTCTGTTATCGCTTTTCTTTTTCTCTCTTTCGTGCCTGCTCCCCTCCTTCCTTTCATCCTCCCTTCTCCGTCTTCAACCCCCCCCCCCGTCCCACCCTGTGTTCTCCCACTTCACCTGTCTCTGTAGTTTAACTTGACAGACATGGACTGGAGCCAGCTGAGTAAGAAGGAGTGTGTGAAGTACGGTGGCATGCTGGTGGGGAACTCCTGTAAGTATGTTCCTGACTTGGCCCTCATGTCCTTCATCCTCTTCTTTGGCACCTACTCCATGACCGTGTCTCTGAAGAAGTTCAAGTTCAGCCGCTACTTCCCCACAAAGGTAAGACGGCTTCACACGAGACCTCCGTTGATTTCCCACAGTTTTCTCTCCCACCCTGTGAAGCAGTGAACCTGCATGTGAACTCTTCATATTCTTGTGTATATGCATGAAAGCTTCAATTTGAATGATAAAGCTGGTGAAATCCTTATTTTTCTTGTTGCTATAAAAAGATGCCACCGCCTGTATGCCACCAAATACTCATCACTATCCCAGAATGTGTATTCATCCACAGCTGAAAGTAGTCCCCATCAAATGCACTATTCTGCCTCTTACTCTTTTTGGTCTGACAGGGAACAGGCTCTGTTCCCGTTCACATACCAGAGTTTGAGCCGTCTGGAGCATTTCAATCAAAAATAACTGGGTTCAGAACCTGGGAAGTTCGTTCTGAACCGGAACCTGAAAATAGCTTGGGGTGTGTGAACCGGTTCAACCGTGCCAATCAAAAGATAGCCTTCTCCTCCAGGGGCGTGACCCATAAATGACATGAACATGTGAAAGGAGACGTGTTCTGAGTGATGAGAGAGAGATCAGAGCAGAGGAGAATTAAAGTTTATCAGATATGTGTGATATCTAGTGAATTTGCAGCAGCTTCAGTTTTAAGTTTAAGAACAAATAAAGACCCGTAGAGGAGTCCTGTGTGTTGTTTCTGCTGCTGAGTGAATTGACGGAGGTCAGCTCCGGAGACTCCGACCAGAGAACAAAGTAAAAGTGTCTCCTCCTGTGATTCCTGACCAGGAACAGCAAACACTGAGCTACTGTCAGATACTTTATTGAGTTTCCTTTTAGTGAAATGCTCTGAATTCATCTGTTCTCCCTCATGTAAACAGTTAGGGTGTGTCTAGAGCTTTTATTTTGAAAGGTAAGAACAGGAAGAAGTGACGCTATCTGCGCAGCTTTTATCAAGGTGGAAGTAGAGGAATAGTTTTCCGTCTGCACACAGCGGACCTCTGCTGTTGACAATTCAATGTGATGAGAGGAAATCACCAACATTTAAAATAACAACTTTAACATGGAACTTAATCATAAGGAGCGCTCCACATAACGGCACATTCAGGTGTTACGACCCGGCTCATGGGGAAAGGGAAGCAACTTAAACCAGAATGTTTTTGGTAAAATAGCAACTTATTCATTTGCAGAATAAAAAAAAGAACAGGGAAAAGGGCACGTTGGATGCTGCTCAACTCAAAGAAATAAATATAACTTAAATAACTAAATATAAATATAACTTAAAGAGGCACGCACGCACGCACACACACACACACACACCAGGCCAGTTGGTCAAAGACAAAGGGCCAAAATCACAGTGAGGGCAACTATTTAAGCAGAGGGACGGTCTGGAAGGTGGTAGGTGGGTGGAGGAGATTGCCAGACGCCGCACCAATCAAATCCCCAGCAGAACCAGGAAGTAGGGAGGTCTCGTGCCAGCATATCCTCAGCAAGGGATCCCACATCCTGCTTAGCATAGATGCACAACACAGATACACAGATACTGGAGGAGGCCGTAACACCAGGTTATTTATGCTCCCCAGTAACACACCAGGCTCACTGTGCACAACACATTTACTGAACACGCCCTCGTCCTTGATTACAGTGATACAAAAAACTGATGCAGCAAAAAGGTTCCAAGAATTCTTAACGGCACCGGTTCAAGAACCCGTTCCCTGTCAGTCGAAAGAACACTGTATGAGAGTACGGAGCCCTTGTTTTCCTGGGTTGTTGATGAAAAAAAGAAAATAGATATCACCAGATTCATCCTTCACAGCTGCTGAACATCTGCACCAAATATCAGCAGCTGTCATTTAAAGACACACCGACTGCAGCCGGCCTCATCCCTTCCTTCCTCGTCCCCATCCAAGCCTCCACCCTTAAAGAGATATTTCAGGTGTTTGAAGAGTGGTTGTGTGAGGTGCTTATCCAGAGGTAGTGTGTTACTTCAGTAGACGACACGGGCAGAGGTAAAACGTACTTTAGTCACCTTAAAAGAGGGTCCACACTCCACAGCCTTTTCAATCCCCAGGACATTGCACACATTCACTTTTAATATGCATGAAAAAGTATTGTTATAATACATTATTTTATCTAGTGAAGTGTCCTGCACTTGGTCCTGATTGCAGTTTGAAGATATTTTGATCTCGGTCTGATCTCTTAGTATTTCATTCATTCATTCGTTCATCTTCAATCACTTGTCCCTGTCGGGCGTGAGGCGGGGTCCCCCCTGGACAGGACGCCAGTCTATCACAGGACACATAGAGACAAACAGAGACAGACAACCATTCACACCTACGGGTGATTTAGAGTCATCAATGAACCGAACACCTGCACGTCTTTGGACTGTGGGAGGAAACCGGAGAACCCGGAGAAAACCCACGCAGACACGGGGACAACATGCAAACTCCACACAGAATGTCGATGCGTCTTTATTGTTATTGCCGCCGTTGTCCTGCTTGTTGCCCTGAGGATGTTTGCGTGTTAGTGTTGCTGTTGTTGTTGCTTTTATGAGACCAAAGACAAATTTCCACATCGTGGACAATAAATGAAACCAAACCAAACACACTTGACTTTGGATAAACAGCTCATACAACCACACAAACAGCCGTACTATCCCTTTAAAACACCCATATCTGTGCCAGAGCGTCCTCTCCCATGTCCTCTGCTCTCCCTGAATGTGCTCCAGCTCCGTTCCATCATCAGTGACTTTGCCATCATCCTGTCCATCCTCGTCTTCTGTGGACTGGATCACCTGATGGAGCTGGACACCCCCAAACTGCACGTGCCCACCCAGATCAAGGTCCACTCTTCCCTAAATACCCTTCTCACCTTTCCCCAAACTCTGTTTTGTTTCATGTCCCCTCTCACTTGCGTTCCTTTCCCACCGATGATGTCGTGTTTATGCATTTCTAATCAGCTGTTTGATTCAGTGTGGATTCATCGATGCAATGATTATAACTTCTCTTTTTTCCCGTCTTCATTTCCTCGTGTTCACACCTTTTTCTTCACACACACACACACACACACCTCCCCCCCCCTTCTCCGCCCTCGTCCTCCTCCTCCCTTTTTGTCGTAGCTGAGGAAGCTAATCAGTGATTTTGCCATCTTCATGTCAATCATGTCCTTTGTGGGTCTGGATATGTTGATGGGGTTAGACACAGCCAAACTAATCGTTCCAACTGAGTTCAAGGTATTTGATTTCTCCCCAAACATGTGGCTGTTTATGTGCATGTGTGTGTGTGTGTGTGATGTGTGTTTTTAAATCTGCGTGCATGCAGAGGTGGAGAGTCAGTCCAGCCTGGTTCTGTTCAGTCTGTTTACTCACAGTTTGTAGATGGCGTCATAAATAGGAGGAAACTGCTGCATGCTAGTATGTTTCTGTTGACTTCACAGCCTATACCATACATTTATTGTGTGTGTGTGTGTGTGATCAGCCCACACGTCCCGACCGCGGCTGGTTGGTGATGCCCTTCGGTAAGAACCCCTGGTGGTGGTACGTGGCCAGCTTCGTTCCCGCCCTCCTGGTCACCATCCTCATCTTCATGGACCAGCAGATCAGCGCCGTCATCGTCAACCGCAAAGAAAACAAGCTGAAGGTAAAATCCACCGGGAGCAGAAGTCTGTCCCTCTGTCCGTCTGTCCGTCTGTCCCTCTGTCCCTCTGTCCGTCTGTCCGTCTGTCCCTCTGTCCCTCTGTCCGTCTGTCCGTCTGTCCCTCTGTCCGTCTGTCCCTCTGTCCGTCTGTCCCTCTGTCCGTCTGTCCCTCTGTCCGTCTGTCCCTCTGTCTCTCTGTCTGTCTGTCCCTCTGTCCGTCTGTCCCTCTGTCCGTCTGTCCCTCTGTCCCTCTGTCCGTCTGTCCATCTGTCCATCTGTCCCTCTGTCTGTCTGTCCCTCTGTCCGTCTGTCCCTCTGTCCGTCTGTCCCTCTGTCCGTCTGTCCCTCTGTCCCTCTGTCTGTCTGTCCCTCTGTCCGTCTGTCCCTCTGTCCGTCTGTCCCTCTGTCCGTCTGTCCTTGGATTTTACGTCCATCCGATCGACTTCGAGCTCTTGAGATCTTCGGGACATCAGAGGAAATCGCAGTTTCCTGAAATGAATTAGTGAATTGGTTTTAGTTCTTAATTAGTTCACTTTTTCACACAGACTTGAGCAGAAAGGGCATAAATGATTTTTATTATTTCTTGTCCTGTCATTTGTCAAGATCTTCTGACTTATTTTTCAAAATATTACGACTTCTTTAACACAATCTTACGACGTTTGTCACAATAGTACGTTTTTCCCTCAATATTACGATTTTTTTTATCAGTCTTACGAGTTTATTTCTTTAAATATTTCTACTTTTTTTCACAGTTTTCCGACTTTCTCTCTAAAAATATTACGACTTTTTCCTCCACAATCTTTTACGCCTTTTTATTCACAATCTTCAGATTTATTTCCGAAATGTTCCGACTTTTTTGACACAATCTTTTATGACTTTTTTATCCTTGTGACTTCTGTCACAATCTTGCGACTTTATTTCTCCAAAAATTCAGACTTTTTTTGTATCAATCTTCTGACTTTTTTACACAAAATATTACAACTTTTTTGATACAATCTTTTTACGACGTTTGTCACAATCCTCTGACTTATTTTTCTTAAAAAATTCAACATTTATTGTATCAATCTTACGAGTTTATTTCTTGAAATATTTCTATATTTCTTCTTTTTTTTCATAGTTTTCTGACTTTTTCTCTAGAAATATTACGACTTTTTCTGCCACAATCTTCCGATTTATTTCTCAAAATATTACGACTTCTTTGACACAATCGTTTGACTTTTTGTCACAATCAATCAATTTTGTCACATTTAATCCGTGTTTACGGGACAATAACGCAGGAATCAGGACGCTGGAGATATCGTAGCGTCAGTTCTTATAGTTATGAATTTGTGATGTTCTGTATCTGTTTAGCCTGACATCGCAGCGTAACGACGATTTGGTATAAAAGCAAAAAGCACCTATATGACAGACTTTTGGATTTAAACCCTAAAATAATGTTTAAGATATGTCTTACTAACTTTAAATAAATAAATAAATGACAGTTAATGATAGACATGAGAGATTTTGTACGTAAAGTCAGACGCAGCCTCCTGAGAGGGGAAAGTACAGTCAGAGGAATCATCGAACTGTGATTTTCCACTTCCTGTCTCGTCCGTGTCTTGGCTGCAGAAAGGTTGTGGGTACCACCTGGACCTGTTCTGGGTGGGCGTGCTGATGGCGGCGTGCTCCTTCATGGGTCTGCCCTGGTACGTAGCCGCTACCGTCATCTCCATCGCACACATTGACTCCCTGAAGATGGAGAGCGAGTCGAGCGCGCCTGGAGAGCAGCCGCAGTTCCTCGGAGTCAGGTATTCTTCTTATCCTGACAGTGTACGTGTGTGTGTGTGTACGTGTCTGTGTGTGTGTACGTGTGTGTGTGTGTGTGTGTGTGCGTACGTGTGTGTGTGTGAATCTTTCCCACTGTATACATTTAACATCATGTGATCCTTTATTTCCAGGGAGCAGCGGTTGACAGGTATTCTGGTGTTCGTCCTGACCGGACTGTCCATTTTCCTCGCTCCGGTGCTTCAGGTAAGTTAGTCGATGCTTAACGTTGCTTTAACGTTCACGTATCCTTTAATGTTATGTTTGAACTGCTGTTCTTTTTACTTCAGTACATCCCCATGCCGGTCCTCTACGGAGTGTTCCTCTACATGGGAGTGGCCTCGCTGAGTGGCATCCAGGTAGGTCCTCTGCACTCCCACTGTGCCTCCGTCCCGTGCCCCGTGCTTAAGGGTACTTGTCCCCCCCTCCAGGCCCGTTTGTACTCACACTACCTGGGCCTCGGAGAATGCTTCTTGCTGCCTATACGTCATCACGCCGTAACACGTCACACGCATTGATGACGTCATGGCGATGCGTGGCTTTGTTTCCAGATCTTTCCGTAGACCTCGGAGTTTTTGTGCGTCTTGTCGACTGTTTTTGAATCTTTTCATCGACCAAATCTGCAGTAAACACTCCACCTCCGCATCACACCAACGTGAACCTTTCACCGCCATTGTTTGAAATGTCCGCGCATGGTCCCTCCTTCTTTTCTCTACGTCCCAACAGGCGCACAGGAAATGACCTCAGAACCGTCGTAGGCCTCGTGCTCGTACACGTGTGCACGCTCGTGCTCGTACACGTGTGCACGCTCGTGCTCGTACACGTGCAAACGTGCTTTACTAAAGCCCACCTCTCCCAAACGGGCCGTGGACGGCAAGCGTGCCGCTCCTAGACGTGGTACAGTTGCACTCACACTGGTCAAAGGAACCAGACTTTAGCTGTGACACGTGTTGGGACACGGGACGGAGGCACAGTGTGAGTGCGCCCTTAGGGAGGATTTACCAGATGGATGAGAGGTATAAAGGGAAATAGAATCGCATAAAATAGAAGCTAAACATAAGTACAAATACAAGAGTATTTTATATATATATTATATATGAGCGTTGTTTCAGCGGCGGGGGGCGGGCCAACACCTGAGAACGTGTTGTGTGTGTTTGTGCTGCAGTTCTGGGAGCGCATCAAACTGTACCTGATGCCGCCCAAACACCAGCCCGACTTCTCCTTCCTGCGACACGTCCCTCTGAGGCGAGTCCACCTCTTCACCCTGGTCCAGATCGTCTGTTTGGCCGTCCTCTGGATCCTCAAGTCCACCTTCCTGGCCATCATCTTCCCAGTGATGGTGAGTGTGTTACAGTAGTCTTCAGTGTTTTTACTGCAGTGAAGCGTCTGAACTCTTCCTCCCTCTGCGCGTGTGTAGATCCTGGGTCTGATGGTCGTGCGGAAGCTTCTGGATCTGATGTTCTCGCAGCATGACTTGGCGTGGCTGGACGACATCCTGCCCGACAAAGACAAGAAGAAGAAGGAGGACGACAAGACCAAGAAGATGAAGAAGAAGGCGGTGGAGCCCGAGAGCGACGAGGAGGTGAGGGGGGAACAAACGTCTGCTACTGCGAGCGTCATTCTTCTTCTCTCCGCGTTAACCATGTTTTTAAATGTGCCGCTCCGTGTGCTGTGGGTGTGTCGGTCCTGGGTTTGTTCTCTCTGACTAATACTCTTCTCCTCTCTGTCCCACAGTGTTGCTGAAAAGGCACTGTACAACACTTACTACAGCCTCCTTCTATCAGTGTGTGTGTGTGTGTCGTCCTCTCCTGCTGTTGTTTGCTCCTGCTGTTAGCGTTAGCGTGGTGGTTAAAGGGTCGGGCTGATGCTTTTCTATATTTCTGTCCACAAATCCTCTAAAAAAGACCAAAATCAGGAACTCTCATGGAGGGCGTTTGTTGAATTAGTCATAATAATAAAACATTTTACTTGTTGGCACCTTTCACACACTCAAAGACGCCTTTCAAACATTTATAAAACACATAAATAAAAGCAACACTAGAGATGTATCAAGAGCAGAATCAAGGTGGATGTGGTGAGAGTTATGTCTGATCCAGACAGAAGTCTTTTAGGTTGTGATTTGAACTGATACATTAATTTATTATTATTGTTTTTTATTATTAATGTTATTTCAAATGTTAAACATTGAAAAAACCTGGAAGTCAAAACAAACTACAGTGTGAATCATTGATGTGTTTACATGCACAAAATATAAAAACACCATAAAAGAAGCAAACAAACATGAGAAAGTAAAGTTCAGACGAGTCCGCGAGTACAAAGAAACGCTCGTTTTCAAGAAGTAAGAAGGAAAAAACAGGAAATTCACGTCATGTTTTCATTCGATCTACCAAAAAAAACTATTATTCAGAATTCAAGCCTTCACTTTAATAAATATCAGTGACTTTGTTCTTTCTTTGCACGACAAAACACGTTAAAAACAGCAGAAATAAGTCAAAATGTCTGTTTTTTCACTGCGCTCTACCAAAAAAAACTATGATCGTCCCATTGAATGTGTTATTTATTCCACTGATGAGAGGAAAAACAGGAGAATGCACGTTTTTCGTCTCTTTTATGTGTCGGCTGCGTCGTTTTACTGAAAAAAAAATCTAAATTTTGACTAATTTTGTAAAATTCTCACGAGTTAAAAACAGCAGAATTAACTCAAAATGTCTCCTTTCTTTAATTGATCTAAAAAACTTTTAATGTTGCTTCTATAAAAACCAAATAATATCAGAATATTCTCCCGTTACTTCATCAGGACATTCAGAAAAAGGTCTTATTAGGAATACGCTGTTTAACTGAAGCGTACGTTAGTGTGCACGTGAGAGATCGTGGAGCTCTGCGGCCCAGAGGAAGATCACAGAGATACAGATCACATGAGTCTGATCCTTTAAAGCCCCGGTTTGTCCTGCATGCCCACCGCCTCCTCTTTGTGCCCCTCAGCCCAACAGCTCTGCCCCCCCTCCAGTGAAGATCCCCGTGGAGGCCGTAGAGCCCCACACACTCCGAGCTAACCCCCCCACCCCAAACCAGACCTCTGACTGTGAGTACAGCGGCCCTTTGATGTGACACTTTGGTTGAATGTTTGAATGTGACACATGAAGTGATGAAGTGATGAAGTGATGATGGAGCTTCTGGTGGATGTTGCTCCTGGACACAGATTTTACATCTTTAGACATTTCACAGTGGACACTTCTAAAAACACACTCATGGTATAGGATGTTGAAAAAGGTCAGAATATTTCCAAAAAATGCATAAATCCTTCATAGATAGTGTGTCTGAAGCAGTCATGGCATCATTTGTTGAAAAAAAGTTAAACATTTTATCAAAAACTAAGCGGAAAATGTCGAAAAAGTTGATCAAAGTCAAAATAAATCTCCAAAAAATGCTTAAATAAGTCAAAGGACAGTTTGTCTGAAGTGGTCGTGGCAAAATTTGAAGATAAAAGTCAAGAAAAGTCATAAAAGTTCTTCCAAAAACTAAGCCAAAGAAAAAGGGGACAGTGTAAATATGTTGGAAAAGTCAAAATATATTTTAAAAATGCTTAAATCAGTCAAAGGATAGCGTGTCTAAACCAGGCATGGTATTATTGGTTTGAAAGTTGAGAAAAGTCATTTCTTTGTTTCAATGCTCTTAAATAAAGTCAAACAGTTTCAGGAAAGTCATAAAAAGTCAGTGTAGTGTGATGGAAAAAGTCCAAGAAATGCTTAAATCCGTCATAGGATAGTGCGTCTAAACCACTCAGGGCATCGTTTGATGATAAAAGTCAAGAAGTGTGTCCAAAAACGAAGCCAAGAAAAACAAATATAATATATATAATATGTCGAAAAACAAAAGTATTGTGTTATATTTTGAAAAAAGGAGATGATCAGTCGTGGCATAGCACCGTCGTTCTGTTGAGATCTAAACACGACGATGGTCCAGAGCAACCTCCAGAGATGAAACTGTTCATGTTCCATAGTTTACAAATGTCTTTTTGTTCACCTCTATCAACTGTGTGCGTGTGTGTGTGTGTGTGTGTGTGTGTGTGTGTGTGTGTGTGTGTTGTGCATATGTTCTTCTTGTGTCCGTGTGTGTGTGTGTGTGTGTGTGTGTGTTGTGCACATGTTCTTCTTGTGTGTGTTTTCCTGCAGGAGATGAACCCGTACTCGACAGTCACGTCCGATCAGAATGAGTTAGACCGCAGGTACTGTGTGCTGAAACTGCACGTGCCCTACAGTGACCTGCTTTCCCCACCCGACACACACTCCGGCTGGGACGACCACTCCGCCGCCTTCAGACACACACACACACGTAGACACACACATAGACACAGAACACACACGTGAGAGGATGGTGTCTGATCTGGATTGTTTTGTACAGTTAAAGTAGGAGAAAGTGCTGCTTAGCAACAACTGCACGAGGCTGTTTTCAGTCTAGAGTTGTTTCTTCTGCAGGTCGGGCTTTTTTCTTATTTAGTGAAACTTTCACTTTATCCAAATAAACGCACCGGGGGGTTCATCCTGATGGGATTTTGGTTGTTTCTTGTTAAATTCCCTTCTTGACTTAAACTCATTTCTACCGTTTTCCCCTGGAACGACTCTTCATTCATCTCTTTAAGTGAAATTACAGCGTTTAATCATCCCACTGTCATTTTCACTCATCAAATAAGACACAGAATTTTATTTAATGTAACAACTGTTAAGGTAGAAATCCAGGAGAGATGCTAACAGCCGGACATGGCTAACAGTGATTAGCTCGGGGCAGCACGGTGAAGGCATTCAAAGGTCTTTTTTAACCACTAATGCTGCTGAAAATAACAGCAAACCTCTGCAGCAGCATGAGAAGAGTCCCTACACACACACACACACACACACGAGAAGAGTCCCTACACACACAACAAAGCAGCAATGGGCTCCTTCCACTGTAATGGACTTTACTATGAGAGGAGCTGGTACAGGGGCCAGTAGGTAAGTCTTTAAAACACTCTTTTAATAAACTCTGGCTTCTCTAACTACGTTTGCATACTTAATATCTTTGAGTTGCGGACAAAATAAGACGTTTGAGGGCGTCGTCTTGGGCTTTTGGAAACTCTGATCCACATTTTCTGACATTTTAGACCAAACAACGAATCAATCAATGTATAAAATTAATGAAATAACCGTAAGTTGCAGCTTTAGTCGGGACTTAAGACGAACTGTTTTCACCAAACGCTCTCATTTGACATGTGCACCGTTCACTGACGCGTGTTTCTGGAAACATCTTGACTCATATTTGTTCAGCTTTGCCGAGTTTGACTGGTGTGAGTTTGGTGATTCTGGTTCGTCTATAGTGTAAAGAGTAAAGTAGCGTGTTAGTTTTGCAGTTATTTACCTTTATAAATAAGTAACCTGTTACTTTTGAACAGGAACCGTCTGCACCTGTGACCAGAGGAGAGAAGGTGACTGGAAAAGTCTCTGTCCAGCTCTGGTTCACTAACTACGCTGATGACGCTTTGTTGTGTGTGTAGGGACTCTTCTCATGCTGCTGCAGAGGTTTGCTGTTATTTTCAGCAGCATTAGTGGTTAAAAAAGACCTTTGAATGCCTTCAGCGTGCTGCCCCGAGCTAACCACTGTTAGCCACGTCCGCCTGTTAGCGACTCTCCTGGATTTCTCCGTTAATAGTTGTTACAGAAAAAATGGATTATTTGATGATCAAAGTGCAGAAAAAGACGATTTGACGCTGTAATTTCACTTGAATGATTGTGTTTGTGGGTGAAATGCGGCAGAAGAAGCGACTGCAGCTTAGTCGTAACATTAACCATGAACGTGTGTTCCTACAGCTCTTCCTGCACCTCAGCCGTGGTAAATCACATATTTATAAATACTTTATTTCACTTCTTCACATTAAATCTGATGTTATTGTTCTATAAACACAAAAAGCAGAATATCGAGCTGCATCTGAATTATGTCTGTATTTTATTTTTCACTGTCAGAAGAATGAGACACGTGTTAATCTTTAGTTTCAGTTATTAAATTAATTTATCACTATTTTGATTATTGATTTGGTTTTTTTAACCGCTGCTGCTCTGTTTGTGTGTGTGTGTGTATGTGTGTGTGTGTGTGTGTGTGTGTTGTGTGTGTGTGTGTGTGTGTGTGTGTGTGTGTGTGTGTGTGTGTGTGTGTGTGTGTGTGTGTGTGTTTGCGTGTGTGTGGTGTGTTCTGTGAGGTCACACCTGTACTCCGTGTGTGTTTGTGTGTGTGTGTGTGCTGTGAAGTAACACCTGTACTCCGTGCATGCACGCACGCACGCATGCACGGAGTACAGGTGTTACTTGTGTGTGTGTTTGCATCCGTACTTGTGTGTTTGTCTGTGTGTGTGTGTGCGTGCGTGTGTGCGTGTGTGTGTGTGCGTGCGTGCGTCCGTACTTGTGTGTTTGTCTTTACGTGCGTGCGTTTGTGTGTGTGTGCACGTCCGTACTTGTATGCGTGTGTGTGTGTGATGGAGAGTAAACGTGTAACCTGACCGGTTCCGCAGCATCACTCTGCACCTGAAGATCTCCTGCCCCGACTCCCCGGCCCACTCCCACACCTCCAGCCTGGCCCCCGGGGACGCCCCGCCACACCTGCAGCCGCCGCCGCGCCCGCCCCCGCCCCAGGTCAGCATCCAGGTGGACTCAGACCGCGAGGACTCGGGCTTCTACTCCAGAAAACACCACCACAACCACCACCGCCACCGCCGCCTCCCCGCCCCCCAGGACCGACTGCCTCCCCCTGGAACACACAGAGACTTGGATGAGAAGGTGCACGCTCACTTCGGTGACTCGTGTGCAGAGACCGTCCTGTGACACACACACACACACGGAGTACAGGTGTGACCTCACAGCACACACACACACACACACGGAGTACAGGTGTGACCTCACAGCACACACACACACACGGAGTACAGGTGTGACCTCACAGCACACACACACACACACACACACACACGGAGTACAGGTGTGACCTCACAGCACACACACACACACACACACGGAGTACAGGTGTGACCTCACAGCGCACACACACACACACACGAAGTACAGGTGTGACCTCACAGCACACACACACACACACACAGTACAGGTGTGACCTCACAGCACACACACACACACACAGGTGTAACATGTTGCAGACTCGTCCCTCGGTGTGTTTTCTACCTTTTCTCCTGGTTTCACCTGTTTTCAGGGCACGCCGCGCTCTGACCCGTTCTGACCCGCTCTGACCCGTTCTGACCCGCTCTGTAAAGACCCGCTCTGACCCGTTAAGCTGCGTCACAACTGTTTGATTCTCATTCATTTAAACATTAACACACGTTCACGCTGGTTTTGTGCATTTTGATGTAAAACCCTGAAATTAATAAAACAGCATTTAAACCGTCTGTTTTCACTCACACGTCTTATTTAATGTTGTTCTTCCTTTATTACGTTAATTACAGCTTTACTTTACTTTATTAAATAATTAAATACTTTACTTTATTAAATCTGAAGTTTAGTTTTTATTTGCATTGTTTTAATTTAATTTTAAAAAAATAAGATTTTATGTATTTAATTCACTTTTAATGCATTAGTTAAATTTTTAATTCACTTGTATTCGTTTAATTTTAAGTATTTAGTTTTGTTTTTAATCCGAGTTATTTACTTTCGTTTTAATTTATTTAATTCTAATAAAAAAGATTTTCATCAATTTAAATACGCATTTAATTTTGATGTTAATTTTGTTTTTAATGGCTGATTTAATATGAATTATAGTTTTAATTCCTGATTTTAATGCATGAGAAACATTAATGTATATTTTTATTTTAAGGACATTTTCACATTCTCTCGTACTGAAGAAGCTTTTTTTAAACTTTCCCTCAAAATAAACTGAAAGTTTCTTCAACACTGGGGAAAAAAAACAACTTTAAATAGAGAATAATCTGCAGCAGCACGTTCTTCACATTGAGATTAAAACATAAAACAACAACAACAACAGAACTTATGAAAGAATAAAGTGAGCAGGTTTTGAGAGAAGAAGCCATTTTCTTTATTATCATCAACAGTTGAACAGCAGCAGCTTCAGATGATTAAACATCAGCGTGCGTCAGCGTTTAAACATCAGCGTTTCACTTCAAACACAAACTTTAGATTTTAACTTTGTGCCAAAAACACTTCAACACTGAAGCAGCAAAACTCAGGAACGCTTTAAAACTTTATTCAAAGAAAAAAATAAATAAAAAAATAACTGAATGAGCTGAAGCGGTTTTAACACCAGAGGAGAAGCTGAGACTTTGATCAGCAGGACTCAGTTTCCCCCCCTCAGACGCAGGACCAGGTGCAGGGTGGACTCTTTCTGGATGTTGTAGTCGGAGAGGGTGCGTCCGTCTTCCAGCTGTTTACCAGCAAAGATGAGCCTCTGCTGGTCCGGAGGGATGCCCTCTTTGTCCTGGATCTTGGCTTTGACGTTCTCAATGGTGTCGCTGGGCTCCACCTCCAGGGTGATGGTCTTCCCCGTGAGGGTCTTGACGAAGATCTGCATGCCACCACGGAGACGCAGGACCAGGTGGAGGGTGGACTCCTTCTGGATGTTGTAGTCGGAGAGGGTGCGTCCGTCTTCCAGCTGTTTACCAGCAAAGATGAGCCTCTGCTGGTCCGGAGGGATGCCCTCTTTGTCCTGGATCTTAGCTTTGACGTTCTCAATGGTGTCGCTGGGCTCCACCTCCAGGGTGATGGTCTTACCGGTGAGGGTCTTGACGAAGATCTGCATGCCACCACGGAGACGGAGCACAAGATGGAGCGTGGACTCCTTCTGGATGTTGTAGTCGGAGAGGGTGCGTCCGTCTTCCAGCTGTTTACCAGCAAAGATGAGCCTCTGCTGGTCCGGAGGGATGCCCTCTTTGTCCTGGATCTTGGCTTTGACGTTCTCAATGGTGTCGCTGGGCTCCACCTCCAGGGTGATGGTCTTGCCTGTCAGGGTCTTGACGAAGATCTGCATGCCACCACGGAGACGCAGGACCAGGTGCAGCGTGGACTCCTTCTGGATGTTGTAGTCGGAGAGGGTACGGCCGTCTTCCAGCTGTTTACCAGCAAAGATGAGCCTCTGCTGGTCCGGAGGGATGCCCTCTTTGTCCTGGATCTTGGCCTTCACGTTCTCTATGGTGTCGCTGGGCTCCACCTCCAGGGTGATGGTCTTCCCCGTGAGGGTCTTCACAAAGATCTGCATCTTGACACTTTGAGAAAAACAGAGAAGTTTGAGGTTTCTATTGAAATTATTTGCATTTACACTTTAATTCAGGAACGCTCTGAAACCACAACACTGAACTTAGTTAAGAGTTTATTTTCTGGATTAACTGAAATTAATTTAATTGATAAACGGCACAAACTTCTAAATCTCTGCGATGCTCAGCCGTCTTACACTGTTTGTTAAAACCATAAAAACATTAGATATTTGTTTGCTTTTATTTCTTTGAGAAAGGAGAAAAAATAATAAAAATCATACAAACGTTTGCAAACACATTTTCTGTGGCTCCACTGGTGCAGACGA
>NC_139841.1:28341157-28348657 GCF_963691815.1 Echiichthys vipera
CGAAGAGATCCAGCAGCATCACTCCACCACACTCAGTCGACCCCAACAAACTTCAATAGGGATCCAGACAACACCCCAGACAATTACCAAAACCCATTCCACTTCTCTTCCCTCCCCTTACCCAATCTACAAAACCCCTTCCCTCACACGTCCCATCCGACTCCCATCTACCCTCACACCAAACCATCCGACTGCCAGGACACACCAAGACGGACGACTACAACACCCCATAGACCCGGACAAAACACCACCGACTCCAACTTCCTCTACTCCACTCTCATTCAGAACACGCAGAGTCACCTGGGGACCCCTGCCAACCTTCAACAGACCCACCACTCCTCACGCCCCCCTTTCCCCCATCCTTCCCCTCACCCCCTCCCGCAAGCACCCATTCAAGCCCCCAGCCCTCAAAAAAACCACAGCTCAGGTCCATTATCCCACCTACCAATTCCCCACCATGGAAGAACTCCAAACCATTACCCTCAGCACCCAGTCCAATGTTTCAGTCCTTATTACCGATGCCATCTCTTCCTCCCCCCAGTCAGATGCCGCAGCTGCCCTTGTGGACCAGGCCGAGCAACAACTGCCCCCACCGGAAAAAACTAAAAAGGCAGAAATGATGACAGGGTCCATTAAGGTCAATCATGACCCAAATACAACCCCTTCTGAGCCCTCCCCACATACACCAACGGAGGGCCTGCTGCTCGGCCTACTCCCCACGGGTACTGTGGCACTCCACACATCTTACACACATAACATGCCCCCCCCTCCCCCATCTACAGATAATTCCCCTCCTCTAGCCTTCTCTTCTCCCTTCTCCAGCTCAACTCTTCCACATCCATCCACCTCCCACGACTCCCCCCCTTCCCCAAATTCTATTCCCCCCTCCCCACCTAACATTCTAGAAGAAAACCCTAATATGGAAAACCTTCCCTCACCCCTCCGACCCATCCCTGTATCACCCAACAACTCCACTCATCCCCCCTCCCCCTTACCAACCGCTCAGCAACCACCCCCACCTACCAACATCAAACAATCCCCCAACCTGACGTCCCTCTCCAGACCCACGTACCACATTGCACGCCCTAACCGCAAGATCCAGGACTGGTCATTTAAACCCCGCAGACCCATCATCATTCTAGGCGACTCAAACATCAACAGAATCCCAGCTCACACCCACCCCCAAATCCAACTCGACAGCTACCCTGGCGCCAATTCATATCACTTCTTAAAAATTGCCGAAAAAACCTCACCCTACCCCCATGTTAAAATCGTCATCCTCTCCATAGGCCTCAATAACAAAGACCAGGACCCCAGACAAACCTCCATCAAACAATTCAAATCCCTATTCCGTCAAGCCAAGTCGACCTTCCCCAATGCAGACATATACTTCCCCGTCATCAACTTTTCACCGAACCTCACTCCCACCCAAAAAAGCAATCTCACCTACATCAACAACGTCATGGTCACTCACTTCCCATCACTCCTGGAAATCCCACACGACACATTCACCACAGAAAAAGACAACACTCACTGGACACCCACCACAGCCCGCCACATATTTGAGAACTGGTTACACCAACTAAATTTACACTAACTACCAAAGCCAACCCGGACACACAGTCACACAATCCACCCACACATCACCACCAGGACCTGGATTGGAACTCCCCCTCCAACATCCTCAATCTGGCCACACTGTTCACACCCTCCACAGCACAATCCCAACTTCTAGAGAGGGGGCTGTCATTTATCCCACGTCCCACCCACCTGGACCGGGAGGAACTTCAAAGGGACCTTCATAACTTCCATAGACGACTTAAAATCATCGACTACTTCCACCTCAAACCAGACAGACCAACAGCTACCTTCACCCACCCCTCCTATTGGGAACCCCCCCCAGATAACCTTCACCCCCTTACCCTTCATCTCATCAAACACAATAAAAGGGCCCTTCGTCATTTCCGGTCCCCGACAGATACCCCAGATAATCTGTCGGGACCGGAACGTAGGGCCCTTACCGAACTGACCCGCAACCCAAACATCATTTTCAAACCCGCAGACAAAGGCTCCAAAATTGTCATTATGGACCGCCAACACTACCTCCTTGAGGCCAACAGACAACTAAACAATAAAACCTATTACAAACAACTACATGACACCATCCAACCCCAAACACAGCTAAAACTCAGAAACATCATACAGGACCTCCACAATAAAAAATATATCAACACCAAACAAAAACACTTCCTCTCTGGACCGGACAACCCACGCCCCCGCTACTTTTACCTCCTCCCCAAAATACATAAACAACCCGACACCTGGACCATTCCCTTTGAAGTTCCCCCCGGCAGGCCAATAGTCTCCGATTGCAACAGCTCCACATACCACATCTCCCAATATATCGATCATTTCTTAGGCCCCCTCTCTACCCAGCACCCCAGCTACATCAAAGACACCTACGACTTTATTGACAAGATCCGCTCCATCACTGTCCCCCCACAATCACTCCTCTTCACCATCGACATCGACAGCCTCTACACCAACATCAACACTGCACTTGGAATACATACACTACAAACAATATTTAATAAAAACCCAGACCCCACACGCCCGGATAAAGAACTGCTCCAACTCACACAACTCTGTCTCACCAACAATGACTTCCTTTTCAATAATCAGTTTTACTTACAGGTCCATGGCACAGCCATGGGCCAGAGATTTGCACCCTCATACGCCAACCTCTATATGAGCGAGTGGGAGCGAGAAGCCTTAGCAAAATGCACACTACAACCAACACTCTACCTCAGATATTTGGATGACATCTTCGGAATTTGGCCCCATGACCCCTCTACATTCACAGACTTCATCAACATCCTCAATAATCATCATCCATCCATCTCCGTCAAATACACCACAAACACAACACACATCCACTTCCTGGACACCACAATATTTTTTGGACCCCCCAACCCCACAGGCAATACCCTACACACCAAAGTCTACTTCAAACCCACTGACACACATGCTCTCCTCCATAAATCAAGTTACCACCCCAAACACACCTTCAAAGCCATCATCAAATCCCAACTAATACGTTTTTATAGAATCTGTTCTAACATCCTGGATTTCCACACCGCCACAAGAACACTTTTTAACATCTTACGCCTCAGGGGCTATTCCCAACGCTTTTTACGCACAATAAAAAACACAACTCTGGCTTCTCTCGCTCCTACTCGCTCTTCCCCCTCCCCCCTCCCCCTCCCCCATCAGAGGGCTACTCCAACCCAGGTCCTGAAAGTGTCTGGGCCATCTCGTTTCTCCCACATCCCCTACCCGAACCAGGATTTGTATCCTGCCCCTACCCCCCATCCCAACCCCTCACCCTACCTGTCCCCTAACCCTAGCCCTAACCACCCCCCTCCCCCTATGCCTAAACCTAACCCTAACCCTAACCCTAACCACCCCCCTCCCCCTACGCCTAACCCTAACCCAAACCCTAGCCCTAACCACCCCCCTCCCCCTATGCCTAAACCTAACCCTAACCCTAACCCTAACCACCCCCCTCCCCCTACGCCTAACCCTAACCCTAACCCTAACCATCCCCCTCCCCCCACGCCTAAACCTAACCCTAACCCTAACCCTAACCACCCCCCTTCCCCTACGCCTAAACCTAACCCTAACCCTAACCCTAACCCTAACCACCCCCCTTCCCCTACGCCTAAACCTAACCCTAACCGTAGCCCCGACCCTAACCACCCCCCTCCCCCTACGCCTAAACCTAACCCTAACCCTAACCCTAACCCTAACCACCCCCCCTCCCCTACGCCTAAACCTAAACCTAACCCTAACCCTAACCCTAACCCTAACCCTCAGACACCTAATCATAGAAACCCTCCACCACAACCCTCCCCTCACCCCAAACTACCCCTTTCCCCAACCCACCCTGGAGATGACCCAGACACACCGCACATAAACAGACACCCAACACAACACACTCCTCCCCCAACCACACATCTCATCCCTTTTGTGTCCACCTTTTCACACCAAATAACAGGCCTCCATCGCCAAGTCAAACAGAACTTCTCCTCCCTCCACCCTCAACACCCAGCCTTCCACAACCACACAGTCATCTCAGCCTACAGGAAACACAAAAACCTCCAGTCCATCCTCATCAGATCCAAATTCTCTGACCATAGACCGGCATTACCCCTCCAGTACAATCATCACTACAAACACCGCAAATTCATCCAAAACCCATACACACAGACAGAATTCCCCACACTTGGACAATTATCCATTTCCTCCACAAACGTCATTTACATCATCACCTGCACACTCTGTCAAAAACACTACATAGGGGAAACCAAACACTCCATTCACACCCGCCTATCCCAACACCTGTACAACATTGGGGAGGGTCGACTCACCACCCCTCTCGTCCAACACTTCCAAACCCATCCCCCCGACCACCTCATCATTTCAGGACTAGAACAGAACAATCACTGGACAACTTCACAGAGAAAAAGAGCAGAAAAAATCTGGATCCACAGACTTCACACAATAACCCCGGCAGGCCTCAATGACACCTAAACACACCATGCCCCCTCGCCACTTCTCTCACTCCACCTTCTTACCTTCCTCCTTCCTTCCTCCTTTCCTTCCTTCTTCTAATAAGTTGCCCCCCCCCCCTTTCCCCCCCCCCTTTTTTTTAATAATTTTTTTTCCATTTTTTTTTAATTTTTTTTTTTTTTTTTTTTTTTTTTTTTTTTTTTTTCATTTCTTTCCAAATATCCAGCTCCTTATAAGTCTATGGACAAACAATCCCCCTGAGGACAATGGCTCAAGGCTTAAGACGGCAGGCTGCCAACCAGTAGCCCTAAGTTCAATCCCAACCCTACCCACACTCAGGCTACCTCCCCCCCCCCCCCCCTCTACCAATAAAAACAATCACCACCTTTACTCTTCTTATTCTTTTTGTTTTCTTATATATTTCTCCCTCTCCACCCTTTCCCCTTTTCTTTCTTCTATACAATACCCTAGGCCAGTGCAAAAACCAAGTTTAACCCAAAACCCTAACCCCAACCCCAACCCCAAACCCAACCCTAGCCCTAACCCTAACCCTAACCCTAACCCTAGGCCAAACCCTAACCCTAACCCCAACCCTAACCCTAGCCCCAACCCTAACCCTAACCCTAGCCCCAACCCTAACCCTAACCCTAGCCCTAGGGCTTTTTGTGGTGGTTTTGCATCTATTTTTACTCATTTTGCATCTTTTTGTGGTGGTTTTGCATCTATTTTTAGTCATTTTGCATCTTTTTGTGGTGGTTTTGCATCAATTTTTAATCATTTTGCATCTTTTTGTGCTGGTTTTTCATGAATTTTTCATCATTTTGCATCTTTTTGTGGTGGTTTTGCATCTATTTATAGTCATTTTGCATCTTTTTGTGCTGGTTTTGCATCTATTTTTAGTCATTTTGTATCTTTTTGTGGTGTTTTTGCATCGATTTTTAGTCATTTTGCATCTTTTTGTGCTGGTTTTGCATCTATTTTTAGTCATTTTGCATCTTTTTGTGCTGGTTTTGCATCTATTTTTAGTCATTTTGCATCTTTTTGTGCTGGTTTTGCATCTATTTTTAGACATTTTGTATCTTTTTGTGGTGGTTTTGCATCTATTTTTAGAAATTTTGCATCTTTTTGTGGTGGTTTGAAATTTTAGTTATTTCATATCTTTTTGTTAGTTTTGCATCAATTTTTAATCATTTTGCATCTTTTTGTGGTGGTTTTGCATCTATTTTTAGTCATTTTAGCACAAACCCTAACCATTTTGTATTTTGCATCATAAAGATGCAAAATGACTAAAAAAGATGCAAAACCACCACAAAAAGATGCAAAATGACTAAAAATAGATGCAAAACCACCACAAAAAGATGCAAAATGATTAAAAATAGATGCAAAACCAGCACAAAAAGATGCAAAATGACTAAGAATAGATGCAAAACCACCACAAAAAGATACAAAATGACCTAAAATAGATGCAAAACCACCACAAAAAGATGCAAAATGATTAAAAATTGATGCAAAACCACCACAAAAAGATGCAAAATGACCGAAATAGATGCAAAACTGACAAAAAGATGCAAAATTTCTAAAATAGATGCAAAACCACCACAAAATGATGCAAAATGACTTAAAATAGATGCAAAACCACCAAAAAAAGATGCAAAATGAGTAAAAATTGATGCAAAACCACCACAAAAAGATGCAAAATGATTAAAAATTGATGCAAAACCAGCACAAAAAGATGCAAAATGAGTAAAAATAGATGCAAAACCACCACAAAAAGATGCAAAATGACTAAAAATAGATGCAAAACCACCACAAAGTCGCAAAATGACCACTAACCCCAACCCCAACCATAACCCTAACCCTAACCCTAACCCTAACCCCAACCCTAACCCTAACCCTAACCCTAGCCCTAACCCCAACCCTAACCCTAGCCCCAACCCTAGCCCCAACCCTAACCCCAACCCTAACCCTAACCCTAACCCTAGCCCTGACCCTAGCCCTAGGACTTTTTGTGGTGGTTTTGCATTTATTTTTAGTCATTTTGCATCTTTTTGTGCTGGTTTTGCATCTATTTTTAGTCATTTTGCATCTTTTTGTGGTGGTTTTGCATCAATTTTTAGTCATTTAGCATCTTTTTGTGGTGGGTTTGCAACTATTTTTAGTCATTTTGCATCTTTTTGTGGTGGTTTTGCATCTATTTTTAGTCATTTTGCAACTTTTTGTGGTGGTTTTGCATCTATTTTTAGTAATTTTGCATCTTTTTGTGGTGGTTTTGTAACTATTTTAGTCATTTTGCATCTTTTTGTGGTGGTTTTGCAAAATGACCAAAAATAGATGCAAAACCAGCTCAAAAAGATGCAAAATGACTAAAAAAGATGCAAAACCACCACAAAAAGATGCAAAATGACTAAAAATAGATGCAAAACCACCACAAAAAGATGCAAAATGACTAAAAATAGATGCAAAACCACCACAAAAAGATACAAAATGACTGAAATAGATGCAAAACTGACAAAAAGATGCAAAATTTCTAAAAATAGATGCAAAACCAGCACAAAATGATGCAAAATGACTTAAAATAGATGCAAAACCACCAAAAAAAGATGCAAAATGAGTAAAAATTGATGCAAAACCAGCACAAAAAGATGCAAAATGACTAAAAATAGATGCAAAACCACCACAAAGTCGCAAAATGACCACTAACCCTAACCCTAACCCTAACCCTAACCCCAACCCTAACCCCAACCCTAACCCTAACCCTAACCCTAACCCTAACCCCAACCCTAACGCTAACCCTAACCCTAACCCCAACCCTAACCCTAACCCTAACCCTAACCCTAACCCTAGCCCCAACCCTAACCCTAACCCTAACCCTAACCCTAACCCTAACCCCAACCCTAACCCCAACCTGAACCCCAACCCCAACCCCAA
>NC_139841.1:28353657-28393657 GCF_963691815.1 Echiichthys vipera
AGATGCAAAATGCCTAAAAAAATAGATGCAAAACCACCACAAAAAGATGCAAAATGAGTAAAAATAGATGCAAAACCACCACAAAAAGATGCAAAATGACTAAAAATAGATGCAAAACCACCACAAAAAGATGCAAAACCACCACAAAAAGATGCAAAACCACCACAAAAAGATGCAAAACCAGCACAAAAAGTTGCAAAATGACTAAAAATAGATGCAAAACCACCACAAAAAGATGCAAAATGACTAAAAATAGATGCAAAACCACCACAAAAAGATGCAAAATGACTAAAAATAGATGCAAAACCAGCACAAAAAGATGCAAAATGATTAAAAATTGATGCAAAACCAGCACAAAAAGATGCAAAATGATTAAAAATTGATGCAAAACCAGCACAAAAAGATGCAAAATGACTCAAAATAGATGCAAAACCAGCACAAAAAGATGAATCATGTGTGTGTTCAGATCTGAGCGGGGTTTTCAAAGTGCTGATAAACTTTAAACCACTGTGTAGAAAGTGAAACACTAACGATCACCCCCCCTGTAACACATTAATTTCCTCCATAGAGAAGAAACTGCATGTGTTTGCTCGGCGGTTCGAGTCTGAGCCACGCTGTTAACTGCTCGTGATGTTAATGACCTCACTGTGTCGCCCAACACGCCGACCTAAGTGTGATGTTTGTGTCTCTGCCGGGGCCTCTGGTTCATTAACCCTGTGTGTGTGTGTGTGTGTGTGTGTGTGTGTGTGTGTGTGTGTGTGTGTGTGTGTGTGTGTGTGTGTGTGTGTGTGTGTGTGTGTGTGTGTGTGTGTGTGTGTGTGTGTGTGTGTGTGTGTGTATGTGTGTATGTGTGTGTGTGTGTGTGTGTGTGTGTGTGTGTGTGTGTGTGTGTGTGTGTGTGCAGCACTCAGAGCGCCTGATACCACTGTGCATCTGCTTAAAAGATCCTCAACAGTCGAACAAACCGCAGCAGGAAGCTTTATCAGCATTCAGGAGGCAACGCCAGGAGTCATTAGCGGATTCAACCGGGGGGGGGGACGCCGCAGGGCAGGGGCAGGGGCAGGGTCCCCACCCCCACCCCCACCCCCCCGTCAGGAGACAACAGCACTCCAGTCCTGAGGAAAGTTACTGCTCATCATCCTCATCCTCATCAGCGCTGAGAGGAAAGGAGTTCAAAGAAGCTTCTCATGACCATTAAGTGGATGAAGTAAGTGGATGTGACGGTTTGCTGATGAGCTGAAGCAGTGGTCTCCGTCCGGAGCAACTAAAGGTCAAAGATCATGATAGAAGGTCGCCGTGACGATGAACAGGACGGATCCTTTTACTGCTGCAGTGATTCAGATCAGTGGTGTAGAGCTACTTTATCACTGCAGCGACGATGCAAAGGCGTTAACACGTTACGTCCTTCAAAGGGTGTGTAAACTACGGAAGCCCCAAAGGGTCATTCATGGATACATTTTACTTCCTATGTTTTTACTGTGATAACGAGATGATATTCCTGTTTTTCCGTGATCTCGTCACAGGAAAATGGGAAGTAAAATGTATCTTTGTTTGACCCTTTAGGGCTTCCGTAGAAACCACTTCTCTTAAATTTGAGGCAACGACGTAACGAATTGTGAGCAGTGCCGGAGCGAGCTAGCAGCGAGTCAGCGACGGGCGCAGGGAGGTAACGGCTACAAACCCGTGGAAAAGTGACGCTAACGGCAGCAGACGCTTTTGAAAACAGAGAGGAAACCGTCAGTGCAGTCGCTGTGAGGCAGTTGTTTTACCATATGGTTGTTACCGTCCTCCATGCTAGTTAGCTCGCTAACGTTAGCATAGAAGGCTACCCGATCGTAGCCCGTGGTGGACGTGAACATGCTGAGTCACATCATCGTTAACTTCCGAAAAAAGATTCCCATCTTTATTAACGTAGAGAACATTCACGTCACCGTAAATTATAATAATAATGTTTATTTTTATAATTTATAAAAATAATGATGAGGATGAGGAGGATGATGAGGATGATGACGAGGAGGAGGATGATGAGGATGATGAGGAGGAGGATGATGATGATGATGAGGATGATGAGGAGGAGGATGATGAGGATGAGGAGGATGATGAGGACGATGACGATGAGGAGGAGGATAAAGAGGAGGAGGAAGATGATGAGGAGGAGGATGATGAGGATGATGATGAGGAGGATGATGATGAGGAGGATGATGATGATGATGATGACGAGGAGGAGGATGATGAGGATGATGAGGAGGAGGATGATGATGATGATGAGGAGGAGGATGATGATGATGATGAGGAGGAGGATGATGAGGATGATGATGAGGAGGATGATGATGATGATGATGATGAGGATGAGGAGGAGGATGATGAGGAGGGTGATGAGGAGGAGGATGATGATGAGGAGGAGGATGAGGATGAGGAAGATGATGATGATGAGGATGATGATGAGGAGGAGGAGGATGAGGATGATGATGATGATGATGATGAGGAGGAGGATGATGAGGAGGATGAGGATGATGAGGATGATGAGGATGAGGATGAGGAGGATGATGAGGATGATGAGGATGATGATGATGAGGATGATGAGGAGGAGGATGATGAGGAGGATGAGGATGAGGAGGATGATGAGGATGAGGATGAGGAGGATGATGAGGATGAGGATGAGGAGGATGATGAGGATGATGAGGATGATGATGATGAGGATGATGAGGAGGAGGATGATGAGGAGGATGATGATGATGAGGATGAGGAGAAGGATGAGGATGATGATGATGATGATGATGAAGAGGAGGATGAGGATGATGATGATGAGGATGATGAGGAGGAGGATGATGAGGAGGATGATGATGATGAGGATGAGGAGAAGGATGAGGATGATGAGGATGATGATGATGAGGAGGAGGATGATGATGATTTTTTCTCCACTTTTGTCGCCTGAAAAGAAACAAAACAGCAAAGAATTCAGCAGAACTCCGAATATTTATAAGTCTTTTGTACTTTTTATTGACGTTTTTCGTTATTTAGGGAAACTGTGAACGTTTGTCGTCTCATAATGAAAATGTACATTTATCAATCTGCATAAAACATCACATTTACAGTACATCAAAATAAATACGCCGTCTGGTGGGTGGGGTCGAGCTCCGTCGCTCCACTACAGCTACGCTTTCCACACGGTGACCTCCGCGTCTGCACCCACGCGTGTTTGTCTTCTTCTTCTGTTTAAAGTCCTGAGCCGGTCCAGACCTGGAGACGCCACCGCCGTCCTCCGTCCTCCGTCCGACCACGCGTCAGAATCACAAGCTCAGCCTGAGAGTCATTTAAACACCACTGAGCTGAGAGCGACAGCCAGAGCCGGACCGCCCGGAGCAAAGTCTGCAGGAGGGAGGGAGTTCAGGGGCCGGACACAGACGGGACGCACTTCCTGTCCCTCCCACTAACGCACCTCCACTTCCTGTTTCTGGGGCGAGAGGTGGTGACTCACGAGTGTGGATGAAACAAGAGTCTTAAATGTAATAATTAACAGAATAATGTCTTCATATTTAAGTAAATCTCTGACTTCGAACGCTGGAGATTCACCAACTCTGACAAACTGACGGGAAAATGCGTCTGAACCAGAACTGAAACGATGAATCGCACGATTTAAATCCTCCCACGGTCTTTTTCTGCACTTTAATCATCAAATAATCCATTTTAGTGTAACAACTATTAAGGGAGACATCCAGGAGAGATGCTAACAGCCGAACGTGGCTAACGGTGATTAGCTTGGGGCAGCACGGTGAAAGCATTACAAGGGGAAGATCGTGTGAATCCAGCGTCTCAGGGTGCACTCACACTGTCCTTCCACACCGCGCCCCGTGCTTTAGGGTCCTTGTCCCCCCCTCCAGACCCGTTTGTACTCACACTACCTGGGCCTCGGAGAATGCTTCTTGCTGCCTATACGTCATCACGCCGTAACACGTCACACGCATTGATGACGTCATGGCGATGCGTGGCTTTGTTTCCAGATCTTTCCGTAGACCTCGGAGTTTTTGTGCGTCTTGTCGACTGTTTTTGAATCTTTTCATCGAGCAAATCTGCAGTAAACACTCCACCTCCGCATCACACCAACGTGAACCTTTCACCGCCATTGTTTGAAATGTCCGCGCATGGTCCCTCCTTCTTTTTTCTACGTCCCAACAGGCGCACAGGAAATGACCTCAGAACCGCCGTAGGCCTCGTGCTCGTACACGTGCGCACGCTCGTGCTCGTACACGTGCAAACGTGCTTTACTAAAGCCCACCTCTCCCAAACGGGCCGTGGACGTCAAGTGTGCCGCTCCTAGACGTGGTACGGTTGCACTCACACTGGTCAAACACACTAGGCTTTAGCCGAAAAACCGGTTTTGTCCAGGTGCGGTAGGACGGTGTGAGTGCGCCCTGAGAGCCTTAAATTTTGGATTTAGAGAATAAACACCAGTTTGACCCGCGTACCTCCGCATCTGAGTCCTCACTCCTGCCCTGGTCTGACAGATACTTTCATTTAAGTTCTAACGTTTTGACAAAAATGCTAAAAAAGTGCTTTGATCCACGTTCCTCGCCCTGTGTCCTGCTCCTGACTCCTCCCCTTTCCCTCCTCCTTAACATCTCCTCTTCTCTCCTGCGATCTTTGGGTCTTTTCCCCTCCGTCCTCCACCGATCCTCACGGGTTCGAACCCTGACTCCGTCTCCGTCTCCTCCTGTTTTCCCCCGTCACGTCTTTTGGAGGCTGCGGCGTCAGAAGGGAGGAGAGAACAGGATGGATCGCTGCGTCTCCTGGCAGAAGGGGCTGGACATCATCTGTTTTTTTTTATTTACATCGCCTCCTCCTGGGCGGAGAAGGAGGGAGGAGGGGGTGAAGAGTTCGGACGGGGCGGGGCGGTGTCGTTGTCGGTGTCGGTGCAGAAACGTCTTCTCATATCGATACTTCATATTCACGAGTGTCCTGTCGATGACAGAGAAGAGGGGCGCAGTGTTAGAGGGGGATCAGCTCTGCTTAGAGGGTAAAAACGGTTAAAATTGACTTTTTCTGCAGGAAAATCCATCAAATAAGACGAGTCACAAGAGTCACTGACCGTAAAATGGTTGTTTTTACATCTGTTTTCATGTACAAACAAGACACAACATGAGTTGTTGACAAACTAGAATGGTTAAAGTGTGAATCCGGCGTAAAATCGGACGTGGCTAACAGTGGTTAGCTCGGGGCAGCACGGTGAAGGCATTCAAAGGTCTTTTTTAACCACTAATGCTGCTGAAAATAACAGCAAACCTCTGCAGCAGCATGAGAAGAGTCCCTACACACAAAACAAAGCATCATCAGCGTAGTTAGTGAAGCCAGAGTTTATTAAAGAGTGTTTTAAAGTGCAACTCCTTTCATTTGTCATGTCATGTCAACACCAAGCCCCGCCCACAGCTTCCTGTTCCTGTCTGGTCCAATCAGGAAGCTCCGTCAGCGTCAGTTCTCTGAGTGTCCACTAGGGGCAGGTTTCATAACAGAGCAGTTTCTCATTGAGCCCCATGTTAAACAGGCCGTTTACACAGCATCATTAAAACTGTTTAAGGACAAAAGAACATTCTAGTCTGTGTGTTTAGCTCATGTCTCCATGACAACACTGAGGGGGAGGGGCTAGTTTTTATTTTATTGGAGGTTAAAGTTTATGAATAATTAGGGGCGTGGCCTCTTGAGTGACAGCTAGCCTCTGGCCCTCACTTCTCCTCGGAGGTAAACGTCAGCCAGATGGACGTACGCCCCTCCCCACCAACGTCACATACATGCACTTTTTTGGTCACATGAAATGAGGCGGAGTCAAAGTCTGACAAGATGGAGACTCCCGTAGGCGAGGACGACTGGATCGATATAGAGAACGGACCTGACGGAGACGCTGGGTCTGTTTTTTATACAGTCTGTGGTCATCACTCGATGGACGTCGTCACAAACAACAGCAACATGATGATGATGCATTTCCATGGAACTGAACTCCAGTGCGTAGTGATCCACTTGTACGGACGACCTGTTAACGTGGACCTGCTGCTAAGAGACAGACGTGTGAAACACTACGTTGTTGCTGCTTTGTTGTGTGTGTACGGACTCTTCTCACGCCGCTCTGAAGGCGTTCGTGTCGTGAACAGTGAGATGAATGATTACAGCGCGGCTGCAGGGGCACTTAGGTGCTTAATGGTGTGTTTCAGGTTTCTGAAGGTGCCGGACTTCACTCACTCCTCCGGTCTCGTACAGCGGGTTGTCAAACTCGGTTTCCACGGTGATCTGTTGGTACGGGTGGGGGTAGATCAGAGGAAGCCGTAGGTTGGAGTGATATCGGCACCTGATGGACACGATGAGGGAAACAGACAAATACAGAGCGTTTTAGAGGCAGAAGTTGTTCCAGAGTCACATTTGAAATGACTTTTATGACTAAATATATATATTTATTATTATACATCATCATAGCATCATATTAAAGGGTTGGCAGTAGCTCAGTCCATAGGTGACTCGGCTGGGAACCGTAGGGTCGCTGGTCCAAGTCCCTGTGTGGATCATGAATGGAGCGTGTACTCCATTCATGATCCACACATCATGTTGAGCAAGGCACCGAACCCCCAACTGCTCGGGGCGCCAGTCACTGGCAGCCCCCTCGCTCTGACATCTCTCCTTGATTGCATGTATAGGGTGTGTGTGTGTGTGTGTCTGTCTCACATGTATAATAATAAGAGTGAAAAAATTCAATTTCCCTGTTGCGGGATAAATAAAGTAATTCTTCTTCTTCTAATGTGTCCAATACTTTGATTTATGACCATTTAACAGCTCTTATTGTGCTTTAGTTGGTGCATATTTCCAAATAAACTCTTCACCACAAACCCATGCAGTTTAAAAACCTCATTATATTCGGGTTAAAGCGTTTCTCCAGTTTCTCAAACGCTGTATAAACACCTGACCCTGGTTCACAGAGCTACTGTAGATAACTCTTTAGTAACAGGAGTATTGGTGCATGTGAACACGTTAACCGGGGTCAGATCGGGTCACGCTTCCGCACATCAGGTGCTCGAAATCCTTAAAAATGCTCAAATTTTAATGTCGTGTGTTCAAGGTTCTGAAAGTGCTTGAAACTGTTTCCACATTTCTTTCACAACAAATAGCCTTTTAATTTAATTTGTTATCCTTCTGGTGTTTCAGGACACAGTTTTACTTGTTTATAGCGCCATACCTTTAACGTGATTTAAAAAAAACTGAAATAAGCACTTTTAATATGTATGTATTTGTATAAATATGTAATTTACCACAGCTGGAAGGTGCTGGAGAACCTTGAAAATGGACCTTGAAAAGTGTTTGATTTTTGGATAAAGTGCTTGAAATTGTTGGGTCTATGAAAATCATGAATAAGAGATCACTTTGGTTATGTTTTGACACTGTAAATAAAATTGAATTGAATTTAATTGAATTGAAATTGTAGCTACATTTCATTCACAAAAAATAGACTTTCGATGTAATTTCTTCTCCTTCTGGTGTTTCAGGACACGGTTTTAGTTGTTTACAGCTGGAAGGTGCTGGAAAACCTCTAAAATGGACCTTGAAAGTGCTTTAATTTGACCTTGGAACAGGTGTTTGAACCCTGGCACACGCTCCGTAGGTTCTAACTGCCCCTCCCCAGTCCGCTGCAGTGGTTTGGACCCGGAGATAGGAAAAAGATCAGGAAGCAACGCCGCCGAAAACTACAGCAACAGCACGAACTTTACCTTTAAACCACTATGGAGACTAACGTCACCATGGAGACTAAGGTCACTACCAAGAAGACCTGTTTCTGTCCAAAAGGCGTCAGAGTTGATATGATTTGACAAAAGGTCAAAGCGAAGAAAAAGACGCATTCAGACCAGAGCGCCACCTGCTGTCCTGGAGGAAGAGTTACTCCGTCATCCCTCACTTTCTTCTACACTCATGTAAACGAGGAGAACTGGTTTAACCCGGTTATTCACTTCACCGGGGTGAGACCACACTCTGGTTACTGCTGTGACTGTAAACGCACCGACCGGGACTCAGGAGAGGGAGCTGTGCCCGGTTGGGGATCTTACCTCGTGACGTAGACGTAAGCCCCTCCCAGCAGCACAGACAGCAGAAGAACCAGGATGAAGATGGCGAGCGCGATGTTCCCTCCATCCAGAGTGGAGCCCGCCGTCGCCTCTGCCACTGAGCGACAGCACATGGATAAAAGCGAGGTTAACTGAAGCCATGGAGAGAACAAATAAAAGCTCTGACGCGACGGTCGGGGATGGCTGAGCAAACGGAGGTGGAAGCTGCGGGTGAACAAAGGAAAACAAACACGTGCGTGGGCAAACACTCACAGTGGGAATGGAGTTGGCAGGCGGATGTTTGCGGATGCAGACACACAGCAAGTCAAGTGCTTATTTTAGTCTTTGCTTTGAGGTTTTTTTTGTCTAGAAAACAAACTGCAGGGTCTTTTTTCAGCCCACGGCGTCAGAGCACACCGACGTACGCGCAGAAGACTCACCTTCCAAAGCATGGTTGCCAAAGCAGTCATGGTTGGCTGCAAGACATCATTCTGTCAGTCAGTCAGTGCATATGAAAACATGGCATCACACTTCCTGTGGAGTTTGAATTTGTCACTTTGAAATGACCCTTCGCTAATTCCCCGCGCCGCTGAGCTGTTGTCTGAGGGAGTAAAGCGAGGTTGCATCGACGTCAACATGAAGAGCGTACAGCACGGGCATCGATACTTAGGCGCCACTGACTAAAACGGGGGTACAGCAACACTTTTTTATAGTGACACATCATCAATAAAGGCCTTTAGACTAAATACCACACAATCAAACTCTTTCCAGCAGGATTAAGATCTGAAAATTTGGGAAAATGAACCGAAAAACAACAAGATAATAGCTTTCCCTGGCATTAGCATGTAGCTACGTGTAACTTAGTTAACTCTGACGGTGGCGTAACGTTATAGCCGCAATTTCTACCGTTGAAAATCCCCAATAAAGGTTTTTAAACCATAAACTATACAATCTTTCCAGCAGGATTAAGATCTGAAAATGGGGGAAAATGAACAAAAATAACCCAAGATAATAGTTTTCCCTGGCGTTAGCATGTAGCTACGTGTAACCTAGTTAACTCTGACGGTGGAGTAATGTTCTACCGTCGAAAATCCCAAATAAAGGCTTTAAAACATAGACTATACAATCAAACTCTTTCCTGCAGGATTAAGATCTGAAAATGGGGAAAAATTAAGAACCCCCCCCCCCCCCCCCCCCAAGATAATAGCTTTCTCTGGCGTTAGCATGTAGCTACGTGTAACTTAGTTAACTCTGACGGTGGAGTAATGTTCTACAGTCAAAAATCCTCAATAAAGGCTTTTAAAACATAAACTACACAATCAAACTCTTTCCATCAGGAATCAGATCTGAAAATGGGGAAAAAATGAACAAAAATAAACCAAGATAATAGCTTTTCCTGGCGTTAGCATGTAGCTACGTGTAACTTAGTCCACTCTGACGGTGGAGAAATGTTCTACCGTCAAAAATCCCCAATAAAGACCATTAACGGGATTAAGATCTGAAAAATGTGCAAAAATCTCTCTCCGGACTCATTCCTGCAGGTCTTGTTGTGTCTTTTATATCTAAAAACAAATCTGCAGGGTGTCAGGACGTGATACATGTTTACACGTTTATATTGTTATGCTTTTGTGTGTTTTCCTGTTCCCTGTTACTTTACATGTTGATCATGTCTGCACAAACCAGCAGAACATTTAGAGAGTTGATGTGTTTACTAACGTGTTGGGGGAATGTACTTTTAATGAGATCATCAACCACGTTTCAAGACTACAATGGGAAATGAACATGAACTGTGAAGCATCGATCCCTGGCGTTAGCATGTAGCAGGGTCATCCCTGTGTTCCCTGGGTCCTGTGTTCCCCGCTCGAGGGTTTGATTGTGTAGTTTTTTGCTTTATATTATATTTATTGTCATTTTCTACGGTAAAAGTGTCGCTTCACTCCGTAACTGTCCGCTGAAGCTGTTGAATGGCGTTGAGTGTTGGGGCAAAAGGAGCAGCTGAACTACCCCTTTAGGTTAGCTAGCGTGGCGTGCTAACATTAGAGAAGAGAAACACACTTTTGCTCTTGTGTTTTTGTGTTTTTTTGACGATCGCTGTTCGTGTGAAGGGGGTTTAGCGAACGGTCATTAGCATGCAGAGGGGTCCAACCAATCTGCATCAACAAGCACGGGGTTCAAAAAGTCTCTCGAGAAAATCGTGTTCATGCATAAATCCAAAGGTATCAAGAAAAAGCCGTGCGTGCATTAAAATTTATAATAATAAAAAAGAAATCTGTGCTCGTCTCACCCCTGCAGAGCGGGAGTGGGCCGCTCCAGAAGGACGGGTTACCCAGGATGCATTTGATCGCCACCTCTCCGATGAGCTCGTAGCCTTGGTAACAGACGAAGGTGAGCGACTCCCCGGGCAGGTAGAGCCTCTTGGACAGGATCTGGTAGCCGTTGTCAGGGAGGCCGGGGTTCTCACAGGAAACAGAATCCTCCGCTAGAAGAAGAAGAAGAAGAAGAAAGAGCAGGTTGGATGGGAGGAGAGGTTCTGCGTCACAGCTCCACTGACAGACTTGACATGACTCATGGATAATCTCCACCCTCTCCTCCAGGTGGCTCAGGGCTGATTGGTACGGTGCATTAGCGCTGCATTTACATATCAAACACTTCACGCAAACATTAAAACCCCTGAAAACACACACACACACACACACACACACACACACACACACACACACACACACACACGCGCACACACACACACACACGTCAGCCCTGAGATGAAGCATCGTCTTGTGGAGACGCTGTGATCTGTGTCAGGAGGAAAAGAGAGCGCCAGGCAAGAAATCACAGGAACCCACTCGTGTCAGATCGCACGGCTGTGAGGGAAGAGCCTCTTATCTCCAGTTAACTCTCGTGTGCGTCTGTCTGTCCTGATGAAAGACTTCTGAAACCACACGCCCGACAAATCACAGAGAAACCACGAGAACCTTTCACACGAATCAAATAACTACCAGCTCTTTTTCCTGAGAGGTAAAAGCACAAACAGCTGCAGTGACCTCATGTTCATGGAGGGATTATTGAGCGGGCCCAGGGACCGGGGGGCCAGGGACCCAGGGGGCCAGGGACCCAGGGGCCCAGGGACCCAGGGACCCAGGGACCCAGGGACCCAGGAAACCCAGGGGCCCAGGGACCCAGGGGGGCCCAGGGACCCAGGGACCCAGGGACCCAGGGACCCAGGGACCCAGGGACCCAGGGACCCAGGGACCCAGGGGCCCAGGAAACCCAGGGGCCCAGGGACCCAGGGGCCCAGGAAACCCAGGGGGGCCCAGGGACCCAGGGACCCAGGGGCCCAGGGACCCAGGGACCCAGGAAACCCAGGGGCCCAGGGACCCAGGGGGGCCCAGGGACCCAGGGGGGCCCAGGGACCCAGGGACCCAGGGGCCCAGGGACCCAGGAAACCCAGGGGCCCAGGGACCCAGGGGGGCCCAGGGACCCAGGGACCCAGGGGCCCAGGGACCCAGGGACCCAGGGACCCAGGGACCCAGGAAACCCAGGGGCCCAGGGACCCAGGGGGGCCCAGGGACCCAGGGGCCCAGGGACCCAGGAAATCCAGGGGCCCAGGGACCCAGGGACCCAGGGACCCAGGGACCCAGGGATCAAAAGAGACGCTAAATTACCTCAAGATCAAACATAACAACAGAAAATGAGAACAGAGAAGCAAAAGCAGTCACTAAGAGCCGTTAATGACTGAAAACAACCTGAAACAAGACAAGACACTACCTAAAGATGCAAAAGACTAAAATAGATTAAAAATGACCACTAAGAGACACAAAGAAAATAATAAAAGTACTAAAAATAGATGCAAAATCACTGAAAGTAGCTGTAAAATTACTATAAAGAGATGCAAAATCAGGTAAAATAGATGCAAAATCCCTTAAAGAGATGCAAAATCACCAAAAATAGATACAAAATCCCTTAAAGAGATGCAAAATCACCAAAAATAGATGCAAAATCCCTTAAAGAGATGCTTAATCAGCTAAAATGGATGCAAAATCACCTAATGTAGATATAAAAAAACTACAAAGGGATGTTAAATCACCAAATAGATAAAATGACCACAAAGAGACACAAAGAAAATAATAAAAGTACTAAAAATAGATGCAAAATCATTGAAATAGATATTAAATAACTACAAAGGGATGCAAAATCAGCTAAAATAGATGCAAAATCCCTTAAAGGAATACAAAAAGACCAAAAACAGGTAGATGGATAGATGTTTGGACTCCATGACACTCACAGACACAGTGAGGGAGCCGAGACGTCCACACAGGGGTCCCCGGCTCGCGACCGTAGCAGGTAATGGTGGCGCCGCCCTGCAGGAGGAAGCCGGGGTTGCAGCTGTACTGAATGGTCGTCCCCACCAGGAGTTTGGGGTCGGACAGAGACCTTGTGGAGTGCTCTACGTGGCCGGGGTCGGAGCAGTACATGACTGAGGAAGAGAGGAATACATGAAGACAACAGACACATGAATGAAACACGGAGCGTTACTTTTCATAGTTACATGTCGAATAAAATATCTACCAGCTTTTACCTGGGAGGTAAAAGCACAAACAGCTACAGTAACCTCGTGTTCATGGATGGGTTACTGAACGGGCCCAGGCCCAGGGGCCCAAAGAGGCAGTAAATAACAACAAACTAAAACATAATGACAGAAAATTACACAAACACGATCACAAAGAGACGTACGGTTGCACTCACACTGGTCAAAGGAACCAGACTTTAGCCGTGAAACGTGCTGGGGCACGGGACGGAGGCACAGTGGGAGTGCGCCCTCAGTGACCGTGCAAATATTAAGGTCCAAAATGAACAAATAACTGTCTAATTAATCACTGATTAACGCCATGACTGTTTTAAATGTAGTGGTAAATAAAGAGCCGTAATGACTGAAACCAACCAAAAACAAACACATACAAACTACACATGACCAGAAATGACCGTAGAGATGCAAAAAGACCAAGAATAGATGCAAAATCACTAAAGATAGATGCAAAATGACTGAAATGAGATATAAAAAAAACTACAAAGGAATGCTAAATCACCAAAATAGATGCAAAATCCCTAAAAAAAGATGCAAAATCACTATAAATAGATGCAAAATGACTAAAAAAAGATGCAAAATCACCAAAAATAGATGCAGAACCACTGAAAGGGATGTAAAATGTCCAAACCGCCTGAACACAAACACACAGATGCATAAACCAGAGGAACTGACTCTTTTCGCAGAAGGGCGGCTGGGAGCTCCAGGAGAGGTCCAACTGACAGCCGAGCGTCTCCCGTCCCACCAGGTCGTAGCCGGGGTCGCACTGGTACGTGATCCGAGCCCCTCGCACCAGCGCGATGTGGGACGTGGTCTTCCAGCCGTTCTGGATCTCGGGCAGGTCGGGGCAGGAGTCGTTCCGGGACACCTCTGAGAGAAGAAGGGAGGAGAGAGAGAGAGAGAGAGAGGCTCAGGTGTGAGGGTGGTGTTTAAGCTGCAGCTGCGAGAAAACGACATCAACACGGCCTCTGATTCAGACGTGGCGCTGGCAGAAGAGTCGCTGGCAGGGCCCGTGATTGATGGAGTCATCGTGCGGTTACGTGAGCGTGCGACGGGGTGATGGATCTTATCGTGGGTGGGACGGTTTCCAGATAACATCTCTCTCTCCCTGTTCGCCTCTGGAGTTTTAAAACTCGTCCTGCGTAAAATGATCGCAGCTGTCAGTCATCGCCGCCGCGTCGGTCTGTTACAGGAGGAGATGCTGCTGATCTGCTGTCAGAGGCTGTTTTTATGATAAAGACGGGTTTGAGAGAACGATCCTAACTCAAAGGCTTCTGAACTCCTTTAACTCTTTTCTTTTCTAATCTGAAAATGATCCTATGACTAAAAATAGCAGCAGCCGTTGGCTTTGACTTTGTTACTGAGGGCGCACTCCCACTGTGCCTCTGTACCGTGCCCCAGCACGTTCCACGGCTAAAGTCTGGTTCCTTTGACCAGTGTGAGTGCAACCGTACCACGTCTAGGAGCGGCACGCTTGCCGTCCACGGCCCGTTTGGGAGAGGTGGGCTTTAGTAAAGCACGTTTGCACGTGTACGAGCACGAGCGTGCGCACGTGTACGAGCACGAGGCCTACGGCGGTTCTGAGGTCATTTCCTGTGCGCCTGTTGGGACGTAGAAAAAAGAAGGAGGGACCATGCGCGGACATTTCAAACAATGGCGGTGAAAGGTTCACGTTGGTGTGATGCGGAGGTGGAGTGTTTACTGCAGATTTGGTCGATGAAAAGATTCAAAAACAGTCGACAAGACGCACAAAAACTCCGAGGTCTACGGAAAGATCTGGAAACAAAGCCACGCATCGCCATGACGTCATCAATGCGTGTGACGTGTTACGGCGTGATGACGTATAGGCAGCAAGAAGCATTCTCCGAGGCCCAGGTAGTGTGAGTACAAACGGGCCTGGAGGGGGGGACAAGGACCCTAAAGCACGGGGCACGGGACGGAGGCACAGTGGGAGGGTGCTCTGAAACACTGATAACTCAGGTGTGACGTCATCCCCAGACCTGTTTCCTCTGTCAGCTTCTGAACTTCTGTCTTCAGTGAATAAATGAATGGATGGAAACGTGAGAGCAGTGAATTATTCTGTGTGTTTTCCTCAGAATCACAGTCGAACCTGTTTCCTGTTTCAGTGAATTTAAGGTTCGTTTAAAGTCACCGGGATGCAAACAAAGTCTCTGAACCTGTGGTTTAAATAAGAAATAAGAAGAAATAGATGCAAAATGAGTAGAAATAGATGCAGAATGAGTAGAAATCGATGCAAAATAAGTAAATATAGATGCAAAATGAGTAGAAATAGATGCAAAATGAGTAAAAATAGATGCAAAATGAGTAGAAATAGAAGCAAAATGAGTATAATGGCGACCCGGCAGTTTAACTGAGGAGCCCAAACACAAAGCCTCCTAATGAACAACAGCACGTCTCATTTGACCCAGAAAACCGATCAGTGAAGCTTCAAAGAGTCGTCTCAAACTCTGGGCTTCTCGTTTCCGTCGGCACAAAGTTTTTTTGCTCCTCTGAAAGAAAAAGGATGAATGTTTTTATCTGATTGGTGTGAATGTGCGGAGACGTCTCCCCTGGAGGAGCAGCAGGAGGCCCCATCTCTCCACCAACCGTTCCTCTGATCTTTGATTAAAGCTGCAAACTTTCGTCTCCACCATCTCAAAACCGACGCCGCTCTGGATCTTTGGACTTTAGATCCTCACGTCAGATTCAGTCAAACTCACGATGGTCAAACAACGATCAGTGAGCTCCAATCAGAGTCGTGTTAACGCGATAAAAGCTTTTTCTGTTTCAGTTCAAAAACATCTGAAGACAACTCTGCGCCATGTTGGAGAGGCTGCGGGCAAATTAGAGCGCCCTCCCACTGTGCCTCCGTCCCGTGCCCCGTGCTTTAGGGTCCTTGTCCCCCCCTCCAGGCCCGTTTGTACTCACACTACCTGGGCCTCGGAGAATGCTTCTTGCTGCCTATACGTCATCACGCCGTAACACGTCACACGCATTGATGACGTCATGGCGATGCGTGGCTTTGTTTCCAGATCTTTCCGTAGACCTCGGAGTTTTTGTGCGTCTTGTCGACTGTTTTTGAATCTTTTCATCGACCAAATCTGCAGTAAACACTCCACCTCCGCATCACACCAACGTGAACCTTTCACCGCCATTGTTTGAAATGTCCGCGCATGGTCCCTCCTTCTTTTTTCTACGTCCCAACAGGCGCACAGGAAATGACCTCAGAACCGCCGTAGGCCTCGTGCTCGTACACGTGCGCACGCTCGTGCTCGTACACGTGCAAACGTGCTTTACTAAAGCCCACCTCTCCCAAACGGGCCGTGGACGGCAAGCGTGCCGCTCCTAGACGTGGTACTGTTGCACTCACACTGGTCAAAGGAACCAGACTTTAGCCGTGACACGTGCTGGGGCACGGGACGGAGGCACACACAACTGTCAGAGGAAGAGGTGCGTTGTGGGTAACGTAGGCACCCGGTTCAGACCAGGGAGAAGAATGTGAAGATATCTCTGTTTCTGCTGCGTCACTTTGACTCTTTTCTTATTTAAACCTCCTGTTGTGAGTCTGACAGCGTTTCAGCAGTGAAACAATAAACTGGAGAAGAGCTCTTCATCGAAATGCTGCTTTGTTTTAAGTTGAATCTCACTGAGTTCGTGTTTTCGTGCGTCAGAAAAACCATCTTTGCACGCTGCAGAGAAAGCAACGCTGCGGTGAAATCAGCCGTTCTGCTCCCTCACAGACGGTTTGAGGTGTGATGTGATCGTCAGGCACGTTTGCTGCTCTGCGGACGTTGATACCTGACGTGTTTAAGAGGCGAGAACAAAGGACGCACAAAACAAAACCACCTCCAGGAGCCGCTCAACACAACATTAATGCGATTTACGCTCTTTAAAGACAGGAAATCATCCTTACGGAGCCAAGAGAGACATAAACAACTGTCCTGCAGAGTGTGTGTGTGTATGTGCGTGTGTGTGTGTGTGTGTGTGTGTGTGTGTGTGTGTGTGTGTGTGTGTTTGATGATGGATCGGGCAGCGTACAGTATTGCATTACGCTGTACAATATAATAGGCCTGCAGGGACTTGTAAGTTGAAGTTCTTGCATCAATTATTCATTCTCTATTGACTCGGTTCTCCTCCTCCGTGCTGCCTGAGTGTGTGTGTGTGTGTGTGTGTGTGTGTGTGTGTGTGTGTGTGTGTGTGTGGGGTAATTTATTCTGAGAACAAACACACACACACACACACACATAATCAAAGAGAGTAGCCTGTGTATTCATGCTGCGTCTCCTTGATTTACTCCTCTGGGGAACGTGTGTGTGGTGTCGGGAGGGTGACGGGTAAATTGGACGCCGCGTCTCAGTGCGAATCTAAATTGGAGTCAGGTGTTTGGTGTGTGTGTGCGTGTGTGTGTGTGTGTGTGTGTGTGTGTGTGTGTGTGTGTGTGTGTGTGTGTGTGTGTGTGTGTGTGTGTGTGTGTGTGTGCAGATAGAAAGAGGAGGAGGTGGGCTTATGTGGCTGCTTGTTAAACTCTGAGCTGGCGCAGCGGACGAGAGCCGCGGTGAAACAAACAGGACGTGATTGAATAAAGGCGCGGAGAGAGGAAAGTGGGCAGCGCGGAGAAAAGGCCGGGGAAACTGAATAAAGAAGATTTAATTTAAGTTATTCTGCATTTCTCAACACGCTGGTTCCCTCTGGAGACGTGGATGTTTGAAAAACACAAATATAAAGTGGTGGAATGTAACTTTAACACTTTATTCCACTTTTACTCGACTCGTTTTTGTCCGTCAGCGTCAGTTTCTCGTCGTCGTCCTGTGAAAAACACTCGTCTCCTCACGCGTCGGTGCTGAATGTGAAGGAAAGGAGGAAGATTTTACCCCGAAAAATAAAGTGTTTCCAGAAAAAAGTCAGAATATTAAGAAGAATAAATTGATATGTTTACATTTTTTATAAAAAAGCTTGAATATTCTGAGAAAAAAACGTTATAATCTTTTTAAAAAGTTGAAATATATCCAGAGGAAAAGGTTTGAATATTTAAAGGAAAAGATGTGAAATGTCAAGAAAAGAAATTTTAATATTTTGAGAAAGAAGTTGTAAAATTTAATGAAAAAAGTTGAAATATTTCAAGAGAAAAAGTTATAATATTTAAAAAAACTAATGGCAATTGTTTGAGAAATAAGTTGATTTATATTTAAAGAAAAATTGTAAAATGTCAAGAAAGGAAATTGTAAAATTTTAGATAAAAGTTTTAAAAAATTGAGAAATATTTTGTGAAAAAAGTTGAAAAATTTAGGAAAAATTGTTTGAATATTTAAAGAAAAAGTCACAAAATGCCAAGAAAAGAAAAAACAATGAGAAATGTTAAAGTAAAAAAAATCAAAGAAACAAAATTTTAGAAAAAGGTTTGAATATTTAAAAAAATAAGTTTTAATATTTTGAGAAATAAAAGTTGAAAAATTTCAAAGAAAAAGTTTTTTAAAAATTGTTCAAAAAGTCAAAAAATTGTAAAAACAAAAACAAATCTCAAATATCTTAATAAATTAGAGGTAAATGTCGTAATTGTGCAAAATCCAAATAGAAAAGTTCTATTTTCCTTCCTGCTCTCTTTACTAGAGCCCAGATCAGTGACCTTTGACCTTTGACCTTAAAGTGGCGCCCACGCCCTGGAGCCCCCCCACGCCCTGGACCCCCCACCCCCCGGGAGACCCACACCCACGCCCCGGCCCCTGGTCTGAACTCTCACCCATGTAGTTGATGATGAAGCCCCCCACGCCCTGGACCCCCCACCCCCGGGGCCCTGGTCTGAACCCTCACCCATGTAGTTGATGATGAAGCCCCCCCACGCCCCGGGCCCTGGTCTGAACTCTCACCCATGTAGTTGATGATGAAGCCCCCCCACCCCCGGGCCCTGGTCTGAGCTCTCACCCATGTAGTTGATGATGAAGCCCCCCACGCCCTGGACCCCCCACCCCCGGGGCCCTGGTCTGAACCCTCACCCATGTAGTTGATGATGAAGCCCCCCCACGCCCCGGGCCCTGGTCTGAACTCTCACCCATGTAGTTGATGATGAAGCCCTCCCCTTTCCCGAAGACAAGCCCCGCAGGGTCGGAGTGGAAGGTGACGCTCAGGTCCGGGGTGCTGGACGAGAGCTTGAAGGGGCCGCTTCCTCCGACGTAGCGCCCCAGGATACGGGTGGTGACCTCATCGCCGTCGGTGATGGTCAGCATGTCGCTGTTGCTGATGTTCAGTCTGAGGACGGACAGAAGAGGAGCTGAGTGAGGGCTGGGAGCACAGACGCTGGTGTTATTGTGATAAATGTGTGTGTGTGTGTGTGTGTGTGTGTGTGTGTGTGTGTGTGTGTGTGTGTGTGTGTGTGTGTGTGTGTGTGTGTGTGTGTGTGTGTGTGTGTGTGTGTGTGTGTGTGTGTGTTTCTCACAGTTGTACATCGAGCAGCACCCGTTTGTCCTCCCCGACGTGAATCCTCCAGCTGCAGTCTTCCCCCTCTCCGTACCACTCGGGCCAGTTTGGGGACAGGATCACGCCACCGGGTCCAGTCAGGTCTCCTCCGCACTGAGCTGCAGCCAGAGAGAGAGGGGGGGGGGGGGGTTAAAGGGGACCCCTGATCTCCAGATGTGTGGATGTAAACGGGTTCTCTGGGTCCAGATGTGTGGATGTAAACGGGTTCTCTGGGTCCAGATGAATGTAAACGGGTTCTCTAGGTCCAGATGTGTGGATGTAAACCGGTTCTCTGGGTCCAGATGTGTGGATGTAAACCGGTTCTCTGGGTCCAGATGTGTGGATGAACCCCTGAACCCCCCTGCTGCCTCCCCCTGAACCCCCCTCCGTCGCCCTCAGTGTTACCTTTGCACAGCGGCTCGGTGTCGTTCCAGTACGGGTCCCTGGCGCTGATGCACTCGATGACGGGCGGGCCCTGCTCCAGAGCGTGACCCGGGTCACAGGTGAACTGGATCACGGCTCCGACACCGTACAGCGGGTCAGAGGTGGTGAAGTTCCCGTTCTGGAGGTACGGCTCGTAGCAGTGGCCGCGCTCGAACGCTGGGGGAGAAAAAGAGAGGGAATCGAACATTAAAGAGACGAGTGTGTGTGTGTGTGTGTGTGTGTGTGTGTGTGTGTGTATGTGGGTATGTGTGTGTGTGTGTGTGTGTGTCTGTGTGTGTGTGTGTGTGTGTGTGTATGTGGGTATGTGTGTGTGTGTGTGTGTGTGTCTGTGTGTGTGTGTGTGTGTCTGCACGTATCTCAAGAACCGTTCGTCCGATCTGCTTCACACTCGGAGGGCATTTTATTGGGGACTTAGCGACGTGGTTTGTGCCAAATTTGGTGCCATTTGGCCGATAGGTGGCGCTGTAGCGGCATCATCTATCTATCCAGGAAGGAAATTCTGTCTTACGGCTTATGTATGTGTGTGACTGTGAGAGAGGTTCATCCGATCATCCCCAAAGCAATTTCAGTCTAAAGCAACTGGACTTGGTTATTTGTGTAGGAAGACGTTTCACCTTTCCAGGACCAGGACCAGGACCAGGCTGGGACTGGTCCAACTATCTGGTGTGGAGATCCAGGTATTTAACCTCTCACAAGGCCGATGATGTCACTGGAACCCTTTGTGCTCCAAGTGCCAACGACCGTCGTTAGAGTGGCAGGCGTTGGTGGGAACTTGGTTTGGACTTCATTAGTGCTGGTCCTGGTCCCAGCCTGGTCCTGGTCCTGGTCCTGGTCCTGGTCCAGTCGTTGGTGGAAGTAGGTTTGGACTTTGTTAGTGCTCTATTGAGTCTGAACCACAGTGGTTGGAGTCACAGGAGGACGTTTGTGAACAGTTGTTCTTTGAGGTTGGATTGTTGAATGAAGGGATGAAAGGGCAGCATTGTAAACTGGAGAGAAGTGAAGTCTCAGACCTCCTCCTCTGGTTAGCCATGGTCCAGTCCCAGCCTGGTCCTGGTCCTGGGGTCTCAGACCTCCTCCTCTGGTTAGCCATGGTCCAGTCCCAGCCTGGTCCTGGTCCTGGTCCTGGTCCTGGGGTCTCAGACCTCCTCCTCTGGTTAGCGATGGTTTCTCTACTTTTACATAGATGCTTCTTTTCCTCCTCTTTCAAACCATCGGTCCTCTCTGTCCGGGATGTGGACACTGTTGTCATCAAAGGAGTGGGCTTTCTCCTTGAGGTGTGAGTGGGCAGCAGAGTCCAGACCTGAGGAGGGAGCTCTCCTGTGTCGGGCTGTGCGTTTATGCAGTGGTTGTTTTGTTTCTCCAGTGTAGAGATCTTTGCGCTCCTCGTTGTATTGGAGCATGAACCACTGTTTACCACCACTCTAACGACGGTCGTTGGCACTTGGAGCACAAAGGGTTCCAGTGACATCATCGGCCTTGTGAGAGGTTAAATACCTGGATCTCCACACCAGTTAGTTGGTCCAGTCCCAGCCTGGTCCTGGTCCTGGTCCTGGTCCTGGTCCTGGTCCTGGTCCTGGTCAAGCCTCTTGGATGAGAGGTGAAACGTCTTCCTAGACAAATAACCAAGTCCAGTTGCTTTGGACTGAAGCTGCTTTGAGGAGAACGACGACCTGGACACATGAGGACACTCACCGGCTTCATCCGATCAGCTTCTCACTTGGCAGCTGCATCACCGAGGACCCGAGGACGTGCAGCGTCGAGTGTGAAGTCGATCGCATTAAGACGTTCTCGAGAGCGTGCTTCAAAACGAGCACCGTATGCGTTCAAATAAACAGCAAACTTGTCTCTTATTAAAGTCGCACCATGCGTCTTTTGTAAAACCCTTTGTGATGAAAGTGTGTAACTTCTATTTAACAACATTTGCCGACGCCGTTCGGTCGCAACTCCCTGGATAAACTGCAGTCACACATGAATCCATGAATCTGGTTTCCCCCCGCAGACACGATTCTTTCCTCACTGATGAGGAGGAACACGTTGGAAGAGATGGCTGCATCCCTCCATCCCTCCGTCCCTCCATCCCTCCAACCCTCCATCTCTCCATCCCTCCACGCTCTGCCAGAAACGGAGAGCTTGGGCTCAGATTATGGCGGACGCGCCCCCCCCCCCCCCCCCCCCCCCTCTGCAGATACAGCCAACGTGGACTTGGCAGAACACGGTGTGAGCAGAACCACAGAGCTCTGCAATCCTCTCTGATTTGTTTACATAATTACGCTGTAATTAAAGTGATTTAACAACACGATTTTAAGGAAACTTAGCACAAAACTTCCACAGTTCATCACTGACGATGGGACGTTTTCTCAAATGTTCTGTTTAAATATGTAAATGAGGCGTTATCTGAAATCTACACACAAACAGACAAAGAGAAGAAGAGGAAATGTTTTCTTTGCTTTTCCTTTTCAAAATAAGAGACTGGTGTGTCTGCAGCGTCTCGCCTTCAAACATACCGTCATAGTGGATGTTTAATCCTCTATTTGTGGTGGTTTTGCATCTATTTTTAGTCATTTTGCATCTTTTTGTGTTGGTTTTGCATCTATTTTTAGTCAGTTTGCATCTTTTTGTGCTGGTTTTGCATCTATTTTTAGTCATTTTGCATCTTTTTGTGGTGGTTTTGCATCTATTTTTAGTCATTTTGCATCTTTTTGTGGTGGTTTTGCATCTGTTTTTAGTCATTTTGCATCTTTTTGTGGTGGTTTTGCATCTGTTTTTAGTCATTTTGCATCTTTTTGTGGTTGTCATTTTCAGAATGAATAGAGTCAGATGTGTCTGCAGTGTCTCGCCTTCACACTCACCTTCATAGCGGATGTTGAAGCCTGTGTTGTGGTTGGGCAGATCCGTGATGAACTGAATCCTCACTGCCGGTCCTTCGCTGATCACTCCCTCAAAAGGGATCTGCCCGCCCCGGCCCGAGTCGAACAGCACCACGGAGCCGGCGTCCAGCCCGCTCCACAACACCAGCCTGCAGGGACGGACACAGCGTGTGTAGTTTTGCATCTATTTTTAGACATTTTGCATCTTTATAGAATATATAACAGTAGAACAGTCACAGGAGGCATTTTTATACTTTACATTTACTGATTATATTTAAAAGAAATGAAAAATAGGGGATGTCACCGCAGAGTGTACGGACCTGTCGGTGGCTCCCAGGGCCAGTCTCTCCAGGTGGAGGTGCAGCCTCTGGTCCTTGGGAGCCTCCAGGGACCAGGAACAGGAGCGGTCCTGGGTGGCGTTGGGCCCGTGGTGAGGAGACGGGGACAGGACCCGCCCTACTGCCGCGTTCTTCACTGTGCCTCCACACAGAGCTGCAGAGGGAAGCTCAGTTTGATTTATTACGCATGTTCAGCATATTTACATTAGTTCATTGCACATTAAGCACTTTGTAATGTTGCTGCATGAATAATAAGACTATTATACGATAGTCAAACAGCAATACACTGAGAGAGGACTGAGGCATTTTCCTGCAGACTCCTCTCCTCCTCCACCACTCACCCCTGCAGCTGGGCACCCTGCCGCTCCACATGGGCAGGGAGGCGTTGAGGCAGGTGAGCAGCGGCTCCCCCTGCAGGTGGTAACCCATGTGGCAGTGAAAGCGCGCCGTGCCTCCAGGGAGCAGGTCCAGCACGGACACCTCGCCGAAGTGAGGCCTCTTGGGCAGCGAGCAGCTCAGCCTGAAGACTGTAGACGGAGAGAGGAACCAGGTTCAGCAGAGAGCGCAGAACACAGGCACCAGCAACTCAGAGTGTTACAGAACCCAAGGTCATTTAGCTTCACAGCAGAATAAGAGCGGAGGACGGTGATTGGGTTGTTGCCTAGTAGCAGGAATAAGGAAAAGATGCAGCTGGAACACTGTGAGTGTGTGAGGGCGTCTTCATGTTCTCCACCTGCAGAACGCACCACTCACTTAAGTGCTTTGTTTGGTTGCTATTCTTTGTTGTCCTTGCACGACTGATCTGAAGTTTGCACGTGTCGTCTGCAGAACGAGCCGTTTCAGCTGCAGGGGATCAGGGAACGCCTGTACGGTGGCCCTGAGGGTCAAAACACGACGACCAACCTCGTGAGCACCGGTGAAATTTGGGGTTTAGTCGGCTTTAATCCGCCCTTCACACAATCAAACACAACTTTAACTAATGCAGCGACATACTGTAATACCCACAGCCAATCAGCAGCAGCGTCCGGTAAATCATGTGACCTGAAACACGTGAACGCACCACTCAGCCGCAGAGAAATGCAATCATTGCAGGCTTGTAGGCAATGATCATCTTGAGAAGAATGGATGGGTGCTTATGCTGCAGGGTCACCTCACCTCACTGTTCACCACACTTTCCTACTACATCCTGTCGGCTGTGTGGCGTCTCACTCTGAAAGTTCTCCCCTAAGGCGCCCATATGAATACGGCAGCATAGTGCGTCCGAGGGGATCAGTGACATCCGGGTTTTCCATTCAACAACCTCTGGAGAAGCTTTATAAAACATCCGCAATCCAACGACAACATGTGGTATTAAGTGGTTCAGATCTAATGATGTTGAGACAAACAGAGACAGGGCGGCTGTGGCTCAGTGGGAGAGTGGGTCGTCCTACATTCGAGAGATCGGTGGTTCGCTCCCCAGTTCCCCCGGTCCACATGTTGAAGTGTCTTTGGGCAAGACACTGAACCCCCTGAATTGCTCCCTGTGCTGCGCATGGGTGTGTGAATGTGGCGTGAATGGTCTGCAGATGTTCACTGCCATCAGTGTGAACGTCTGTGTGAATGGGTGAACGTGACATTAAAGAAGTTTGCACGTGTCGTCTGCAGAACGAGCCTTTCTGTGAAAGCGCCTTGAGTAGTCAGAAGACTAGAAAGGTGCTATATGCGTCCAAGTCCACAAAGGTGTGTGACCTTTCCCGACAAGATTAGAGAAACAGCAGAAAAACATCAATCTGCAGCTCCCTTCATCTCCATCTATCATCTTTAACCGTTTCTCCCTGACAGAGGGGGGAGCCGATCCCAGCTGACATCGGGCGTGAGGCGGGGTCCACCCTGGACAGGACGCCAGTCTATCACAGGACACATAGAGACGAACAGAGACAGACAACCATTCACACCTACGGGTGATTTAGAGTCATCAATGAACCGAACACCTGCACGTCTTTGGACTGTGGGAGGAAACCGGAGAACCCGGAGAAAACCCACGCAGACACGGGGACAACATGCAAACTCCACACAGATTTTAGTTCTGACACTGACCATTAAAGCTTTACAGAGCTGCGTGCACAACAAGAAGAGCCTCAAACGACCGGTTATTCTGTTATTCTTCCCGAATTGAAGTCGTATTTAAAACATTTGTAAATGAGCAGGTCAGTGTTTTCCTCCACAATCAAAACACCCACGGGTCCATTTCAACAAAATAATCCTAATTAAATGAGCTTTGTGAGCTGTGAATGATAATATTCCCTCTTAATTTATGTCGCTTTTACTCCCTCAACGCTGATTTTCACGCTTCATCTGGAGCATGTCGCTCTGCAGAGGTGGTGTTTTAATCTCCTCCTCTCCCACCTGCTGCTGATGGGAGAGGATTAGATGGCTGTGATTAATGACACAGGTGGGTCTTAGCACTCTGATGCTTCCTCCTCTACACTGCCTGTCATATCCATTAAGCCCACACACACACACACACACACACACACACACACAGATATACACACACACACACACACACACACACACACACACACACACACACACACACACACACACACACACACACACACACACACACACACACACACACACACACACACACACTCTAAACAAAGTCCCGTATTCTCAGCCTCCTAATGAGACGAGAGCCAATTAATCAAAGCTCTCATCAGCTAATTCACACGACAGATTCAATCACCGTGCTAAGTGATTAGATGAGACCATTTTTGGATGATGCAATTAGGACGTATACGGCGCCCCAGCAGCCCCCGGGCCCCCGGGCGCCTAATAAAGACGTCACAGTCATTGGATCTGCACGGTGTTTCAATCTAAACATGTGTGCACACTCACTCTGGTAGTGCAGCTGGAAGACGCCCTGGGTCGCGTCCGGTGCAGAGCGGTAGTAGACGGACAGCGTGTTGGTGGGACTGCGGATCACCTGACCTTCCACCAGCAGCGTGTGATTGGCGAGGACCAGCAGGGCGCCGCGTTCATCCGCGCCCCTGATCGACAGCTGCTCGCCCTCTGAGAGGTTCACGCTCTTCACCTGAACACACGGGAGGACACGAGTTAAAGGGACGGAGTAGTTTCACAGCTTTGCCGTGCTGTCACAGGCTGTTATCTATGCTCCCCCCAGAGCCCCCTGACTCATTTTGCATCTTTTTGTGGTGGTTTTGCATCTATTTCTAGTCATTTTGCATCTTTTTGTGGTGGTTTTGCATCTATTTTTAGTCATTTTGCATCTTTTTGTGGTGGTTGTGCATCTATTTCTACTCATTTTGCATCTTTTTGTGGTGGTTTTGCATCTATTTTTAGTCATTTTGCATCTTTTTGTGGTGGTTTTGCATCTATTTTTAGACATTTTGCATCTTTTTGTGGTGGTTTTGCATCTATTTTTAGTCATTTTGCATCTTTTTGTGCTGGTTTTGCATCTATTTCTAGTCATTTTGCATCTTTTTGTGCTGGTTTTGCATCTATTTTTTGTCATTTTGCATCTTTTTGTGGTGGTTTTGCATCTATTTTTAGTCATTTTGCATCTTTTTGTGCTGGTTTTGCATCTATTTTTAGTCATTTTGCATCTTTTTGTGCTGGTTTTGCATCTATTTTTAGTCATTTTGCATCTTTTTGTGGTGGTTTTGCATCTATTTTTAATCATTATGCATCTTTTTGTGGTGGTTTTGCATCTATTTTTAGTCATTTTGCATCTTTTTGTGGTGGTTTTGCATCTATTTTTAATCATTATGCATCTTTTTGTGGTGGTTTTGCATCTATTTTTAGTCTTTTTGCATCGTTTTGTAGTGGTTTTGCATCTATTATTAGTCATTTTGCATCTTTTTGTGGTGGTTTTGCATCTATTTTTAGTCATTTTGCATCTTTTTGTGCTGGTTTCGCATCTACTTTTAGTCATTTTGCATCTTTTTGTGGTGGTTTTGCATCTTTTTTTAGTAATTTTGCATCTTTTTGTGGTGGTTTTGCATCTATTTTTAGTAATTTCACATTTCTATGTCATTGTTTTGCTTTTCTTTTTAATATTTATACTTTATAAATGATAAATCATTTCCAATTGAAGCTGCTTCATTGACCACAGAAGAGGCTCAATTCTTATTTGAAGTGGCTCGTCTATTTCATCGATTTTTATTCTTCATGACTGTCGGTTACAAAAGAACCTCATGCAACTCCTCTTCTAAACATGTGAACTCTCCCTTTAAGATAAAAGAGGAGGCAGAAGTTGTTCTTCCCTCCTTTGTGTTTTGGCTCTCATTCTTCAGATATTGCAGCGGTAAATAAGAATAAATGGTTCTCATGTTGCTCTTAAAATAAACTATAAAAGGATGTTTTTTATTGCTCCTCATTAAGTTAAGAAAGACACAGAGAAACATTTAGTGTGAGCTGCAGCCACTGGCCCAGGATCAGTGTGTGTGTGTGTGTGTGTGTGTGTGTGTGTGTGTGTGTGTGTGTGTGTGTGTGTGTGTGTGTGTGTGTGTGTGTGTGTGTGTGTGTGTGTGTGTGTGTTTGTGTGTGTGTGTGTGTGTGTGTGTGTGTGTGTGTCCGTGCCCCACGGTGTCGTAGAAACTCCTCTTTACAAACCGACCTTTTTATCGAGGTGCCATCATTTTTAGACCTGAGACTTTTTAGATTCTTTTATTGCTTTAAGAATAACAACACGGTCTCACTCCAGACTTCATGTCTCACGTCTGTTTATGGATTATGACTCTGGATTAGCCCCTTACATAGAAAAAGATGGAGAGACGGGGTCAGAAAATACAGAAATCCCCTTTAAAACGAACACTTTTAGCCTGTTTTTTAAATCTAATGTGTTTTTAGTTCGTCTTTCACTTTTAATGTTGGTTTTATATTAAATTGTATTGACTTATCCACATGTTTATACTCTCCTGAATGTTCCTTTAAAGTCTTTTTATGCTTGATTTTGAGATTGATTGGTTTTAACCTGTATGAATATATGAACATCAATGCAACAGCTGATTACAAACTTTATACCTCAATATCACCAGTGGCACAAGGTTCCCTCTAGGAGCATAAACGTGTGCTAAACTGTCCTCTAGCAGCCAAAACGTGTGTTAAAGTGTCCTCTAGGAGCATAAACGTGTGCTAAAGTGTCCTCTAGCAGCCAAAACGTGTGTTAAAGTGTCCTCTAGCAGCCAAAACGTGTGTTAAAGTGTCCTCTAGGAGCATACACGTGTGTTAAAGTGTCCTCTAGCAGCCAAAACGTGTGTTAAAGTGTCCTCTAGGAGCATAAACGTGTGCTAAAGTGTCCTCTAGCAGCCAAATCGTGTGTTAAAGTGTCCTCTAGCAGCCAAAACGTGTGTTAAAGTGTCCTCTAGGAGCATAAACGTGTGTTAAAGTGTCCTCTAGGAGCATAAACGTGTGCTAAAGTGTCCTCAAGGAGCCAAAACGTGTGTTAAAGTGTCCTCTAGGAGCATAAACGTGTGCTAAAGTGTCCTCTAGGAGCCAAAACGTGTGTTAAAGTGTCCTCTAGGAGCATAAACGTGTGCTAAAGTGTCCTCTAGGAGCCTAAACGTGTGCTAAAGTGTCCTCTAGGAGCCTAAACGTGTGCTATAGTGCCCTCTAGAAGCCAAAACGTGTGCTAAAGTGTCCTCTAGGAACCAAAACGTGTGCTAAAGTCCCCACTAGGAACCATAACGTGTGCTAAAGTCCCCACTAGGAGTCAAAACATGTGCTAAAGTGTCCTCTAGGAGCCTAAACATGTGTTAAAGTGTCCTCTAGGAGCCTAAACGTGTGCCCTCTTCAGTGGCACGCTATATGTGCCCTGTGTCTTCCTTTTGCCCCTGCCCTTCACACAAAGTCTGTGCAGGCCACTGAGTGTCACAAATGTGTCTTTAAAGTCTGTACAGCAGACCCTCTGTGCTTAGATGCTTGAGATGAGGGAAACTGTAAACTGTATGATATTACATAGGTATAGATATAGTTTCAGTACCAGCAGCTGCCACTAGGAGGCAGAGTTCAACCTGCGCTCAGTCAGACACAAACACCACTGCAACATCATGTCCAGCATGATAACCAGTGCGTCTGTGCTGGTTCACCTGCAGGCTGGTGCAGCGCGTATGTACGGACGTACCTGCAGCTCCACGCCGTAGCCGGTGTACACGGTCACGGTGTAGGTGCAGTGAAAGAAGGCGCCGTCAGGCAGAGGGGGGTCATCGGACGAGTCGATGTATCCCTCAGGGTCGGAGAAATTCACCGCGCAGCTCGACAAAGCTGAAGGAGAGAGAGAGAGGGAGGGAGCAGAGGGGTTGGTTTTGTGGGAGTGTGTGTGAGTGTTGGTGTTTTGAACCCTGCTCTGTAATCCCTTTAACGTGAGGCGGACTGGAAGCTCATCGGGAACCCCTGCTGGGTGTAATTAATGACGGAAATTAGAGGGATCAAAGCGGCTGCACAGCAGACACGAGGCACAGCGAGGCCGTCGACTGTGACCTGAAGTAAATGATCACATTCCTTGAAAACAACCGTGTGAGATGAAGGCGACCACCACAGGGACGTCTGTTTATCTCCCTGCTCATCTCGCTCCCTCTTCTCGTCACGTCTGTGCTTCACTGTCGGATAAACACTTACACACAGGCCTCATCTTCATATATGGAACTGATAGAGGGTTCATCTCATCTCATCTTCAGCCTCTTATCCGGGGTCGGGGCTCAGGGGCAGCAGCTCCAGCAGGGACCCCAAACTTCCCTTTCCCGGGCCACATTAACCAGCTCTAACTGGGGGATCCTGAGGCGTTCCCAGGCCAGTGTGGAGATCTAATCTCTCCACCTGGTCCTGGGTCTTCCCCGAGGCCTCCTCCCAGCTGGACGTGCCTGGAACACCTCCCTAGGGAGGCGCCCAGGGTTCATCCTTACCAGATGATCCTGAACCACCTCAACTGGCTCCTTTCAACGCAAAGGAGCAGCGGCTCTACTCCGAGTTCCTCACGGATGCTGAACTTCTCCCCTCTCTCTAAGGGAGACTCCAGCCCCCCTTTATCCCTATAACCCAGGATATAGGGTTGTTAGAATATATTGATGCACTTTAGTATCATGATATTATCAAGAGTGGTTGATTTCATGGTGCTTAAACCCCTGAACGCCACATAGCAGCGCTGTTATCACAGACTGGTTAAAAGACACGGTGGTAACTATCAGGTATTTGGTTAGACAGACCGCATAGGTCAAGCAAAACAGGAAGTATGGATTAGGGAGAGCGCATGGGAATAGCCAGGAGGCATGTAGGCTAAGTATAAATGTCCAGAGTTGGTCAATAAAGTCAATAAAAACAGAAGCTTTAAAGTGAAAATCCGGCCTAAAATCATCCCATGGTCTTTTTTGGCAAATACACAAGAGAGAGATGCTAACAGGCGGACGTGGCTAACAGTGGTTAGCTCGGGGCAGTACGGTGAAGGCATTCAAAGGTCTTTTTTAACCACTAATGCTGCTGAAAATAACAGCAAACCTCATCTTCATATATGAAACTGATATAGGGTTGTTAGAATATATTGATGCACTTTAGTATCAGGATATCATCGATTTTTAAATAGAATTTTTACATTTTTCGTGATTTGTGGCAGAGAACCGTTGATTTCATGGCGCTTAAACCCCTGAACGCCACACAGCAGCGTTGTAATCACAATCAAGGCTGCCGTGGTCGCACACAGTCACTGAACTCAATGTTTGTTATTGTGAAATATAACCTAAGTGGCTCTAAGTAGGGCAACCACAGTTTAAAGTATGTGAGTTCATCAGTGATGGAGGGAAACAATCACGGCTCTCCTCATGAGGGAAAGGTTCACTTCTAATGGCAGCTCCCATTCAATCACATCAGACTGGAGGGAGACGCCACCGCAGCAATGGCGGCTTGTTCGCTTCCGGTACTTCCCCGGATTCGTCTACGGTGTCCGTACGTAAATGGGTAAATGTGTCTTTGCTGGGCTGTGGAAGATGCTGACTGAATGAAGTACATACGTCAAACTGAACTGCTCGTACCTAACGAAGGCGTCTCCGTCTCTGTGTCTGTGTCTGTGTCCAGCATCGTGCCCACAGTGGTGATCTCCTGCTCAGGAGTGTGTGTCTGTGTGTGTGGCTCCTGGGAGTGTGTGTCCGTGGGAAGAGGCTCAGTTGGACCGTTGCCTCGGCCGGACTCCGCCGCCGCTGCTGCTGATGCTGCTGATGCTGATGCTGACGCCGGGGGTTTTACCCTCCTCAGTAATCCCCCGCTTCTTTGATGCTCCAGGGAACGACTTCCAGGGAGGGAGCTGACGCCGAGTCCTCTGCCCAGAAGAGGGAGCAGGTTCTGGGGCAGAACGGAGGGGAGGAGCTCCCCTCTCTGGGAGACGAGTCGTCCCTTTTGATTCAGCACTGACTGCAGCAGACCTCCGGCCAGGGAGCCTTTGGCTTTGGGGCTGCTTTCCTTTGTGCTTCCTGGTGTCACTGCTGGAGGCTGGGTGGTGGGGCCGGCTGTGGGGACTTCTTTATCTGGAAAGAGTGGAAAAAAAAACAAGAGAGGGATCATTTCAACCGCAGCACAGTGGAGGGGAAAAGTCTTTGACAGTGCCCCGGGAGCACGACTCTGGGTGGGTCTGTCACTGTCCTGCTGCAGGGCTTATCAGGACTGGGTTATCTTTCAAAACACAGCCAGAGCCGAGGAGCGCACACACACACACACACACACAAACACACACACACACACACACACACACACACACACACACACTGGTGATGGTGTAGTGGAGAGACAGGGCAGTTAAGCATGACAGGAGCTGAGCGGAGAGGAGGGGGGAGAAAAACCAAGAAGTGCACAGACAGGCAAAGCGCTCTGCCGTGCATGCTAAAATGCCATCTCCAGCAGCTTAGTACAAAAACAGCACAGAGCAGCATTTACACACACAACCACACACACACACACACACACACACGAGCTTTGCGATCCACCCTCACAACAACCGACAGCCCGACAACCACTGAACGAGCCCTCGTGGTGCAGTCTCACTTTTAATCTGCAAAAATAAAGGAGCAGCGCCGCTTTCGTTTATAGAAAGAAGAAGTTAGAGGGAAACATCCTCCTCGCTCTCTCGTTTGGCTATTTTTCATCTACAGACAGAAAATAAATGTCCTTTATCGTTGTCTCTGTATAAACCTGCGTCACCGCTCCACGTGTCAGAGACGCCATCATCAAGAAACTCATTTCAGCGTTCACAGCTGGCTGTTATTTAGGCAGCCACTCCGCAGCAGGTGTTCACACACACACATGCGCACACGCACACCCACGCACACACGCACGCACGCATGACACACACACACACACACACACACACACACACCCACGCACACACGCACGCACGCATGACACGCACGCACACACGCACACACACACACGACGAACACACGCACGCACACACACGCGCGCCGAACACACACACGCACCAAACAGAGAGCCACCGTCCTGGCCTCTTTTCAGGCTGCTAATCCATATTTTTACAGCAACAGTGGATCGGATCAATGCGTGTGATGTGACACGGGTCGGTCATAGTCACAGGCACACGGATGACCATCACCGCACCCTGTGTGTGCAGATAATGTGGGGTTGTGTTTGGTGGAGGGTGGAGGGACAGTAGCAAAGAGAGGGGATTCATTCAGAACTATAGTTTTAAAACATCATCTCATCTTCAGCCTCTGATCCTGGATCAGGTCTCGGGGGCAGCAGTTCCAGCAGGGGACCCCAAACTTCCCTTTCCCGGGCCACATTAACCAGCTCTAACTGGGGGATCCTGAGGCGTTCCCAGGCCAGTGTGGAGATCTAATCTCTCCACCTGGTCCTGGGTCTTCCCCGAGGCCTCCTCCCAGCTGGACGTGCCTGGAACACCTCCCTAGGGAGGCGCCCAGGGTTCATCCTTACCAGATGATCCTGAACCACCTAAAGTGCCCTCTACAGGGCTTAAACGTGTGCTAAAGTGTCCTCTAGGAGTCAAAACGTGTGCTAAAGTGCACTCTCGGAGCCTAAATGTGTGCTAAGAGCCCGCTAGAAGCCAAAACGTGTGCTAAAGTGCCCTCTAGGAGCCAAGACGTGTGCTAAATTGCCCTCTTTGATGATGACCCTGAACCACCTCAACTGGCTCCTTTCAACACAAAGGAGCAGCGGCTCTACTCCGAGTTCCTCACGGACGGCTGAACTTCTCCCCCTAATCTTGAATCTTGTTTTTAACTTTGCTTGTGTAACTTTTTAGCAAAGGCCAAACCAGGGAGGGGGGTCACAAATGAGTTTGGACTAGAAACCCGTGTGCATGGCATCCATTCGTCCCTGCTCAGCAAACTTCTAATCTAAGCTTCTCTTATTGGAACATCAGCCGAGGCTCACAGGGATCAGAGTCGTTGAAGGCAGAGCCACGAAACCTGAAAACATGAAACCTCAGAAACAGAGCTGAAACGGTTAAAGCCGGCGGTCACGTTAGGACGCCACATCATCCCGTTATTGTCCCGTTTTCCTACGTCGTCGAAACAGAACGGAGATAATGACTTCCTCTCTGGGCGCGCCGACACTTTCAGACTTAATCATTTGTTGCCCGAGCGTCACATCCGCGGTTCTGTCGTCTTCATTGTGTCGACAGAACATCCTCGATGGCCCGGTGGCTGAGGCAGCCCTTTGTCTTTAATTGGTCTCCGATGCATGCATGCGCACATTTGCATTCGCCGCACCTCGGTTTGGTCGTCGCGCTCGTCCCAATTACCTTGTTTATAGCAGGAGGGTCACCGTGTGACTTTGAACCATCCAAGCAATGATGCGTAATGAGAGGAGACACGTGAGCGCAGACACACGGTGGGAGAATGTTTTAATGAGCTTTTCCAATGAACCCAAACGTTAAACACTGACTTTATTAGTTACACCTCGCTGGTGCCGCACTGGAGTTACGGGACATTGAGTTGATCAGGGACGTTTTGATGTTATAAAACTAATTTTGCTCGAGTACGGAAGGGATTCTCCAGACAACTCATGCTGTAAGTTGTAAAATGGAGCGTCTTCCCTGGTGGTGCCTTGTTGTCATTGCACGTGCCAGGGTTCATCCCTACCCGATGATCCTGAACCACCTCAACTGGCTCCTTTCAACACAAAGGAGCAGCGGCTCTACTCCAAGTTCCTCACGGATGCTGAACTTCTCCCCCTCTCTCTAAGGGAGACTCCAGACCCCCTCCTGAGGAAACACATTTCACACGCTTGGACCTGGACCTGGTTCTTTGGGTCCTGACCTGGTTCTTTGGGTCCTGACCTGGACCTGGTTCTTTGGGTCCTGACCTGGACCTGGTTCTTTGGGTCCTGACCTGGTTCTTTGGGTCCTGACCCAGCTTTCATGAGCACAGGTGAGGGTAGGAACCAGGACTGAGGGTAGATCCAGAGCTTTGTCTTCCTCAGCTCTCTTTTCGTCACAACGGTGCGGTAGAGCGACTGCAGCTCCGCCCCCGCTGCTCCGACTCTCCGGCCGAACTCACGCTCCGACTTTATTGCACGATAAATGCCGGATCAGCCTGTTTGCATGGTATCAAACCTTTCATACACCAGAGCAGAGCAGAAAAACTGGATATCGACTCAACTCTGCGCGCACACGCGATTATTTTTGCGACTTGCGCTCAGATCCAACTGCGTGAGCTCGATCCTGCCTTCCCTGAGTCGCTTTTTGGCCCTGACTGACTCGTTAAGTTCACTCAATTCAGGTTTTGGACTTTAATCTTGGTGCTTTATGGAGCGGGCCCCGGGCGTACACCTAACGAAGTCCCTAAATGACAGAGTTTCAAAAGCTGCACAACATATTGAATAATTAATTTCCTGTCATGGATCAGGAAAATGTGCTGACAGAGATTAACACAGTTGATGGACTTTATTGCACCATAAATGCCGGTTCAGCCTGTTTGCATGAAAACAGCAGAGCAACTGGGTATCGACCCAACTCCCGGTGCACACGCGGTTATTTTTGCGCTCAGATCCGACTGCGTGAGCTCGATCCTGCCTTCATGGAGCCCTTTTTTTGGCCCCGACTGACTCGTTAAGTTCACTCAATTCAGGTTTTGGACTCTAATCATGGTGCTTTATGGAGCGGGCCCCGGGCGTACCCCTAACGAAGTCCCTAAATGACAGAGTTTCAAAAGCTGCACAACATATTGAATAATTAATTTCCTGTCATGGATCAGAAACATGTGCTGACAGCCTCCGTATCGCTGCCTCTTCCCCAGTCCTTCAGCGCGCTCGTCAGATGAATAATTAAAGCCCAGATGTTGTGGAGTCCATTAAAGCACAGATTGTTTTTAGAGCCCGTTTGCAGTTTTCAACATTAACGCGCTCCGTTTACTTTCTGGGGACGAGACAATTGAAACATTGACGAGGGCCGACAGACTCTGTTATTCTTTGTTTGATGGAGATTTGCTGTGACGGTCGCTGTGTTGACAGTTTGATGGGGCTTTTCGACTTCCACAGAAGATTGTCAGAGATTGTGATTTAATAAAAAAACAGAGATAATTACGAGGATGAGACGGAGGCGGATCAGAAGAGTGCAGACCAGGACAGCAGCAGCGACAGAGAGGAGGATTATTCATCTCGTACGGTGCAAACTTTCATTTATTAAGAATTAATCTGCAGATGCTGAGGCTCAAAATGTCGTTTCTACTTATTTTCATGAGGAACTTTTCCACGACTTTCAAGGACTCGTAATAACATTTCCATAACCTTTCACAATTATTTCAAATGCTAATATTTATAATAAATATATATTAGTGTTAGGCTGTGTGTGTTATGCTGTGTGTGGTGCCTGTGTCTCTCTGTCTCCCTCTATGCAATCAGTGTGTGTGGAAGAGTGTGTGTGTGCAGGTGTGTGCTGCAGGACCACATGGCCGAAGAGGAGTGCTGCTGATTGGTGGATGGGGACTATTTATGCTGCCTGGTTCCGGCCTTCGCTGGCTCTCCCTCCCTCGTCCCCAACCAAGGCCTGATGTGTGTGTCTCTGCAACCTTTTGTTAACCCTTATATTAAAGTAGTAGCCCGTAGGAATGAGAAGCCCTTTACTTCAACCCTTTACATCAAACTCCATAACTCTATAGAATACATACATTTTAAAATGACCTCAGAGCCGCCGTAGGCCTCGTGCTCGTACACGTGCGCACACTCGTGCTCGTACACTTGCAAACGTGCTTTACTAAAGCCCACCTCTCCCAAACGGGCCGTGGAAGGCAAGCGTGCCGCTCCTAGACGGTTGCACTCACACTGGTCAAAGGAACCAGACTTTACCCGTAAAACCTGTTTTGGCACGGTACGGAGGCACAGTGTGGGTGCGCCCTAAAAACTCCATAACTCAGCCCCATGAGGTTGAGAAGTATACAGATAAAATTCAACAAGGAGATGAGAAACATGCGCCAGGACATTGACACTCAAAAGATCAAGGAGCGCTGGTTACAGGACGACCTGACTATGAGGAAGCGTATTGAGGAAATCGAAGGAGGTTGTGACGAGACGCGAGGCTCTTATGAAAGACGTGGGCAACGTGCAAGTTTTGCAGCTGCGCCAAGAACGACGTGAAGCTGAACGCAAGTCGGAAGAGTTGAAAAAGAACCGTAGTGTTGCACTGGGTCGTCGAAAAGGCTTCGAGGAGAAGATACTGCATAACAGAAAAGAGTTCACTTTAAACCTTTGGATGTAGTTTAGAAGAGTTTGCATTTTTGTTTTTAATCAACCCGATAAACCAGAGCCTTCAGTCTGAGCGAGTTCATTTAGAGAAAGAAGCCACTTCATCCAAACCGAGCGAGCTGCTGGGACCGCAGCGTTAACGAGGAATGATAATGCTGCAGGATCATAGACACAACTGGGACGGGAAGAGAACCGGCAGATTAAACACTCCATACTAATAAAGGCGGCGATGACAGGAGATTAACTCGCTGGCTCTGTGGTCAGAGATGCACAGTGTGACAATATCTGCTGTGGGGAATAAGTCACGCGTACCAAACTCTGCCCCTGAGGGACGCTCTGCGTGCAACTTTCATCAGATTATATTATCTGTGAGATGTCACAGTATGGACATTAGAGAGGATGCAGCTTTAAGTGGAGTCTCCTCCTGCTGGACATTAGAGAGAATGCAGCTTTAAGTGGAGTCTCCTCCTGCTGGACATTAGAGAGAATGCAGCTTTAAGTGGACTCTCCTCCTGCTGGACATTAGAGAGAATGCAGCTTTAAGTGGAGTCTCCTCCTGCTGGACATTAGAGAGAATGCAGCTTTAAGTGGAGTCTCCTCCTGCTGGACATTAGAGAGAATGCAGCTTTAAGTGGAGTCTCCCCCTGCTGGACATGAGAGAGAATGCAGCTTTAAGTGGAGTCTCCTCCTGCTGGACATTAGAGAGAATGCAGCTTTAAGTGGAGTCTCCTCCTGCTGGACATTAGAGAGAATGCAGCTTTAAGTGGAGTCTCCTCCTGCTGGACATTAGAGAGAATGCAGCTTTAAGTGGAGTCTCCCCCTGCTGGACATTAGAGAGAATGCAGCTTTAAGTGGAGTCTCCTCCTGCTGGACATTAGAGAGAATGCAGCTTTAAGTGGAGTCTCCTCCTGCTGGACATTAGAGAGAACGCAGCTTGTGAAAGGTCACGAGGCTGCAGGCACTCTGAAGTCACACCTTGGGGGGACGCCTTGATGTCTGCTCTTCCAAAGGACTATGGAATCAGTCGTGCAGGGACTCCCCGGGGTGCAGCCATACCCGGGTGACCCCCCGATCACAGAGACCGGATGAAAGGGACCCCTCGCCGGTCCTTGACAAGGGTTTCATAGGAGGGGGAAAGATGGAAGCATGCACTGAAGCTCCCAATAATCAGGCCAGTTGTGTCTATTTCAGGACATCAGTAGAGAGTTGTATTGATTCTGCGAGGCTCCGCAAAGCCCGATCGGTGCTGACAGCCACAACAACAACAACAAGCCTTACTGCTGGAGGACGTTCAGAGTGTTAATGGAGCCGGGAGAAAGGAGGGCAGAGCGGCACACTCTCACGCAATCTCCTTATTTCGAGTTCTCCGGTGTAGTGAGACATGTACACTGTGAACTGTGCTGTATTAAAATATCTGTGAACTTGTTTTGGGCGTTAGAGTCTCAGGACTTTGACGCTCTCACTGTGTGTTTTCACTTCACTGCACCTCACTGCACCACCCACTGCAACGTAAACTGTATAAAAAAAATGGACGTAGCGTCTCTGTCGGGGTCCGTTCTCTCAATTTGATCCAATCGTCCTCGCCTACAGGAGTCTCCATCTTGTCTTAGTCACACTACCTGGGCCTCGGAGAATGCTTCTTGCTGCCTATACGTCATCACGCCGTAACACGTCACACGCATTGATGACGTCATGGCGATGCGTGGCTTTGTTTCCAGATCTTTCCGTAGACCTCGGAGTTTTTGTGCGTCTTGTCGACTGTTTTTGAATCTTTTCATCGACCAAATCTGCAGTAAACACTCCACCTCCGCATCACACCAACGTGAACCTTTCACCGCCATTGTTTGAAATGTCCGCGCATGGTCCCTCCTTCTTTTTTCTACGTCCCAACAGGCGCACAGGAAATGACCTCAGACGAGGCCGAGTGTACGGGAGACGTTTAAAGAACGACAAAATATCGTTTTCGATCGTGCGGACGGACCCTAAATCCCATGCCTTCAAAACAGTCGTCCACAAAACCAGTGCTGAGGCCACGGCGGCTCCGTCCGTCTCTGTTCTGCAGTCTGAGTCGTCCGTCCCGCTTCACGTGGACTGACGTGTCACTGACCACGTCCGCAAATGTCTCTTTCACGATCTGATACTTCCAACCATCTCACTCGTGTATCAAGTGCCGGTCTGGGGCCTTTTCCTGGGGGCCGTTGTTATTACGTTTGCTGGTTTTGAATTCCCCCGACTCGGCAGGAAATGAACCGCGACAGAAGTGAACACTCGGTTTCATCTTTCGTTGACGGCCGTTTGTTATCAGGCGGGCGATTGAAGCCGTGGATATTACGACGCCAGGAATTTCATTAAACTCAAACTCATTTCATTGCGTTTTTGGCCGCCTCGCCTCCATTTGCAGGTGCGACGCCACATTCTCCATCTCCATTAGACACAAACGGATCTCGCCAAGGCGTCCTGGCAACCTTAAGCACCACACGTTGCTGCAGGAGCGGTGCTCATCACATTTAGTGTCTGCCGCGAGTGTTTGTGTTTGTGTGTGCTCACAAATTAAGTGGTAACTGCAGGAGGAAAACAACACTGACTCTGTTTATTTGGTCGTGCTCGAGCGCCGTGGAGGGAGAGAGGGAGTGAAATGGAGGCAGCACTCAATAGTCCCCAGTGGGCGCAGACAATCAGGTCTGAGGTTGTAAAGAAACGTCCAAAAAAGAGCGGGGACTCCGGCTACAATGGAGACTGGCTCCTTTGTGGGTTTCTGTGAGTATATTTGTTGGTTTGGAAAGTGCTAAAATACGGAGAGGACGCTCCGTATCTCTTTGTTTCCTTTGTTTCTGCGTTTCATTCGTATTCCACGACTTGGTGGTTGTTAAAGGTGCCCAGACTGGCAGCAACTGGGTCTGGAATACATTCCCTGTCTACCGTGTCCGTTCCCCATGGAGACTCACTGTGCTAACCACACACACACACACACACGCACACACACACACACACACACACACACACACACACGCAGCACGACTCTGCAGCCCGTCTGTGGCTGCATTAATAAGACACGTCAGGTTTTCATTTCAGGTGCAGGAAAAACAACAAGTTGCTTCTCATCAGACGAGACGAGCTGAATACTGACTTCATCCAATCTCATTTAAAGTGTGATCGTCTTTCTCTGAACTTATATCCATCAAATAATCCATCGAGACAGTTTTATTTGGTGTATGAATCATTAACGGAGAAATCCAGGAGAGTGGCTAACAGTGATTAGCTCGGGGCAGCACGATGAAGGCATTCAAAGGTCTTTTTTAACCACTAATGCTGCTGAAAATAACACAAACCTCTGCAGCAGCATGAGAAGAGTCCCTACACACACAACAAAGCACCAATGGGCTCCTTCCACTGTAATGGACTTTACTATGAGAGGAGCTGGTACAGGGGCCAGTAGGTAAGTCTTTAAGGGCGCCCTCCCACTGTGCCTCCGTCCCGTGCCCCGTGCTTTAGGGTCCTTGTCCCCCCCTCCAGGCCCGTTTGTACTCACACTACCTGGGCCTCGGA
>NC_139841.1:28396157-28406157 GCF_963691815.1 Echiichthys vipera
CCCTCTCTCCCTCCCTCTCTCTCCCTCCATCCCATTTACCTCCATGTCAACTTCACTTCCATCCTCCCTCCATACTCTCACATGGCTCACGTATGGAGGATCCTCTGTGTTCCTCCCTGAGGCAACACGTCGCGTTAATGAGCCGTAAATCCATTAGTTGTGACTCACAGACGGACGTCAGCGACAGAACGATGACTCGACACCTCCTGCGATGACTGAACCTTCAGGTTTCTCATCACAAACATGGTCGTCATGGCAACGGGCCGCTCTGACACCGAGCGCGCGCCTCGGCCTCAAGTGGGACTGAAGGCTGCAGCGCTACGAAGACTCAAATGTCCTAAAGTGGCGCCTTCTCTGCTGCCACGGCTTTGGGGCTTCTGTGTCGTCTTATGTGGAAACGTTTAATCCCTGTGAGGATTAAAAACGTCCTCAAAAGAAGAAGGGAGGAAAAGAGGGAAATTTTCCCCGAGTCAGAAGATTCTGGAGTTCAGGAGCCGGACGAGACGTCAGGGCTCAGATTAGAACGGGATTAAAGCAAATGTCAGAGTCAGAGGCTGCAAAGGTTCGGATTAGAGAGAATGATGAGGGAGGGAAGACAGCTACTGTGTGTGTGTGTGTGTGTGTGTGTGTGTGTGTGTGTGTGTGTGTGTGTGTGTGTGTGTGTGTGTGTGTGTGTGTGTGTGTGTGTGTGTGTGTGTGTGTGTGTGTGTGTGTGTGTGTGTGTGTGTCTGTGTGTCTGTGTGTCTGTGTGTGTGTGTGTGTGTGTGTGTGTGTGCACTCATTGAAACTCTCCTCACACTCCTGACTGCCTCCAGTTAGAAGGGGGGGCGAGGGGAGGAGGAAGACGACTCATTTTGCATCTTTTTGTGCTGGTTTTGCATCTATTTTAAGTCATTTTGCATCTTTTTGTGCTGGTTTTGCATCTATTTTTAGTCATTTTGCATCTTTTTGTGCTGGTTTTGCATCTATTTTAAGTCATTTTGCATCTTTTTGTGCTGGTTTTGCATCTATTTTTAGTCATTTTGCATCTTTTTGTGGTGGTTTTGCATCTATTTTTAGTCATTTTGCATCTTTTTGTGGTGGTTTTACATCTATTTTTAGTCATTTTACATCTTTTTGTTTCTCTCTGTGCTCATTTTGATCTTTTTTTACTCATTTTTTGTTGTTTTGTGGACTCTTGTGGTCATTTTGCATCTCTTATTTCAGCACCATTTATGAGTCAGGGCCTTGGACCTGTTCAGTGATCCATCCATGGGTGTAAGTGTGTGTGTGTGTGTGTGTGTGCTTGTACTCAGTGCTTTCAATCCCTGAATAAAAGAAAAGGTGGATGTATCTCCTCAGCAGCCACATCAATAGTGGAGGGACGCGGAGGACGGGGTCGAGCTGAGTCGCAGCGGAGAGTGCGGAGCTTTCAGCGTGGAGCTGCGGCCGTGACCCAGATGTCGACACGAGAACATTCAGCATTAAAAGACGAGGCAGGAAAGAATCAAAGTGACAAAGTGTGGCTTCACTCTCAGGCATGTGGACGTCAGACAGTCATGAATAACACAGGGACTCATGGGAGATTCTTCCCTACGCTGTGATTCAGGTAAAAAAGCTTTTACGGAGAAGAAGAAGAATAAATGTGCCGTCAGAGCAGAAAGTGGACTCTTTGTTTCCCGTCTGTCCGTCACCGTCTCTGTACGGGACGTTACAACCGGGAGCATCTCTCCAGGTGGGGGATGAAAACACTCCATCAGAGCCGACCTGAGCATCGATCACTGAGGCGCTGGGTCCGTCACAGAGGCCCAGAGGGAAGCTTTGTTCCCACCACGAGGACGAGACCACAAGAGTCGGCTGAAGGGAGGAGAACCGCGTCGGAATCGAACTCTAAATGGCAATAATCTGTGGAACGCTCAAGGGTTTGTGCCACCGCTGCGCTACCGACTCTTAAATCACAGATGTGCACGACGTTTACGATCGAATCTGACACCAACAGTCCGACACAAACAGTCTGACACCAACAGTCCGACACCAACAGTCTGACACCAACAGTCCGACACCAACAGTCCGACACCAACAGTCTGACACTAACAGTCTGACACCAACAGTCTGACACCAACAGTCCGACACCAACAGTCTGACACCAACAGTCTGACACCAACAGTCTGACACCAACAGTCCCACACCAACAGTCCGACACCAACAGTCTGACACCAACAGTCCGACACCAACAGTCTGACACCAACAGTCCGACACCAACGGTCTGACACCAACAGTCTGACACCAACAGTCCCACACCAACAGTCTGACACCAACAGGCGACACCAACAGTCCCACACCAACAGTCCGACACCAACAGTCCGACACCATCAGTCCGACACCAACGACAGGAAGCTGACGTCTTCACTTCTCCTCCGTCACGCTTCAGAGCTGCCGACCGTTCATTCCTCTAAAGCTCAGCGGGGCTTTGTCCGTCTGCGCCCCGGGTCAGGAATCAATCACTCAATCAATCCCCTCCGACCGGATCCGCTGACCCTGCGGCCCCAGACGGGAGCCCGTCACACCCACGCATCCTGTTTCCGTCCCACAATGCATCAGTGTCTCGTGTCTGCAGCTCCCTCTCACCTGTCCCAGTCAAAGCAAACAGACAGACAGACAGCGTGACAGCGTGACAGCGTGACAGCCGGCGCTATCAGTGAGCGCCACGGATTACCACGCATACGCTTTGTCGACAGAGCGACTTCAGTGGGATTCCCATATTAGAGGCAGAGAGACGGGCGGCGGCGGTGGCGGCGGCGGTGGCGGCGGCGGCTTAGCCAATCAGCTTTGAGGCAAATGTGAAGTGAAATACGAACCTTTTAAAAGGCTTCGGCTGCAAACACTCGTGATTGTGACGATCGGCTCTGAGTGAGTTTGACAAGGAAAGGTGTCAGGGCAGACCTGTGTGTGTGTGTGTGTGTGTGTGTGTGTGTGTGTGTGTGTGTGTGTGTGTGTGTGTGTGTGTGTGTGTGTGTGTGCGTGTGTGTGTGTGTGTGTGACTCTAATCCCAGACAAGCGTGTCAGATCTCTCCTTGGATCCTAATTCATCGTCCGCCGCCGCGCAGAAAATGAACATTTCCCATTAAATTCAGATTTGTCTTGAAGGGAGGAACTAAAAGAGCTTGAACAGGAAATGCATCCGGTGCCTCAGATGCCAGCATCGAACCGCGGGCCTCGTTTATCAGCCTCCTGCACACTTTGTTCTCAAAGTCTTAACTCACGAGGATGAAGTGAACGTTGAGTTCACCGCGTAAAGGCTGCAGAACAATGACGACTAAAGGAGACGGTTAAGTTTTAAATGTGTGACTGTTAAATGTGTGACTGTTAAATGTGTAAAATAATAAAGAAATAAAAGGAAAAACACGATAACTCACAGGAACAGAACATGTGGCTGAGGTTCACACACACACACACACACACACACACACACACACACATCCAGGGCTTAAAACAGACATACACAAACTTAAGCTTCAGTTAATTGCTTCTATTGTAGAGAAGTGTCAGCAGCATCCGTGCAATCCTGCAGCCCTGCTAGAGAGGATAATCCTGGACACACACACACACACACACACACACACAATCACACACACACACACACACACACGTACACACACGCACACACACCGCTGGGTCACAACGGTCTAAGCAGACCTGCTGAGGTGGAGCCATCGCTGGCAGTGCGACCTGCGACTGCTTCAGGCGTCCTCCTTTGAATTCGACACGGCGTACAGAGGAAGGTTAACGCCAGGATACCATCAGGAGAGGCACATAACCCCACACACACACACACACACACACACACGCATACAAACACACACACACACACACGCACACACACACACACTAGGAATTATTCACTGGGATGCAAAACCACCACAAATAGATGCAAAATGGCTAAAAATAGTTGCAAAACCACCACAAAAAGATGCAAAATGTCTAAAAATAGATGCATAACCACCACAGAAAGATGCAAAATGGCTAAAAATAGATGCAAAACCACCACAAAAAGATGCAAAATGACTATAAATAGATGCAAAACCACCACAAAAAGATGCAAAATGGCTAAAAATAGATGAAAAACCACCACAAAAAGATGCAAAATGGCTAAAAATAGATGAAAAACCACTACCAATGTGACTCCTCGAGTGGTAACTGCACATTACCGTACAACTAACCTCATTCCAAAAGGGGGGAAAGTTCCACATACACACACACGCACACACACACACGCACACACACACCACACACACTCACACACACACACACACACACACACACACACACACACACACACACTTTGAATAATTCACTGGGATGTTGTTGTAACTTTGAGGACCATATGTGTGAGTGTGAGAGGCCCAGACGCTGCAGCTCTCACTTCTGGTCCTAATGAGTGCAGCGACTAATTGAGACGGCAGCTTGTGCATCGTCTACTCTCCTCCAGCTGCAGTCAACACAAACAACACACACACACACACACACACAAACACGTACACACACACACACACTCCGAAACACAAAGGGAAATCAGGACAAAGACCGGCACAATCTCACAGAGAGGCTGCTGCTGGCTGTCGCAGTAGGGGGCACCGGGGCGAGTGGAGCCCGTTTTTTTAGTTTTTTACTGGAGGCCTCTTTAAATCGAGGGCACGGCAGAGATTCTAACACATCTACACATATTTCAGGATGTGCTGCATCTCTGGGAATCATCTCTTCCAGAAAATCATAAAAAAGCCGCCTCTGGGAAGTTTGAAGCCCAGTCGGTGAACGTCCTGCTCTGTTGTTTTCTCTGTACGTGCTGAAGCTGCGAGGTGATGGGCGCCGTTTCCTCTGAAAACAATCATTAATATTCCCTTTTTTATATGAATTCACGCTCAAGATGTTCCAGTGTCACTCTTTTCCTTCCTGATTCCGACGCCTGACCTTGAAGTACCCCTCTGACACCGCTGTGTTCAAAACTGTATTACCTGTTTTCTCCTAACGCTGCGTGGAAGTGATATGATTGTTATCGTTGTTGGCTCAGGTTTGCAAAACGTGAACACATACAGAACGAAATGTTGCTGAAAGAATCCCCAAAATGATCCCAAAGAGATGCTAAAAGACCAAAGGTACACACAAAACAACCGCAGACGACCCCAAAACCACCAACCACCAAAGCAGTTTCAGTCAAAAGCAACTGGACTTGGTTCTTTGTCAGGAAGACGTTTCATCTCTCATCCAAGAGGCTTCATCAGTTCATGTACACATCTGACCAGGACCAGGACCAGGACCAGGACCAGGACCAGGCTGGGACTGGACCAGGCTGGGACTGGTCGAGCTAAGGGCGCCCTCCCACTGTGCCTCCGTCCCGTGCCCCGTGCTTTAGGGTCCTTGTCCCCCCCTCCAGGCCCGTTTGTACTCACACTACCTGGGCCTCGGAGAATGCTTCTTGCTGCCTATACGTCATCACGCCGTAACACGTCACACACATTGATGACGTCATGGCGATGCGTGGCTTTGTTTCCAGATCTTTCCGTAGACCTCGGAGTTTTTGTGCGTCTTGTCGACTGTTTTTGAATCTTTTCATCGACCAAATCTGCAGTAAACACTCCACCTCCGCATCACACCAACGTGAACCTTTCACCGCCATTGTTTGAAATGTCCGCGCATGGTCCCTCCTTCTTTTTTCTACGTCCCAACAGGCGCACAGGAAATGACCTCAGAACCGCCGTAGGCCTCGTGCTCGTACACGTGCGCACGCTCGTGCTCGTACACGTGCAAACGTGCTTTACTAAAGCCCACCTCTCCCAAACGGGCCGTGGACGGCAAGCGTGCCGCTCCTAGACGTGGTACGGTTGCACTCACACTGGTCAAAGGAACCAGACTTTAGCTGTGAAACGTCCTGAGGCACGGGACGGAAGCACAGTGGGAGTGCGCACTGAGAAATCGCACCGATCTGTGGAGGAGAACGTCGTCTCTCTCCACCACAGGGGGACAAAATGGACGCCTCTTTAGTCGCTCAAGTCACCGCGCTTGTTTTCTTGCTCGTTTTTAGACTTTTAACCACAGATGATGTTTCTTTCCAAAGCACCGCGGAAACAGTTTTCTTTGAAATGGATTTTTTTGTTTGTGTTTGAGTCCAGGCAGCTGTTAATAACACCCTTCCTGTTGCATTTAAAGGTTTTCTGAACACAGTGGACTCTCTTTCTAACACCCTCCAAAGCCTCTGCAGGTTGATTCCCATGACCTGAAAACAACATCAGCGCTGTCGTGCTTCAGAAGACGCTCTGCACCAATGCAGCATATACAGCTGTTACGGCAGACAGGGTAAACATGCTGCTACACCCTTAACAACCCGGGCTGCAGGTCTGCACTTCATCCTGGACGCAGCATTACTCTTCATTAGGAGCACAGTGATCTGGATAATCATGTAACTCAGGGGCTCATATTCTGGGGAGCTCTCCTTGAAACGGAAGGTTAAACCCTCTAAGCCCACCTGTGCTTCGCTGCTGCTGCCGCTGCTGCTGCCGCTGCTGCTGCTGCCGCTGCTGCTGCCGGGCCGAGGGCTGCTGATTAGAATGGGGTCACCTCCAACTTCCTGTCTTGATTTGGTCTCTGCTGACGTATTTCTACCTGCTGTTGTCTCTGCAAACTGTCTCCCTGCAGCTTGGTTTTGAGTCGACCGGGACGTCTTCCAGTGAGAAATCATTGGTGGATTAAAAACCTCACATCACTTCTTCTCACACTTCACACTCAGCGTTGGATTTTTCTCTTGAAGCGTAATTCCAGCGCAAAATCATCCCAGGGTCTTTTTCAGCACTTACACTCATCAAATAAGCCGTCAAGACCGTTTTTTTCCTGTAACAACGATTAACGGAGAAACGCGGGAGAGGCGCTAACAGCCGGACGTGGCTAACAGTGATTAGCTCGGGGCAGCACGGTGAAGGCATTCAAAGGTCTTTTTTAACCACTAATGCTGCTGAAAATAACAGCAAACCTCTGCAGCAGCATGAGAAGAGTCCCTACACACACAACAAAGCAGCAACAGCGTAGTTAGTGAAGCCAGAGTTTATTAAAGAGGGTTTTAAAGACTTACCTACTGGCCCCTGTACCAGCTCCTCTCATAGTAAAGTCCATTACAGTGGAATACCAAAGTCAATCCCAAAGGATGGAGCCCATTGCTGCTGAAGGGATGCAAAATGACTAAAAATAGATGCAAAACGACTAAAAAAGACACAAAATGACTAAAAATAGATGCAAAATGATTAAAAATAGACACAAAATGACACGTTTCCTTTCTTCTCAAACCATATTCACATTCTAGATTCGATGGTGTGGACGCTCTTTGGTTGCTCACAGTAACGCGCTGTCCCCTAAATTCATTCATTCATGTTCATCCTCTTGTCCCTGTCGGGGTCGTGGGGGGCTGGGGGCCGATCCCAGCTGACATCGGGCGTGAGGCGGGGTCCACCCTGGACAGGACGCCAGTCTATCACAGGACACATAGAGACGAACAGAGACAGACAACCATTCACACCTACGGGTGATTTAGAGTCATCAATGAACCCAACACCTGCACGTCTTTGGACTGTGGGAGGAAACCGGAGAACCCGGAGAAAACCCACGCAGACACGGGGACAACATGCAAACTCCACACAGAAGGGCCCCAGCCGTGAGGCGACAGGGCTAACCACCACTCCACCGTGTCGCCCCGTTTTTAGACATTTAACCGTAGATGATGTTACTTTCCGTGAGAAGCAGCAACGGTTCAGTTCAATGGTTCATGACTTCATTTAGAACGGGTCCACGTCTCAGATGCACATCGATGAATCCTTCCACACCTGAAAGAGGAGTGGAACTGGTTTCATCCTCTCTCTCTCTCTCTGTCTCTCTCTCTCTCTCTCTCTGTCTCTCTCTCTCTCTCTCTCTGTCTCTCTCTCTCTCTCTCTCTCTCTCTCTCTCTCTCTCTCTCTGTCAGTCATGTCTCTTCACGCCTCGCTCCTCCTCAGCCTCACTTCCCCTCTCCCTGCGTCTCCTTCTGATGCTTATTCCATACAAAGTTTGCAGCCCGAGGATCCAGTTGTGTAATAAGGCCGGAGTTACTCAACCAAAGGAAACGACCTCCTCGTTTTTTCTCCCTTCTCACTCGAAAGTAACAAAAAAATAAAATAAAAGAAAGAAGCGGAGGAAGGAGCTGAACAGCAGAGGTGACGTGACGAGACGAGAACGGAGGATTACAAACACCAGGGGAAGAGAATCAATGTGGTTCTTTAATTCACAACAAACCGCAGAGGAAAACAAGGGCTGTGTGTGTGTGTGTGTGTGTGTGTGTGTGTGTGTGTGTGTGTGTGTGTGTGTGTGTGCGTGTGTGTGTGTGTGTGTGTGTGTGTGTGTGTGTGTGTGTGTGTGTGTGTGTGAAACGGCTCCATGTTGGTTCGGTTTCACAGCCGCAGCTCTTGAGTCTGTGTTCGTCTTTCTGCCAGATTATCGCTTCACCCTGAGAAATTAGACCGGCCTATCTTCACACACAGACACAGACCGCGGATTCAGAGAACAACACACACACACACACACACGCACACACACACACACACACACACGCTAACACATAAAACACACACTATCACAAGCCTGCTCTGTGACATTACATCTCTGCTGGGTGATCTCATTAACCGCAGACACCGACGGTGAGATGAAACCGGCGATGCAGAGCATGATACGGAGTGTGTGTGTGTGTTTGTGTGTGTGTGTGTGTGTGTGTGTGTGTGTGTGTGTGTGTGTGTGTGCGTGTGTGTGTGTGTGTGTGTGTGTGTGTTAGTGTGTGTAGCTGCATTTACAGATCGAACGTTTGTGCATGAGCGTGGGGAAAGACGGGAGTGACAAGGATTAACAAGAAGACTGAAGCATGCTGGGAACTGATGGATGGATTCAGATGTGTGTGCGTGTGTGTGTGTGTGTGTGTGTGTGTGTGTGTGTGTGTGTGTGTGTGTGTGTGTGTGTGTGCGTGTGTGTGTGTGTGTGTAGTCCTCACTGACAGTCGACGATGAAACCAACTGTCACTTTGGATTTTCAAAGTAAAATCAAAGAGGGAAAGTGATGAAAGCTTCTGCAGCGAGAGAATCGTGTGAAGCTTCGACGTCAAGACTTTTCATTGAGATTGTGAATAATAATAACAATAATAATATATTTATATATATATATTTATGTATATATATATATATATAAATATTTATATTTTATATAACGGAGCACTTATCCAACACCAGCGCGCTCACCGGGGAAGTATTAACTCCATGTGGAGGACGTTTTATGTCAGACATAAATACAGAATAAATAAATGTTTGAAAAATGACTCTAAAGCTGTTTTCAGGAGGTGCTTTGCTGACCTGTAAACATCTGACATCCTCTCTAATGTCCACTTAAAGCTGCATTCTCTCTAATGTCCACTTAAAGCTGCATTCTCTCTAATGTCCAGCAGGAGGAGACTCCACTTAAAGCTGCATTCTCTCTAATGTCCAGCAGGAGGAGACTCCACTTAAAGCTGCATTCTCTCTAATGTCCAGCAGGAGGAGACTCCACTTAAAGCTGCATTCTCTCTAATGTCCAGCAGGGGGAGACTCCACTTAAAGCTGCATTCTCTCTAATGTCCAGCAGGAGGAGACTCCACTTACAGCTGCATTCTCTCTAATGTCCAGCAGGAGGAGACTCCACTAAAGCTGCGTTCTCTCTAATGTCCAGCAGGGGGAGACTCCACTTAAAGCTGCGTTCTCTCTAATGTCCAGCAGGAGGAGACTCCACTTAAAGCTGCATTCTCTCTAATGTCCAGCAGGAGGAGACTCCACTTAAAGCTGCATTCTCTCTAATGTCCAGCAGGAGGAGACTCCACTTAAAGCTGCATTCTCTCTAATGTCCAGCAGGAGGAGACTCCACTTAAAGCTGCATTCTCTCTAATGTCCAGCAGGAGGAGACTCCACTTAAAGCTGCATTCTCTCTAATG
>NC_139841.1:28413657-28426157 GCF_963691815.1 Echiichthys vipera
TAGGCGACTAAAGGAGACGGTTAAGTTTAGTCTCTAAAGGAGACGGTTAAGTTTAGTCTCTAAAGGAGGCGGTTAAGTTTAGTCACTAAAGGAGACGGTTAAGTTTAGTCACTAAAGGAGACGGTTAAGTTTAGTCTCTAAAGGAGACGGTTAAGTTTAGTCTCTAAAGGAGACGGTTAAGTTTAGTCTCTAAAGGAGACGGTTAAGTTTAGTCTCTAAAGGAGACGGTTAAGTTTAGTCACTAAAGGAGACGGTTAAGTTTAGTCTCTAAAGGAGACGGTTAAGTTTAGTCTCTAAAGGAGACGGTTAAGTTTAGTCTCTAAAGGAGACAGTTAAGTTTAGTCTCTAAAGGAGACGGTTAAGTTTAGACGACTAAAGGAGACGGTTAAGTTTAGTCTCTAAAGGAGACGGTTAAGTTTAGTCACTAAAGGAGACTGTTAAGTTTAGTCACTAAAGGAGACGGTTAAGTTTAGACTCTAAAGGAGACGGTTAAGTTTAGTCACTAAAGGTGACGGTTAAGTTTAGTCTCTAAAGGAGACGGTTAAGTTTAGACACTAAAGGAGACGGTTAAGTTTAGATGACTAAAGGAGACTGTTAAGTTTAGTCACTAAAGGAGACGGTTAAGTTTAGACACTAAAGGAGACAGTTAAGTTTAGACACTAAAGGAGACGGTTAAGTTTAGACGACTAAAGGTGACCGTTAAGTTTAGACGACTAAAGGTGACCGTTTAGTGACGCTACGAGTGTTTGTTGAAAAAGGGTAAAAACCTCTTGCATCAGCTTCTGCAGGTCAGAAGTTTCACGTAATGTCGTTTTATTAATATTTATATTTCCTTTCACAAAGTTTGTGGAGGATTAGAATTTAACGTTGGGCAGTAAAAGCATTTCAGAAGCGCTGAGTCGTCGTTCTGCACTTTATGAATAAATAAAAAGCCGTTAGCGTGATGAAGAAAAGGTCCTAAATGATGGAGTCACAACAACCGTAATGAGACGGAGCAATAACAGGAAATGGATCGATGGATCGATCACATGACCACAAGTCTCCAGTATCCATGTCTTTACTGAGCTGCGTGCGTAGAGGAGAGACGCTGCCGGGTCACAACCGGGTCAGAAATGTTCCCTAGCTCTCTCCAAGTAGCTTCCACACAGACACAGTCACATCACAGCACCTTACAAACACAAGGACGTCACAGTAACAATAACAACACACACTACCCAATGTTTAGGACCCTAGTGGAGGTTATCAGTGTTTTACGACCAACAAATGTCACCATTTGCACCCGCCGTGTGACTCCTCTCCGCACTCATCCACAGAAACCAAGGATTTACTTCATAGACTAAGAAACAGTTACAAAGAAAGAAGGAGAACCTGGTGATTTCCTACACCTGTGCACAAAACAGCGTGAAGTCCTTGTGTCTGGAGCAGCACCAAATACCACTCCGGAAGAACTGGAGACGTTCTTTGGGAATTCTGTTTACATGGGCCGTCTAATGGCGCACTCCCACTGTTCCTCCGTCCCGTGCCCCAGCACGTTTCACGGCTAAAGTCTGGTTCCTTTGACCAGTGTGAGTGCAACCGTACCACGTCTAGGAGCGGCACGCTTGCCGTCCACGGCCCGTTTGGGAGAGGTGGGCTTTAGTAAAGCACGTTTGCACGTGTACGAGCACGAGCGTGCGCACGTGTACGAGCACGAGGCCTACGGCGGTTCTGAGGTCATTTCCTGTGCGCCTGTTGGGACATAGAAAAAAGAAGGAGGGACCATGCGCGGACATTTCAAACAATGGCGGCGAAAGGTTCCTCTCACACTCTGCTATTGGTTGCATTATGGGTAATGTAGGATCCTGTGTTTTTGGAGCTTGACGTGGACTCAAGTTCAGCGCATCTCAGCCTCTGCTGCTTCGATTTAAATCTGTGTCTTACTCGTCCCACGACATTTCGGTAGAGCAATATGAAATTGGCGGAGCACTGGCCTCCATTTAAGAGTTCAAATAAAGCCGTAGTCTAATGGATTCACACTGTCAGGGTACTTTAAAACTATCTGGAGTCCCTCGATCCCCCCCAGGGAATATGAAGCTGAGTGAGCCGAAGCACCTGACCTTTAACTGAGAGCGGTGATCGGTCGTGTTGTAAGAAACTGACGCGTCAACAATCAAAAAGTGTCCTCGAGGAACTCGATCCTGTGGAGTTTAAACCAAATACGTGTTTGTTTGGGATCAATCCCCTCAAATTAGAGCGTGGAGGGATCTGAGACTCAGCGGAGCCTCTTCGGATAATTGGGTCAAGACTGTCGAGCATTAAGCCAATCAGTGAACACCACTGCACGACGCACTTCATCAGAGGTGATGAAGAGGGCCACATGTTGGTTTACACGACACATTTAACCAGCGCAGAGTTCAGAGCACAAGTTAAAGTGTGGAGAGTCCAAAATTCCTCTAAGCCCTGTCGTGGAAATGGATTTCATCAACAAACAGGATCAGATTTTGTTCTGTGGTTGATTCTGACAAAGTCCCAAGGTCACAGACAAGGTCACGAGGTAACAGACAGGGTCACAAGGTCACAGGCAGGGTTACAAGGTCACAGGCAGGGTTACAAGGTCACAGGCAGGGTTACAAGGTCACAGGCAGGGTCACAAGGTCATAGACCGGTCACAAGGTCACAGACCGGGTCCCAAGGTCACAGACAGGGTCACAAGGTCACAGACCGGGTCCCAAGGTCACAGATCAGGTCACAAGGTCACAGACAGGGTCACAAGGTCACAGACAGGGTCACAAGGTCACAGACAGGGTCACAAGGTCACAGACCGGGTCACAAAGTCACAGACAGGGTCACAAAGTCACAGACAGGGTCACAAGGTTACAGACAGGGTCCACACAGGCCAAGGTCTCTAGAACAGGGTCCACACGGACCAAGGTCTCTAAAACAGGGTCCACAGGGCCATAAAAACAGTCCGGAGTTCTCTGTAGAAACAGGATGTACAGAAGCACAGATCTGCAGTTACACCGTCATGAGGCACAAACAAGCTCTGCACCGTCACATGATCAGGTTCAACAGAGGAGACACTGAACTGCTCTGACCTGACAAAACTAGGATTATGAATTACAAATGATGTTAGCAATTTATAAGCTAGCTAGCTCGATACAAATGTGCTAGTGACAGTTTTTAAAAGTATAAAAATCAGAGTCAGTTGGAGATGGTGTTTCTTGTGGGTGATTTTACGGTTAGCTACATTAGCTAGCTAGCTTGATAAACTATGAGAGTGACATTTTTCATTTAAGACGATAAAATTAAAAAGTCAGCCGGTTGTTTTTAAAACAACTCATGCAGGTGATGTTAGCTCAGCTAGCTAAGTTGCTATTCCAGTGACTGAGAAATGAGAACTGCTTTTGTCGACCTCTTCCAGGATCCATTCTTTTTAAAAATGACTGAATTTTGCTGCTAAACCTGCCGTCGTTAAAGCAAAGTGCATGACAAAAAGAGGCTCAGTGAAAGGAACCGGCTCTTTTCTCCGACGCACCTTTTCATGTGGTGATGATACGATGATGAACACATGCGGTGTCAGATAATTATGATTTCAACAATGAGAGCGCTGCAGCTACTTTAGGGGCACAGAGGAGGAAGAATGAGTGAATCAGCTGCTGCAGTGAATCAAAAACTGAGGCTTTTGAATCAATGCTGCAGGATGTTGAGATTGTTCTCTCCTCAGTTTCCTCCTGAACAGAATCACGCAGCGCTGTCCTCGTTCAAACCCACAGTTATGATTTCTGAATGAGTATAAGTCACTAAAAGTCCTGCAGCCGGACGCAGAACTTTCATTTTTTATCGTGCTGTGACAAAGATCATTGATCCGATGTAGCTGTGTGTGTGTGTGTGTGTGTGTGTGTGTGTGTGTGTGTGTGTGTGTGTGTGTGTGTGTGTGTGTGTGTGTGTGTGTGTGTGTGTGTGTGTGTGTGTGTGTGTGTGTGTGTGTGTGTGTGTGTGTGTGTGTGTGTGCGCGCGCGTGCGTGCGTGCGTGCGTGTGTGTGTATCTCCATCAGATCTTCAGATAATGTAAACCCATAATATTATAAGCCTATAATCATCGTTAACATCACCTTAAGATGCAGATCAGAGCAGAGGACGTTTAATGTCTCATCTCATCTTCAGCCTCTGATCCTGGATCAGGTCTCAGGCGCAGCAGCTCCAGCAGGGGACCCCAAACTTCCCTTTCCCGGGCCACATTAACCAGCTCTAACTGGGGGATCCTGAGGCGTTCCCAGGCCAGTGTGGAGATCTAATCTCTCCACCTGGTCCTGGGTCTTCCCCGAGGCCTCCTCCCAGCTGGACGTGCCTGGAACACCTCCCTAGGGAGGCGCCCAGGGTTCATCCTTACCAGATGATCCTGAACCACCTCAACTGGCTCCTTTCAACGCAGAGGAGCAGCGGCTCTACTCCGAGTTCCTCACGGATGCTGAACTTCTCCCCCTCTCTCTAAGGGAGACTCCAGACCCCCTCCTGAGGAAACACATTTCACACGCTTGGACCTGGACCTGGTTCTTTGGGTCCTGACCCTCTCACGTTTAATGTGGTATTTAAAAAACACTCCTGATGTTTCATTCGCTATAACGTCTGACATCCTCTACATTAACCCGCTTATTACACGGCTCCTTAACAAAGAAGCCGAGTTTGACATCAAACATTGATTCAAAAATGATTTATTGGGTTTGGAACGGTCTTTGGTAGAAACATATCCGTGGCGTTTGGCTTTGGCTGTGATGCAGAGGTCGGTTTGCCTTCAGTCGTGCATCTGCTGCACTCAGACCGGACCCGCCTGCTGCAGTAAACGCCACCTCCAGCTGAACTCTGGCTCGGCTCATGCAGAGCAACAGATGGGGATAAAGAACACGGAAACATATCCAACCAAGTGCTGACAGTTTGGTCTTAACCTTCAGACACAAAAGAGAAATGACTTTAACTTTACCAGGATGAAATCATATCGTGATGTAAGCTGCACATAAGGTCAGAGTCTGGGCTTGGACTCTTCAGCGAGGGTGGACAAACAGCATCTTCTTCAGCTGGTTACAGCTTTAAAATGTGTTTCTGTGATCTGAACAGCCGAGACCATGGGTGGATTTCTTTACGGTAGGTCCACGCACAGACCCAGGGGCCTATAAGGTCAGGGGCCCTGACTCACAAAATGGTGCTGAAACAACACAAAGATGCTAAATGACCAAAAGTAAACACCAAACGACCAAAAATGACCACAGGGAGACAAAAAATGATGACAAAGACACACAAAATGACTAAAAATAGATGTAAAAACACCATAACCAGAAGCAAAATGACTAAAAATAGATGCCAAACCACCACAAAGAGATGCAAAAAGACTAAAAATAGATGCAAAACCACCACAAAAAGATGCAAAATGACTAAAAATAGATGCAAAACCAGCACACAAAGATGCAAAATGACTAAAAATAGATGCAAAACCACCACAAAAAGATGCAAAATGACTAAAAATAGATGCAAAACCACCACAAAAAGATGCAAAATGACTAAAAATAGATGCAAAACCAGCACACAAAGATGCAAAATGACTAAAAATAGATGCAAAACCACCACAAAAAGATGCAAAATGACTAAAAATAGATGCAAAACCAACACAAAAAGATGCAAAATGACTAAAAATAGATGCCAAACCACCACAAAGAGATGCAAAATGACTAAAAATAGATGCAAAACCACCACAAAAAGATGCAAAATGACTAAAAATAGATGCAAAACCACCACAAAAAGATGCAAAATGACTAAAAATAGATGCAAAACCACCACAAAAAGATGCAAAATGACTAAAAATAGATGCAAAACCAACACAAAAAGATGCAAAATGACTAAAAATAGATGCAAAACCACCACAAAAAGATGCAAAATGACTAAAAATAGATGCAAAACTTCACAAAGACATGTTCCTAAAATATGGAATAAATTCCAGAAGCAAAAAGCTGATTTCATTTTTTATTCATATACAAACAATCAGTGCTCATGTGAAACCCCGGCTCTGGAGTGCAAATGTGTTTTCAGGTGTGTTTAATGAGAGTGAGAGAGAAAAAACCTCCTTGACGACTCGTGAAGTGTCGGGTTCAGCCTGGACCGCAGCTCCTGCAGCCGTCCGTCTGTCTGAGACCTCACAGCTGGGTGTGGACACACAGAGAGGCTGATGGGAGACAGAAGAGGACGACAGGACGGTCGCAACAGGAGGGACGCTGTGAAACAGAGAGAGGGGCGTAATGAGCGGCGTGCAGGCCTGAGCCCGCCTTCATCAAACACCTCAGAATCACTGCGCTCAGAGTTCAGCCGGGGCCGAAGACACCTCTGCGTCAGAGCACAGAGCGCACGTTCTCATCTGTTCTCAACTGGTGTCACGTGTTTTACCTACCTCATAACCATAAAAGAAGATTAATGACGATTCGTGTGGTTTCTCTTCATAGTTCCCGTGTTTTTACTTCCTCACACTTATCAGGAAGTAAAGTGCAGCCTGGGCTGATGGGAACGCCATTAGTTCCACGGGTATTTGGTCATGAAGCACTGAAATGAAGGCGCTGCATCAAAGTTTATTTTATTATAATTCGTCCTGAGAGGGAACATGAACGTCTGTACCAAACGTCTCTGCGATTGCGAGAGGATGGAATTACGAAGGAACGCGTGTACATTGAGTTATTTTAGTAACTTCCTGTAATAACTCATGTTAGTGGGAGGAAGTAAGTTCAAGGCTTAGGGCGCCCTCCCACTGTGCCTCCGTCCCGTGCCCCGTGCTTTAGGGTCCTTGTCCCCCCCTCCAGGCCCGTTTGTACTCACACTACCTGGGCCTCGGAGAATGCTTCTTGCTGCCTATACGTCATCACGCCGTAACACGTCACACGCATTGATGACGTCATGGCGATGCGTGGCTTTGTTTCCAGATCTTTCCGTAGACCTCGGAGTTTTTGTGCGTCTTGTCGACTGTTTTTGAATCTTTTCATCGACCAAATCTGCAGTAAACACTCCACCTCCGCATCACACCAACGTGAACCTTTCACCGCCATTGTTTGAAATGTCCGCGCATGGTCCCTCCTTCTTTTTTCTACGTCCCAACAGGCGCACAGGAAATGACCTCAGAACCGCCGTAGGCCTCGTGCTCGTACACGTGCGCACGCTCGTGCTCGTACACGTGCAAACGTGCTTTACTAAAGCCCACCTCTCCCAAACGGGCCGTGGACGGCCAGCTGGCCGCAGTTATGCGCGGAGCGATTGCACTCACACTGGTCAAACGAACTAGACTTTACCCGAAAAACCTGTTTGGGCGCGGTGCGGAAGGACAGTGTGAGTGCACCCTAAGGGCCAAACTCCATGAGCGTGTTAAGTCTTAAACCTGCAGCAGCGCATGGACAATTTATCCGACTAAAGCAGCAACACGCTCCGGTTTTTACCTCTGGTTTTACGCGGCTCGTCTGCAACAGGAAACAACAACAACAACAAAGAACTGGGAAACAAACGTACGATGGCGTCTGAGTTCACTGCAGACACGTTAGCCTGAGCGGCACTCAGCCGTGTTGTGGTTCAACAGGGAGTGTAAAACAAAACACTGTTTTATGACTTTGAATCTCTTAAATCTGCGACTATTTGCTCAAAATATTAAAAAAAGGCTCAAAATAAATGCAAAGCGAAACGTAAAAGGTCAAAACACGGCTGCACCGCGCCTCTTTTCCACGTTTGGCTGTAAACATTTCTTAATGAGATCGTTTGGATCTTTTGAAGTGTGGTTGTCTGACTGACTAAGGTACCACGGTCACATGGCGGTCACATGGCGGTCAGGTTAGGTGAGAAGACCGTCATACAAACACACTTCAAAAAACCCGAACTTTCCATTTAAGTTGCTGTAAAAACTCAAATCATAAAGATATTTAGAATAAAGCTCCCGGTGTTGACTTCACGCACCTCACCTGCTTCAGTCGACCTCCTTCTTCAGGTATCTCTTCATCACTGACGCCACGTCTCCGCCCTCGCTGCCCTCCGCCTCCAGACGCTCCCCCTGCGGCCTCTCAAACCTGCGTCTCGTCCCGCCGCCCTGAGAGCTTCCTCCCGATCCCCCGGAGCTGGAGGACTCGGTCTCGGAGCCTTTCCTGCTGCGGCTCGAGGGCGGCAGCTCTCCGAAGTGGACGCTCAGCGCCCTCCTGCCTCCTCTGACGGAGCCGGCCAGGCTGCTGGTGGACTGAGCTCTCCGGATGGCGGGCAGGATGTCGGAGGCTGCGTCGTCGCGGTCCTCGACCAGGCGGCGGTTTTGGAAGACCATGGGTTCTGAACCCAGAGAGCCTTCCCCTCCCTCCTCTGTAGAAAGACTCCCCAGCATGCACCGCCTCAGCGCCTGAGGGGAGCGCTGCATGGGGGTCGTCACGGAGCGGACCGGCTCGTCCGGGTCCTCCTCCGGGATGGAGATGGAGGGAGGGTGAAGGCGAGTGGCGGGGGAGGACGCCAACGCGGAGAGGCGCGGCAGCGAGGGGAGCGAAGTGAGGGAATCGGTGGAGTTGAAGCGGGCGAGTTTGGCTCCTGCGGAGGAGGAGGATGTCTGAGCGTCGCCGATGGAGCGGGCACTGGCGGCGCGGGGCAGGAGCGGCGAGGGCGGTTTGAGGATGCTGGGGCCGGGCCGGGGCTCCTGGAGGTCACCCGGAGCGAGAGAGAGGCCCGAGGCTCTCCGTCTGAGAGTCGAGGCCGCGGTCGTCTGATAAACCGGCAGGGACACGGTGCTGCCGGCTCCTTCTCCCGCCTCGCCGCCTGCTCTGCGTTTGCGGAGTCCGTCCAGCAGCTCGGACAGCGCCGAGGAGGACGGGGCCCGACTGGGGCCTCTGGTGCCTCCCCCTCCTCCTCCTCCTCCAGCCTCTGAGCCCTCGTCATCAGGATCCACACATGACCTGCAGAGGGAGGACGGAGACACGACATTTCAGAACTGACACAGAAAAAAAAATGGCATGTGGAATTTTGCAGAGCGCAAAGTTGCCGATTGATGATCTCTTCTACGTTGCAGCTGCACAGACGTCTGTGAACGGTGAGTTGTCACCTGAAGCTGTAGATGCTCATGGTGTCAGCGACAGACTGGCGCCCTCCTTGGCTGCTGATGGTGCTGCTGCCCCCGCGGGACCCTCCTCTGGGCACCCCTAACCAATGACGGATCCCCTCTCCCACATCCTCTGTCCCGATGGAGCCGACGCTGGACACCGAGTCACTGCAGAGCAAAGACAACACACGTTATCTTCTCCGTTCTTACGCTGGTGGAGAAACGACCACAGTTAAAGTGGAATTCCAGCGTAAAATCACCCCAGGGTCTTTTCTGCACTTTAATCATCAAATAATCCATGGAGACGGTTTTTTAATGGAGAAATCCAGGAGAGATGCTAACAGCCGGACGTGGCTAACAGTGATTAGCTCGGGGCAGCACGGTGAAGGCATTCAAAGGTCTTTTTTAACCACTAATGCTGCTGAAAATAACAGCAAACCTCTGCAGCAGCATGAGAAGAGTCCCTACACACACAACAAAGCGTCATCAGCGTAGTTAGTGAAGCCAGAGTTTATTAAAGAGAGTTTTAAAGACTTACCTACTGGCCCCTGTACCAGCTCCTCTCATAGTAAAGTCCATTACGGTGGAAGGAGCCCATTGCTGCTTTGTTGTGTGTGTAGGGACTCTTCTCATGCTGCTGCAGAGGTTTGCTGTTATTTTCAGCAGCATTAGTGGTTAAAAAAGACCTTTGAATGCCTTCACCGTGCTGCTCCGAGCTAATTACTGTTAGCCACGTCCGGCTGTTAGCGACTCTGGATTTCTCCGTAAATAGTTGTTACATGAAAGAAACTGCCTCGACGGATTATTTGCTTTGTGTAACTGTTGAAAAAGAGCACGGGATGACTTTACACCGGCATCCAGCTGCTGCATGAGCATGCTCGCACAGACTGAAGCCCAACACACAGCTGATGGTTCTGCTGCAGGTCAGAGGAGGAGTCCTGTTTTTCCACAGGCTCAAATCCTGCGTCAGAGAGGCGGCAGGTGGACTCGCAGCTGAAGCAACAACTCCATTCAAAGTGCAAGTTAAAAAACCCACAAATATGAAGTTTTCACACACGGATCTGCATCGACATATGCTGAATATGTGGAAGAGGCTTTGGAATCACATCAGGCGCTTTCACTGTTTTTGAGTTTGGCGAGTAGATCTCAGAGGATTATGCGGCACATGGCGGGTAAAACAAACCATACCAAAACAGTCAAAGCAGCTTCGCTAACGCTAGCAGAGAGCAGAGCAGCTGATGTCCCCCTATGGTAAACAGTGCCGTGCCTCGTGTTGGCTGGCGTTTGTGCGTCAGAGTACGTTTGTGTGTTTCAATCCTTCCCCGAAACGCCGACGCACAGACGTCAGAGCAGCAGGAGAGAGAGAGAGGCGAACAACAGGTCTGCTGCTAGCAAGCGTTAGCACACGGGTGGTAAAGAAGCGGAAGGACGTGGTTAAAAGAAAAGTTTGTGGGAAATGGCGGTTTGGAGATAACGGTGTTATAAGAGGATGTGTGATAAAGACGTCGTCTGCCCACCACCTCGGCCGGCGAGTGCAGAAGTTAGCTAACAGGAAGTGAAGCGGAGGAACCGGCCGGCTTTAGCGATCCTGTTGCAGTTCAAACAAATACTCATGCTATCGTTATAGAAAGATGCTAACATGACATACAGCAGGTTTTGTTTTTAGGTCAGACTGATTATTATAAACCGAACTCTTCCAGCAGATCCATCTGAACTCTGGTTTAAAGATCTTTATGAAGGGGCGAAAATCCTGGTTTCTGATTGGATAAACCATCTATCACCGACACACGGGCCAAACCAACCAATCAGATGACTGAAGCGCGTGACGCGTATGGAACACCTCCCTAGGGAGGCGCCCAGGGTTCATCCTTACCAGATGATCCTGAACCACCTCAACTGGCTCCTTTCAACACAAAGGAGCAGCGGCTCTACTCCGAGTTCCTCACGGATGCTGAACTTCTCCCCCTCTCTCTAAGGGAGACTCCAGACCCCCTCCTGAGGAAACACATTTCACACGCTTGGACCTGGACCTGGTTCTATGGGTCCTGACCTGGACCTGGTTCTTTGGGTCCTGACCCAGCTTTCAGGACCACAGGTGAGGGTAGGAACCAGGACTGAGGGTAGATCCAGAGCTTTGCCTTCCTCAGCTCTCTGTTCATCACAACGGTGCGGTAGAGCAACTGCAGCTCCGCCCCCGCTGCTCCATCGTCCCCTCACTCTGAACAAGATCCCGAGGTCCTTGAACTCCTTCACTTGGGGTCAGGACTCATTCCCGACCCGGAGTAACAATCCACCGGTTTCCTGCTGAGAGCCACGGCCTCAGATTTAGAGGTGCTGATCCTCATCCCGGCCGTTTCACACTCGGCTGCGAACTTTATTGATATTTCTGCCTGGTCCATGGTCACACTGTGATACACGGGGTTTGCTGTATGTTGCTGAATAGGGGTTAATGGACCTTTAAGAGACTGTGATTATTACGGGACGCTGAGTTACGCTACGTTACGCGTGGAGCACGTGGAAACAAAAACCAGGAAGTGTTGATGGAGACGTGAGGCTGAAGTCAAACGTCAGTGTGTGTCGGTCTTTCACACACAACACTTTACATTTAAAGACTATTTAACGACGTTACTGCGTAAAATGTTGCAGCGCAGCTCGGACTGTTAGTGGCACATGCACACGGACGCTTCACTTGAGTCACTGAAAGGATGTTTCTGTAGTTTTGGCCGTCGTAATAGAATTCTTTAACGTTGAATTCTGAGTCAAAACATTCACATTCATATTTTAATGCATTAATATTCAATAGCTTTATAATTTCAAGATCCGATGACACAGATTTACTTCCATAGATGAGTTCAGGTCTCACACACACACACGCACACACACACACACACACAGGTTCTTACAGCTCTTTCTTTCGAGTCAACGACTCCACAGCCGTTTGAACGCTGGAGTGAAGGGCAGAGTGGTGAAAAGGTTGAGTTCACACAAACACACGTGATCATTTTAACGCGGAGCTTCGTCTTCAGGTGGAAACACTTGTCTTACCTCTCCGAGTCACTGTCGTCGTCGCTCGACTCCACTTCCTCCAGGGCGGCCTGCAGGTCCACGATGCGGCGGATGGACGTCTCCAGGTCGGCCTGTAACGTCTGCCGCACGGCGCTCAGCTCCTCCACCTGCATCTCCTGCACAAACAACAAAACAACGTGAGACTCACCTTTGGACGGGGCCGTGGTGTGTCTTCATCCTCGCTGACAACCTGCAAAAGACCTCGAGGTCCAATCCTCCACGGCAATTACCCTCGTCCGAGCCTTTATTACCTCATCAGTCAAACACTGAATGTCCAACGGCGTGTCCTGTCGCACGCGGCGCGGTCCTGCGCCCTCTGGAGCCTCCGCGGCCTCCATGACCGGTGCACGCACGCGTTACTTAGGAAGGA
>NC_139841.1:28428657-28436157 GCF_963691815.1 Echiichthys vipera
AACACACGTTTATGCTCCTAGAGGACACTTTAGCACACGTTTATGCTCCTAGAGGACACTTTAACACACGTTTATGCTCCTAGAGGACACTTTAACACACGTTTATGCTCCTAGAGGACACTTTAACACACGTTTATGCTCCTAGAGGACAGTTTAACACACGTTTATGCTCCTAGAGGACACTTTAGCACACGTTTATGCTCCTAGAGGACACTTTAACACACGTTTATGCTCCTAGAGGACACTTTAACACACGTTTATGCTCCTAGAGGACACTTTAACACACGTTTATGCTCCTAGAGGACACTTTAGCACACGTTTATGCTCCTAGAGGACACTTTAGCACACGTTTATGCTCCTAGAGGACACTTTAACACACGTTTATGCTCCTAGAGGACACTTTAGCACACGTTTATGCTCCTAGAGGACAGTTTAACACACATTTATGCTCCTAGAGGACACTTTAACACACGTTTATGCTCCTAGAGGACACTTTAACACACGTTTATGCTCCTAGAGGGCACTTTAGCACACGTTTATGCTCCTAGAGGACACTTTAGCACACGTTTTGGCTTCCAAGAGGGCACTTTAAAGCGTGTTAAAGCATGACTGCCCCCCCCCCCCCCCCCTCCGTGCACGCCTGTGGTGACAGTGAGTGTGAGCAGCGTGTTACCAGCTCCATGCGTCTGCGGCTGCTGTCCTGCTCCCTCTGGATCAGCTCCTCCATCTCCATCCTCATGTCCTGCAGACGCTGCTGGTAGTAGCGGGCGTTCTCTCTCTCCCGGGCCTCGGCCTGGGCGCTCTGCTCCAGCTCCTCCCCCAGACGCACCACGCTGTCCCTCAGACGCAGCACCAGCACCTGCACGGCATGGACGAGGGACAACGGTCAGACACTGCACTTGTGCATGGTGATGATGATGATGATGATGATGGTGATGATGCTGATGCTGATGATGGAGTGTATTCTCACCTCAAACCTCTTCACTTGTCCTCTCTGAAACTCCAGTTTGTTTTCCAGGTCACACACACGCGCCTCCTGTTTGCTGACGATGCTGCGCCCCACGGTGGACGCCTCCAGGAACTGCACCCTGGACACGCGCTGCTGCAGCTGCACACACACATATTTTAATGTGATTTTATTTGTGTTGTTGTGTTTTTAATGTTCTGTGTAGCACTTTGCTGTTTTTTTCTATTTGAATAAACTTGACTTGACTTCATTTCTTGTAACTCTACAGACGGGAACAGTAGAGACAATGAGGAGTTCTGTGCTTCTTCGGCATTAGACGCAGTAAACATACTGTAAATAAATACAATAATAATACATAAAAGTAACCACGGCAACCTGACACCATTCTACACCCAGTTTGATTAGTTTCATATCATCTACAGGTCGGCTGTGTCCCGTTAGTTAAGTTGTTGTTTTGATTTGTATTTATTCATATATTTGGTTTTAGAAAGTGAGATAAACTTGGAAATGACTCTAATGAAACGCGTAGGAACCCTGTTGAGTCCATTCCCATGTGACATGAACCTCTCAGCGCTGCGTTTATCTCGTGGTCGTGTCACGAAGCTCACCTCCTCCTGCAGAGCGTGCCTCTGCTTCTTCACCTCCTCCAGTTCAGCCTGCAGCTCCCGGATCTGAGCGATGTCACTGGAGGACTAAAGCACGGGACATTGGGCTTCAGGAGTTTAATAAAAGGAGCTGAAACAGAGCTAAAGACAGACACGTGTGAGCTGTACCTGAGCGATGAGAGCTTTGTGCTTCTTCATGAGCTCGTTGAGGTCCTCCTGGTCCTCCTCCAGCCTCTTCAGCAGGTCCACCTTCTCATGCTGCAGCAACGACAGCTGCTCATCCACCTGGAGAAAGAACACAGGTTTGGATTTACAGTTTTACAATTTCAGCTCGATCAAAACGCTGTTCTCTGCTGCAAAATCCAGATGAGTTTATGCTCCTAGACAACACTTTAGGACACATTTTGGCTCCTAGAGGGAACTTTAGCACACGTTTATGCTCCTAGAGGGAACTTTAGCACACGTTTTGGCTCCTAGAGGGAACTTTAGCACACGTTTAGGCTCCTAGAGGATACTTTAGCACACATTTTGGCTCCTAGAGGGCACTTTAGCACACGTTTTGGCTCTTAGAGGGCACTTTAGCACATGTTTGGCTCCTAGAGGACACTTTAACACACGTTTTGGCTCCTAAAGGACACTTTAACACACGTTTTGGCTGAGGACACTTTAGCACATGTTTATGCTCCTAGAGGGCACTTTAGCACACGTTTTGGCTCCTAGAGGACACTTTAGCACACATTTTGGCTCCTAGAGGGCACTTTAGCACACGTTTTGGCTCTTAGAGGGCACTTTAGCACATGTTTGGCTCCTAGAGGACACTTTAACACACGTTTTGGCTCCTAAAGGACACTTTAACACACGTTTTGGCTCCTAGAGGACACTTTAACGCATGTTTAGGCTCCTAGAGGACACTTTAACGCATGTTTTTGCTCCTAGAGGACACTTTAACACACGTTTTGGCTCTTAGAGGGCACTTTAGCACATGTTTGGCTCCTAGAGGACACTTTAACGCATGTTTTGGCTCCTAGAGGACACTTTAAATTGTGTTAAAGCACGCCCCGGTCTCAAAAGGGGGGTCCTGGGCCAGAAGCTAATGCTAATGCTAATGGGGGCCTTGGCATGTTCTGATATTTTGAAGTGTGTTTGTATACCTGCCGCCACACTCCCATGATGCATTGCACAGCTGCTTACATAGACAGTGAAAGGGAAGCTTATGTATTATTCAGGGCTCTTTTCACTCACCACGCTCTTCTGTCTGCAGATGTTCTCCAGCTCGATCTGAGAGTTCTCCAGCTCCTGGGACAGAGTCGACTGAACGCTGTCGGCCTCCAGGAGCCTCGCTTCGTTCTCCTCCAGCTGACGGAGAGAGAGAGAGACAGGTAGAGGACAGGTGACAGGTGAGTGTTCAGGACAAGGGAGTGTAGAGGACAGTTGAGTGAGAGAGGGAGAGAGAGAGAGAGAGAGAGAGAGAGAGAGAGACAGGTGAGTGTTCAGAACAGGTGAGAGTAGAGGACAGGTGAGTGTTCAGGACAGGTGAATGTAGAGGACAGGTGAGTGTTCAGGACAGGTGAGAGTAGAGGACAGGTGAGTGTTCAGGACAGGTGAGAGTAGAGGACAGGTGGGTGTAGAGGACAGGTGAGAGAAGAGGACAGGTGAGTGTTGAGGACAGGTGAGTGTAGAGGACAGATGACAGGTGAGTGTAGAGGACAGGTGAGTGTAGAGGACAGATGACAGGTGAGTGTTCAGGACAGGTGAGTGTAGAGGACAGGTGAGAGTAGAGGACAGGTGAGTGTTCAGGACAGGTGAGTGTAGAGGACAGGTGAGTGTAGAGGACAGATGACAGGTGAGTGTTCAGGACAGGTGAGTGTAGAGGACAGGTGAGTGTAGAGGACAGGTGAGTGTAGAGGACAGGTGAGTGTTCAGGCCAGGTGAGTGTAAAGGACAGGTGAGTGTAGAGGACGGGTGAGTGTTCAGGACAGGTGAGTGTAGAGGACAGGTGAGCGTAAAGGACAGGTGAGTGTAGAGGACAGGTGAGTGTTCAGGACAGGTGAGTGTAGAGGACAGGTGAGAGTAGAGGACAGGTGAGTGTAGAGGACAGGTGAGAGAAGAAGACAGGTGAGTGTAGAGGACAGGTGAGTGTAGGGGACAGGTGAGTGTAGAGGACAGGTGAGTGTAGAGGACAGGTGAGTGTAGGGGACAGGTGAGTGTAGAGGACAGGTGAGTGTAGGGGACAGGTGAGTGTAGAGGACAGGTGAGTGTAGAGGACAGGTGAGTGTAGAGGACAGGTGAGTGTAGGGGACAGGTGAGTGTAGAGGACAGGTGAGTGTAGGGGACAGGTGAGTGTAGAGGACAGGTGAGTGTAGAGGACAGGTGAGTGTAGAGGACAGGTGAGTGTAGAGGTCAGGTGAGGTTACCTGGCAGTGCAGGCGCTCTATCTGCTCCTTGCTGCCGTTGGACAGGTTCTGTCCCGGGTTGTCGACGGTGGACAGGAGCAGCTGGGCGTCGGCCAGCAGGGCGTGCGTCCTCTTCAGGTCTCTCCTCAGCTTCTTCTCCACGTCGAAGTCTCGATGTCCCACCTGCAGGACGACATCAGAGCTTTACGTCATTTTGTTGTATTTGTAGTTTTTTCCACCATTTCCTGTCTCTCGGCCAATGAAATCTCATCTTCAGCCTCTGATCCTGGATCAGGTCTCGGGGGCAGCAGCTCCAGCAGGGGACCCCAAACTTCCCTTTCCCGGGCCACATTAACCAGCTCTAACTGGGGGATCCTGAGGCGTTCCCAGGCCAGTGTGGAGATCTAATCTCTCCACCTGGTCCTGGGTCTTCCCCGAGGCCTCCTCCCAGCTGGACGTGCCTGGAACACCTCCCTAGGGAGGCGCCCAGGGTTCATCCAGACCAGATGATCCTGAACCACCTCAACTGGCTCCTTTCAACGCAAAGGAGCAGCGGCTCTACTCCGAGTTCCTCACGGATGCTGAACTTCTCCCCCTCTCTCTAAGGGAGACTCCAGACCCCCCTTAGATTATACACGTGCACAAACATTATACACATTTACACACTGGATTCAGGGCTCAGTGTCTTGCCTAAGGACACTTTGACATGTGGACCGGGGGAACTGGGGATTGAACTGCTAATCTCTCCAATAGAGGACGACCCACTCTCCCACTGAGCCACAGCCGCCCCAAGGTTTACACCTTGCTAATGGGCTTCATCAGGCGTCATCACATAAACAGGTTTTTAAAAACTTTACTGAAGGTTTGGACGAATAAACTCAGCTTCTCATGAAAGCCACAGGTTTGAGCTCTCAGATATTAAGAGCCAGAGCACTTGTTTAGTCGCCGTTGATGCTTCTGTTTCCAGACAAACTTCAGGTTAAAGGAGCTTATTCTCCAGGTGTTTCAGGCCTGAACGGGTCAAAGGGACGGTTCTCTCGTTAACCCTGAAACAGTTTCTGAAACAAAAGCGATGCTTCACTGTTAAAGAGTGCGTCTGTGTGCCAGCTTGGCCTCAGACCAGCTCCTGGCTACTCATCAGGTTGTCCAATTACATCCTGAGGGTGACAGAGAGGAAGTGCTAAATCAGCCGCCGACACCGCCGCCGCCGCCGCCGCCTCCTCCTCGCAGCATATGCTTGTTTTGTGGCGCCCGTAATGTAGAGATGACATTCATCAGCTCCAGAACACGAACGCACAACAATGATAATAATGATCTACGGTGTGAGAGTCGCCCGGTGCTCAATCACTCAGAGCCTGCAGGAATAAATGTTGTGTGTCTGTGTGTGTGTGTGTGTGTGTGTGTGTGTGTGTGTGCGTGTGCGTGTGTGTACCTGGTCACACAGAGTTGCTATGAGTCCTTCCAAGTCGTGCTTCTCATGAATCACCATCTGTTTCTCCTCGTACTCCTGCTCCAACTGCATCTCCAACTGCCTCAGCTACACACACACACACACACACACACACAGATGCACGCACACACACACACACACACACACACGCACACACACACACACACGCACACACACACGCACACACACACGCACACACACACACAGATGCACACAGGTTTTGAGTCTTTTTGTGGTGTTTTGTATCTTTTTGTGTTGGTTTTGCATCTTTTTGTGGTGGTTTTGTATCTTTTTGTGGTGGTTTTGTATCTTTTTGTGGTGGTTTTGTATCTTTTTGTGGTGGTTTTGCATCTTTTTGTGGTGGTTTTGCATCTTTTTGTGGTGGTTTTGCATCTTTTTGTGGTGGTTTTGCATCTTTTTGTGGTGGTTTTGCATCTTTATGTGGTGGTTTTGCATCTTTATGTGGTGGTTTTGCATCTTTTTGTGGTGGTTTTGTATCTTTTTGTGGTGGTTTTGCATCTTTTTGTGGTGGTTTTGTATCTTTTTGTGGTGGTTTTGCATCTTTTTGTGGTGGATTTGCATCTTTTTGTGTTGGTTTTGCATCTTTTTGTGGTGGTTTTGTGTCTTTTTGTGGTGGTTTTGTATCTTTTTGTGGTGGTTTTGTATCTTTTTGTGCTGGTTTTACATCTTTTTGTGTTGGTTTTGCATCTTTTTGTGGTGGTTTTGTATCTTTTTGTGGTGGTTTTGTATCTTTTTGTGCTGGTTTTGCATCTTTTTGTGGTGGTTTTGTATCTTTTTGTGGTGGTTTTGCATCTTTTTGTGGTGGTTTTGCATCTTTTTGTGGTGTTTTTGTATCTTTTTGTGGTGGTTTTGTATCTTTTTGTGGTGGTTTTGCATCTTTTTGTGGTGGTTTTGCATCTTTTTGTGGTGGTTTTGTTTCTTTTTGTGGTGGTTTTGTATCTTTTTGTGGTGGTTTTGTTTCTTTTTGTGGTGGTTTTGTATCTTTTTGCGGTAGCTCATCTTTTCTTTTCTCATCTCATCTCATGAATGTTGGATCTACAGCTCTGGATGCATCGGTTCAACAGTCAGCAGCAGTTGTTGAATCGGCATAATTTGTTCTAAAGCAGCACTTGAGTAAAATGTACTTTGCTTCATCTGTTTGGCCTTCAGCTATGAACGGAACAAAGACATGAATTCAACCGTTCTGTCCGTTGATTTATTACAGATATATATTTATTGCACTTCTCCCCTCTGCTGCTGTAGCGCTGAACATGCCCCCTCGGTGGGACTGATAAAGGATGATCTTATTCTGTGGACGTACCCGTCTCTGAGAGGACTTGTGAACGTCCTCCAGCTCCTCTTCTTTATCCTCCAACTCTTTCTGGTGCATCTGCTTCATCCGCTCCATCTCCATCTCAAAGCGCATGTGGATCTGTGGGAGGAGAGAAGAGGGGTGAGCCCGGAGCGGCGGCGGCAGCCAGAGACGTGACGGCGTCTGCGCGCACCTGCTGCTGCTGCTGTATCTTGGCGCTGAGCGAGGAGGTTTCCTGCGCCCGCTCCTCGGCCTGACCCTCCAGGAGGCGGAGCTGCTTCTTCAGGTCAGGCAGGGAATCAGAGGCGAGATCAACGGGCAGGCTGAGGTCGCGGATCTGAGCGCACAACTCATCCTTCTGCTTCTGCAGACGGCCCACCTCCGACTGGCTCTCCTACACACACACACACACACACACACACACACACACACACACACACACACACACACACACACACACACACACACACACACACACACACACACACACACACACACACACACACACACACACACACACACACACACACACACACACACACACACACACACACACACACACATAAACAATTAAAGGAGCATAACTGGACTGTTGGACTCTTTCTGTTCTTGTGTCATGACAGGTTTCCCATCATAAACCGTCCGTCAGATGTCACACATGCTGATGACTCCACACGTCTGTGACTCATCAGTCCGCGCCGTCATTTGCGTCTCTTTGCCGGCGCGATGACACATGAGTTATATGTGACATCTGTAATTTCCACAATAGATTT
>NC_139841.1:28441157-28443657 GCF_963691815.1 Echiichthys vipera
GGTGTGAGATCCAGGTATTTAACCTCTCACAAGGCCGATGATGTCACTGGGACCCTTTGTGCTCCAAGTGCCAACGACCGTCGTTAGAGTGGCAGTCGTTGGTGGAAGTAGGTCTGGACTTGGTTAGTGCTGGTCCAGTCCCAGCCTGGTCCTGGTCCTGGTCCAGTTGTTGGTGGAAGTAGGTCTGGACTTTGTTGGTGCTCTATTGAGTCTGAACCACAGTGGTTGGAGTCACAGGAGGACGTTTGTAAACAGTTCTTTGAGGTTGGATTGTTGGATGAAGGGATGAAAGGGCAGCATTGTAAACTGGAGATAAGTGGAGTCTCAGACCTCCTCCTCTGGTTAGCCATGGTCCAGTCCCAGCCTGGTCCTGGTCCTGGTCCAGTCCCGTCCTGGTCCTGGTCCAGTCCCGTCCTGGTCCTGGTCCAGTCCCAGCCTGGTCCTGGTCCTGGTCCTGGTCCTGGTCAGATGTGTACATGAACTGATGAAGCCTCTTGGATGAGAGGTGAAACATCTTCCTGACAAAGAACCAGGTCCAGTTGCTTTGGACTGAACTTGCTTTGAGGAGAACAGTACAGTGCTTTATCAGTGTAGCTAGAACAGGCTTAATTCAGTGGGAAATACATTTGCTGCCAGTTATTTTATGGTAAATGTGTGTGTTTTTTCTGCTGACTCAGCTGTATTTCAGTTTCCATCGAGTGTTCCTGAGTCATAAATGTTTGCAGCAGCTCTGCTCACGGGTGATAGTTGTCGTAGGAACACACACGCTTCTCTGCAAATCATGTTTCTATGAATACCAACGTTTGCCACCGCACCTTTCTACCCGTCTACGCGAGGTTTCTGTGCACAGCGAGCTTTAGAAACGAGGCCCCTGGTCTGTGCGTCAACGGCTGCATCACCTCTTCAGCCTCATGACAGTTTGTGTTCAGAGTCCAGCGCACTGGTGACGCACCAACCTTGAGTTTGCGGTACTTCTGACGGGCCAGATGTGCCATGCAGGCGGACTGTAGATACACCAACCACCCGGTGACCTGCTGGTCCCTCTGCTGCTCCAGGTAACGCAGCACGCCTCGCTTCATGAACACCTGAGACACAGCAGGAAGAAGAAGAAGGAGATCCGTGACACAACACCGCAGCTGGACTCGTGTTCTGCCGCTGCGTTAGAGGAGTTCTCACCCTGCTGGTTCCCACGACGATGCTCTTCTTATCCAGGTCCAACGCAGCCAGTAACTCGTCCACGGCCTGAGACGCACAGAGAGGAACATTTGTTATTCAGAGCTGGAGAGCAGCGACGCAGTGTCCGTACGAGCTGCCGCGACCTCTGACCTTTCTCTCATCGTGGCTGACGAACATCGAAGCGTAACGTTTCATGATGGGAGGCGACAACGCCTGGAAGTGACACCTGAAGTCACTCAGAGTCATGTGCTCTGGATAACCTGAGAGAGAGGAACACAGGAGTCAGTCTCTGAACACAAGCTGCACCTTCTCTCCAGACGACGTGTGTGTGTGACACAAACACGAGCTCCGGGAGATCAAACTGAATTTAATCGTCCTGTATTGTCGTTGAACCAGAACAACAGAATTTACAGTACAATCTCTTAAAGTGCAGAAATAATTTAACAATAAAAGCATCAAAAAGAAAAGGCTAGACCTTTAAAAGACACAGAGAATGAATAATCTTTGAGGTTGTATCCAAACGAAGCGCACATTTTAACCACATTTTCAGAAAACCTGCAAAAGAAAATATTAATTTATGCACTTCTCCATCCACTATGTTCATGCAAATATTTGGGAGTTGGTTCACTGTGACACAGATGGATTTGGTTTGTGAATGATTTATACATATATATATATATATATATATATATATATATATATATTTATACATGTGTATAAACAGCTCATAAATGTTTGTTAAACTGTGTTATTAAGCATTCATTAACTGATCGGACGGCAGCTATAGACGCTTCATAGAAGTTATACATTTTGACAAATACATTAATAAGCACAAAAATAAAAACTACGTAAAAAAACGACTGTTGATTTAATTTCATATTTTGTATTTTGTCTTAGACAGGACTTATGGCATGAAGGTGATAAACGATGATGAATCCAGAGCTCAGGGGGAGCAGCAGGCTGCAGCTATCAGGTATTTTTGTAATCGAGTGTTTTCGATTAATAGGATAAAAAAAATGGAAAAAAATATAAAATAAAAAGCCTAATATATTGTGTCTGGGGTAGGTCTATTTGGTGTGGTAACTTAACAGGGGCGGGTGTGTTTGTTTGTGTTTGTTTGCATTCGTGTGTGCGTGAGGGAAATAGAGAGATGAGGGATGTGTGTGTGTGTGTGTGTGTGTGTGTGTTTGTGTGTGTGTGTGAGGGAGAGAGATGAGATGAGATGAGGGGTGTGTGTGTGTGTGTTTGTGTGTGTGTGTGTGTGTGTGTGTGAGGGAGAGAGAAAGATGAGATGTGCGTGTGCGTGTGCGTGTGCGTGTGTGTG
>NC_139841.1:28448657-28451396 GCF_963691815.1 Echiichthys vipera
TGGTGGTTTTGCATCTTTTTGTGGTGGTTTTGCATCTATTTTTAGTCATTTTGCATCTTTTTGTGGTGGTTTTGCATCTATTTTTAGTCATTCTGCATCTTTTTGTGGTGGTTTTGCATCTATTTTTAGTCATTTTGCATCTTTTTGTGGTGGTTTTGCATCTATTTTTAGTCATTTTACATCTTTTTGTGGTGGTTTTGCATCTATTTTTAATCATTTTGCATCTTTTTGTGGTGGTTTTGCATCTATTTTTAGTCATTTTGCATCTTTTTGTGCTGGTTTTGCATCTATTTTTAATCATTTTGTATCTTTTTGTGGTGGTTTTGCATCTATTTTTAATCATTTTGCATCTTTTTGTGGTGGTTTTGCATCTATTTTTAGTCATTTTGCATCTTTTTGTGGTGGTTTTGCATCTATTTTTAGTCATTTTGCATCTTTTTGTGGTGGTTTTGCATCTATTTTTACTCATTTTGCATCTTTTTGTGGTAGTTTTGCATCTATTTTTACTCATTTTGCATCTTTTTGTGGTAGTTTTGCATCTATTTTTACTCATTTTGCATCTTTTTGTGTTAGTTTTGCATCTATTTTTACTCATTTTGCATCTTTTTGTGCTGGTTTTGCATCTATTTTTAGTCACTTTTGTCTCAATGTGGTCTTTTAGTGTCTATTTTAAAGATACTCCAATAAATGACCTCACAACAAGCAAAAACACGTAGACGTGGTTAAATTCCTGCATAATTAAGGGCGTGGAAGCTTTGAGTGACAGGTGGGAGCTGTTTCAGGAGACTGTGGGCTTCATCCGGTCGACTCAGCTCCTCCCTCGCTCCTCCTCTTTGGCATCTGGGTTGAAAACAGTGACGGACGCAGCCACACATACGGAGCACCTTTGGGTGACGCCACGAACATTGCGTCCATATTTTATACAGTCTACGGCTAAGACAAAAGGACAAAATACACGGACAGAGATGCATCCGTACCTGTTGATCAGAGAAACTATAGAAGTGAAGAGTTCCTCATAAAGTCCAGACGCCATCCCATCGACACACTGAGCAGCTGTCAGTCTGGGACCTGCACACACCAGAGGGACGAGTGCTGGTTTGTCTCCTGGCTTCTCTTAACACATTAGCATGTTAGCATTCAGAGTGTGTGTGTGTGTGTGTGTGTGTGTGTGCGTGTGTGTGTCTCACCCTCCTCTGACTCTGCAGCAGCGCTCCTCTCTCTGCCGCCCCCTGTGGCCCTCTGCAGCAGCTGTCGGAGGTGATGTTTGAAGACGGCCGTGTGCAGATCTTCCCCGTCGCAGCCGAGAACGCTGCTCGCCACCTGAGCGCTGTCGAAGTTCACAAACTGTCTCCTGGCGACTGAACCGGAGAGACGGAGAACACGGAGGTTCTGTATTTGAATTTCTGACTGATGGGTAGTTTTGAGGGGACTGCATCATGTCAATGTCCCCACAACTACAGGAATACTAGCGTGTGTGTGTGTGTGTGTGTGTGTGTGTGTGTGTGTGTGTGTGTGTGTGTGTGTGTGTGTGTGTGCGTGTGTGTGATGGGGATGAATCAGTGTTACCTTTACAGGCCCCGGCAGCTCCCAGATGGTAGATGCCGGCCAACACGTGCCAGATCGCCTTCTGCTCCGCGGCAGAGAAGTTCAGCGTTTCCATGGCAGCGAGCAGCTTGGTGAAGGCGACGGACGCACGCTGCTTCTCCTCAACCTGGCAACACGGAGACAGACACACACACACACACAGACACACACACACACACACACACACACACACACACACACACACACACACACACACACACACACACACACAGACAGACAGACAGACAGACAGACACACACACACACAGAAAGACACACACACACACACACACACACACACAGACAACACACACACACACACAGACAGACAGACAGACAGACAGACAGACAGACAGACAGACAGACACACACACACACACACACACACACACACACAGAAAGACACACACACACACACACAGACACAGACAACACACACACAGACACACACAGACAGACACACACACACACACACACACACAGTCAGACAGACAAGTCACAATATTATGACTTTTTTGAAAAAACTACTGTTTATTTTTAAAATATTACGACTTTTTTACTTTGAAAATGTTTTTATGGAAAAATCCAGACTTTTAAATCCAAATACGCCGACTCATTAACAATGACTGCCTCTAAAGAACCCTGCGGCTCGTTGTCGTCAGACGCACCTTTGTGGGGGGAACGATCCCAAAGGAGTGGGACTCAGGGAGCTGGTGCAGCTGCAGCTCCGTCCTGGAGGAGGAGAGGAGTCAGACGGGTCTGGGGTTAATGTGAGGCATGACTGAGGCGACCAGAGGAGGGAGAGGGGGAGGAAGAGGAGGAGGGAGAGGGGGAGGAAGAGGAGGGAGAGGGGGAGGGAGAGGAGGAGGGAGAGGGAGAGGGAGAGGAGGAAGAGGGAGAGGAGGAGGGAGAGGGAGAGGGAGAGGAGGAGGAAAGGAAGAGGAAGAGGAAGAGGGAGAGGAAGAGGAAGAGGGAGAGGAGGAGGAAGGGGAAGAGGGAGAGGAAGAGGGAGAGGGAGAGGGAGAGGAGGAGGGGGAGAGGGAGAGGAAGAGGAAGAGGAAGAGGGAGAGGAAGAGGAAGAGGGAGAGGAAGAGGGAGAGGGAGATGGAGAGGGAGAGGAAGAGGAAGAAGGGAGAGGGAGAGGAAGAGGAAGAG
>NC_139841.1:28451596-28474096 GCF_963691815.1 Echiichthys vipera
AGAGGGAGAGAGAGAGGGAGAGGGGGAGGAAGAGGGAGAGGGAGAGGAGGAGGGAGAGGGAGAGGAAGAGGGAGAGGGAGAGGGAGAGGAAGAGGGAGAGGAAGAGGAAGAGGGGGAGGAAGAGGGAGAGGGAGATGAGAAGGAAGAGGGAGAGGAAGAGGAAGGGGAAGAGGGAGAGGAAGAGGGAGAGGAAGAGGGAGAGGAAGAGGGAGAGGAAGGGGAAGAGGAAGAGGAAGAGGAAGGGGAAGAGGAAGAGGAGGAGGAAGAGGGAGAGGAAGAGGGAGAGGAAGAGGGAGAGGAAGAGGGAGAGGAAGAGGGAGAGGAAGGGGAAGAGGAAGAGGAAGAGGAAGGGGAAGAGGAAGAGGAGGAGGAAGAGGAAGTGTAACAGGAAGTGAACCCTCACCTCATCTCCGTGCTGAGTCCTGCCAACATCTGTGAGAACACCAGGAAGTTGCTCTCTCCGGGAGTTTTCACACACACTTTCCATTTGTCCAACATCATCGTCTGTAGAGAGAGAAGCACGTGAGAGTGTGTGTGTGTGTGTGTGTGTGTGTGTGTGTGTGTGTGCGTGCGTGCGTGCGTGCGTGCGTGTGTGCGTGTGTGTCGTGTGTGTGTGTGTGTGTGTGCGTGTGTGTGTGTGTGTGTGCGTGTGTGCGTGTGTGTGTTTGTGTGTGGGTGTGTGTGTGTGTGTGTGTGAGATTGTGTGTGTGTGTGTGTGTGTCGTGCGTGCGTGTGAGTGTGAGTGTGAGCGTGTGTGAGTGTGTGTGTGTGTATGTGTGTCTCTGTCTGTGTGTGTGTGTGCTGCATGCGTGTTGGCGTGCTTGTGGCGTGTGTGTGTGTGTCGTGCGTGCGTGTGCGTGTGCGTGTGTGCGTGTGGGCGTGTGTGTCTGTGAGTGTGCGTGCGTGCGTGTGTGTGTGTGTGTGCTGCGTGCGTGCGTGCTTGCGTGCGTGTGTGTGTGTTGTGCTTCTGTGCGTGCGTGCATGCGCGTTGGCGTGCTTGTGGCGTGTGTGTGTGCGTGTGTGCGTGTGTGTGTGCGTGCGTGTGCGTGCGTGTGCGTGCGTGCCTGTGCGTGTGTGTGTGCGTGCGTGCGTGCCTGCAGGTGTCCGCGGACGCCTGTCCAGCGTGGTTGAAGTCCAGGGAGAAGACCGTGGCGAAGCGTGAGGACGCGTCGCTGTGCTGCGAGGCGACGCAGCCGAACGACCTCAGGACGGTGAACATGGCGTGGACGCGCTCCACTGGGGACACGAGAGGAGTGAAGGTTTAATCCGTTTGACTTCTTTAACTCGTACAGAAAAACATTGACTGGACGTCTCCTCACCGCTGATCTTCTCTCTGGTCGTCCCGGCCCGTTTGAGCAGAGCGAGCGTGAACGCCTGGCACGCCGTGGTCTTGCCGCTGCCGCTGCGTCCCACCGCGCACACGCTGTGGTCCCTCCTGGTGCCCACCATGGACACGTACACCCGTTTGACCAGAGCGGCCAGAGCAGGGGGGGCGTCCCACACTGACTCCCCTCGCCGGGACTTTGGAGTCTGACAGAGAAGAAGAAGAAGAAGAAGAAGAAGAAGAAGAAGAAGAAGAAGGAGGAGAAGAAGGAGGAGAAGAAGGAGAAGAAGAAGAAGAAGAAGAAGGAGGAGAAGAAGAAGAAGAAGAAGAAGGAGAAGAAGAAGAAGAAGAAGGAGAAGAAGAAGAAGAAGAAGAAGAAGAAGAAGAAGGAGAAGAAGGAGGAGAAGAAGAAGAAGAAGAAGGAGAAGAAGAAGAAGAAGAAGGAGAAGAAGAAGAAGAAGAAGACGCCATTTTTTCTACCAATCAATAAAAGTGAAAGCTCACAAAGCAAAACTCTGTTGTTCTGTCACCACTTTAGAAAACATCGTTATCTCTGATGACGTCAACGCGCTCATTTCAGCTCTGCTCAGGGCGCACTCCCACTGTGCCTCCGTGCCGTGCCCCCTCCCACTGTGCCTCCGTCCCGTGCCCCAGCACGTGTCACGGCTAAAGTCTGGTTCCTTTGACCAGTGTGAGTGCAACCGTACCACGTCTAGGAGCGGCACGCTTGCCGTCCACGGCCCGTTTGGGAGAGGTGGGCTTTAGTAAAGCACGTTTGCACGTGTACGAGCACGAGCGTGCACACGTGTACGAGCACGAGGTCTACGGCGGTTCTGAGGTCATTTCCTGTGCGCCTGTTGGGACGTAGAAAAAAGAAGGAGGGACCATGCGCGGACATTTCAAACAATGGCGGTGAAAGGTTCACGTTGGTGTGATGCGGAGGTGGAGTGTTTACTGCAGATTTGGTCGATGAAAAGATTCAAAAACAGTCGACAAGACGCACAAAAACTCCGAGGTCTACGGAAAGATCTGGAAACAAAGCCACGCATCGCCATGACGTCATCAATGCGTGTGACGTGTTACGGCGTGATGACGTATAGGCAGCAAGAAGCATTCTCCGAGGCCCAGGTAGTGTGAGTACAAACGGGCCTGGAGGGGGGGACAAGGACCCTAAAGCACGGGGCACGGGACGGAGGCACAGTGGGAGGGCGCCCTGAGACGAACAGAGACAGACAACCATTCACACCTACGGGTGATTTAGAGTCATCAATGAACCGAACACCTGCACGTCTTTGGACTGTGGGAGGAAACCGGAGAACCCGGAAAAAACCCACGCAGACACGGGGACAACCTGCAAACTCCACACAGAAGGGCCCCAGCCGGGATTCAAACCAGGAACCAGGGACCCTCATACTGTGAGGCGACAGTGCTGACCACCACACCACCGTGTCGTCTAAATGAATCATCATAAGTAAACACGTAAAAGGTGTAGCTCGGGGCGTTTGGAGGAGGGCATCACCTTGCTGTGCGTCTGTAACGGAGGCCAGAAGTTGACCAGGTTGGGCCCGGCGTGCGTCAGCGGCGTGCCGGCTCTGGCTCGGCTGCTCAGTGTGTGCAGGACGCCACATTCGTTGACGCTCTGCAGGTCGCTCAGGTCCTCGCACAGGTCCAGGTCGGACGGGTTACACTGCTCCGTCTCGTGCTCCGTCACGTCGTGCAGCGACCCGTCCGTCTGCAGGCGCACTCTCGCTCGGCCTTCTGGGAGTTCAGGCGTTCCTTCATCCGGCTTCAGCTGAGTGGCTGAAACACAGACACACCGACCAATCAGAGAGCAGCAACCAGAGCACCTGTCACCGACCTGTCGACGTTCAAAGAGTTCATTTTGCATCTTTTTGTGCTGGTTTTGTATCTTTTTGTGGTGGTTTTGCATCTTTTTGTGCTGGTTTTGCATCTATTTTTAGTCATTTTGCATCTTTTTGTGCTGGTTTTGCATCTATTTTTAGTCATTTTGCATCTTTTTGTGGTGGTTTTGCATCTATTTTTAGTCATTTTGCATCTTTATGTGCTGGTTTTGCATCTATTTTTAGTCATTTTGCATCTTTATGTGCTGGTTTTGCATCTATTTTTAGTCATTTTGCATCTTTATGTGCTGGTTTTGCATCTTTCGGGAGAATTCCTTGACCTTAGAAAATTAAATCTGCTTTTAAACAAAGTTCCAACCAAAGAAATCCACATTAACGGACGTCACGTCCTCAGACACGACGCTGACATCAGGATCTGCTGTTGGTTAATTATTCTTCACCTGTGAAATGTCCCAATTAAAGTGGGGCGTGTATGTGTGTGTGTGTGTGTGTGTGTACGTGTGTGTGTGTGTGTGCGTGCGTGCGTGTGTGTGCGTGCATGTGTGTGTGTGTGTGTGTGCGTGTGTGTGTGTGCGTGTGCGTGTGTGCGTGCATGTGTGTGCGTGTGTGTGCTGATGACTCACCGCGGGTGTAACCCTCCTTGTGGACGTACCACACTGTTCCTGCTTCGTACCAAACATCTCTGACCTGCAGGAGAAACAACGACAAACAGTCATGTGAACTGACACGATGATGAAACTGTAACAATGACACTGTGACTGTGACTCTGTTTCATCTGTTTTTAGTCATTTTGCATCTTTTTGTGCTGGTTTTGCATCTTTTTGTGCTGGTTTTGCATCGATATTTAGTCATTTTGCATCTTTTTGTGCTGGTTTTGCATCTATTTTTAGTCATTTTGCATCTTTTTGTGCTGGTTTTGCATCTATTTTTAGTCATTTTGCATCTTTTTGTGCTGGTTTTGCATCTATTTTGAGTCTTTTTGCTTCTCTTTGTGGTGTTGGACACGCACCTCTCTCCTGTCCTGCTCTGTCACGCTGGTGTCTGCTATCCTTCCCTCCGGCTCCTGCCTCTCCTCTTTCTTCTCCACCTGCTGCACCTCCTCCATCCTCTCCTCCTCTTGGTTCTTCTTCTTCTTCTTCTCCACCTGCTGCACCTCCTCCATCCTCTCCTCCATCCTCTCCTCCTCTTGGTTCTTCTTCTTCTTCTTCTCCACCTGCTGCACCTCCTCCATCCTCTCCTCCATCCTCTCCTCTTCTTGGTTCTTCTTCTTCTTCTTCTTCTCCGTCCTGGTGTCCGGCTGCAGCCTCGGAGGCTCCGGCGTGACCTCCCGTCTGCCGCCGGTGTCCGGAGCGTAGATCTGCCTCTGGGACGAGGGCCGGCTGCTGTTGAGCAGCTGCTCCGCCCGCAGCGACATCTCCGCCTCCAGGATGGGAGGAGTCTGGTCCGGGAGCAGGAACTGCTGCACCAGGTTGTCGCTCAGTTTGCTCGGCTGCAGGAAACAAAACAGGAAAAGAGTTTTAATTCAACATTTTAGTTTTTAACGGAGTTAGAGGAGAAGATCGATGTCACTCTGGAGTCTGAGGTCAACGTGAAGCGACACTTTCTGTTCCCTCAGAGGACAAAAGTGATTTTAAGGAGAAAAATTAGTGTTTCAAGAAAAAAAATGGGAGGTTTTGAGAAATAGGTCGTAATATTTTGAGTAAAAAAACAGATTTCGAGGAGAAAAGTCGGAATAGTTTAAGAAAAAGTCAGAAAATTTCAAGAAAAAAAAGAGGTTTTAAAGAAAAGTTGTAAGATTTCAAGAAAAAAAGTCAGATTTTGAGAAAAAAGTCGGAATATTTTGAATAAAAAAACAGATTTCGAGGAGAAAAGTCAGAATATTTCTAAGAAAAATTTCGTAGATGAAGAAGAATTTGATTTACACGTCGACGCAAACTTAAATGTCTAAGTGGAGAGATGTCGTGTCGTTTAACGTCTAAAAACGTAAAGAGTTGGTTCTGGATCAAACAGTCACGTCAAACTCTGCGACGTCTCGCAGCTAAATACTGTTAGCTAAGTCGTAAGATCTTGAGAAAATGTTGGAATATCTTGAGGGAAAAGTCGTGAAAAGTCGAACTGAAAGTTGTTTGTGTCACAGATGCGAGCATCGAACCGCTGAACCTGTGAACTGCTGAACCTGTGCCGCCCTCACCGCTCTCTCGTCTTTGGCCTCCGGCTCTTTCACCCGCGTCTCCTTCTCCGTTTCGTTTAACGTCTAAAAACGTGGAGAGACGGTTCTGGATCAAACAAACAGTCTCGTCAAACTCTGCGACGTCTCGCAGCAAAATACTGTCGGCTACTTTCTGTCGAAGCTGTGGAGAAGAAAGTCGCAATATTTCAAGAAAAAGTCGTAATATCTTAAGAAAAAGTCGCAATATCTTAAGAAAAAAGTTGTAATATCTTAAGAAAAAGTCGCAATATCGTGAGGAAAATGTCGTAATATCTCAAGAGAAAAGTCGTAATACTTTGAGGAAAAAGTCGTAATATCTTGAGGAAAAAGTCGTAATAGCTTGAGGAAAAAGTCGTAATATCTTGAGGAAAAAGTCGTAATATCTTGAGGAAAAAGTCGTAATATCTTAAGAAAAAAGTCGTAATATCTTGAGCGAAAAGTCGTAATATCGTGAGGAAAATGTCGTAATATCTCAAGAGAAAAGTCGTAATACTTTGAGGAAAAAGTCGTAATATCTTAAGAGAAAAGTCGTAATACTTTGAGGAAAAAGTCGTAATATCGTGAGGAAAAAGTCGTAATAGCTTGAGGAAAAAGTCGTAATATCTTGAGGAAAAAGTCGTAATATCTTGAGGAAAAAGTCGTAATATCTTGAGGAAAAAGTCGTAATATCTTGAGGAAAAAGTCGTAATATCTTGAGGAAAAAGTCGTAATATCTTGAGGAAAAAGTCGTAATATCTTGAGGAAAAAGTCGTAATATCTTGAGGGAAAAGTCGTAAAATCTTGAGAAAAAAGTCGTAATATCTTGAGGAAAAAGTCGTAATATCTTAAGGAAAAAGTCGTAGTATCTTGAGGAAAAAGTCGTAATATTTCAAGAAAAAAGTCGTAATATCTTGAGGAAAAAGTCGTAATATCTTGAGGAAAAAGTCGTAATAGCTTGAGGAAAAAGTCGTAATATCTTAAGGAAAAAGTCGCAATATCTTGAGGAAAAGTCGCAATATCTTGAGGAAAAAGTCGTAATATCTTGAGGGAAAAGTCGTAATATCTTGAGGAAAAAGTCGTAATATCTTGAGGAAAAAGTCGTAATATCTTGAGGAAAAAGTCGTAATATCTTGAGGAAAAAGTCGTAATATCTTGAGGAAAAAGTCGTAATATCTTGAGGAAAAAGTCGTAATATCTTGAGGAAAAAGTCGTAATATCTTGAGGAAAAAGTCGTAATATCTTGAGGAAAAAAGTCGTAATATCTTGAGGAAAAAGTCGTAAAAATTTAAAAAAAAAAACATATATCGCAGAAAAAAACCCTGAATCGAGTGAAACAACAGTCAAACTCTACGACGTCTCGCAGCTAAATACTGTCGGCTACTTTCTGTCGAATCCGTGATGAAAAAAGTCGTAATATCTTTGTCAGGGAAGGGGAAAAGCCAGAGAAGACACCAAAGAACTGCTCTGCTGTTACGCTCTCCACAGCCCGATGCTGGGCGATGACGGCTGACCTGGAGAGGCAGCTGAAGCTTCCACCACACGTCACCCGGTCCAGACTGAGACCTGACATCATCTCGGTCTCAGAGGCCACAGAACAGCTCCTCTTGCTGGAGCGAACGGTTCCCTGGGAGGAGAGGACGGAGGAGGCTCATGAAGGAAAGAGGGAAAAGTACGAAGAGCTGGTGGAAGACTGTCGGAGGAACGGTTGGAGGACCAGGTGTGTGCCGGTGGAGGTGGGCAGTCGGGGTTTTGCCGGTCACTCCTTGAGCAAGGCCTATGGCACACTGGGCGTAACAGGTGCCAACCGAAGGAGAGAGATATAGGCAACAACGTGGAGGCGGCAGCGAGCCTCCAGGTGGCTCTGGCTGAAGAGCGGAGAGCAGTGGGGGCAGTAGAACGCCACTTGGACACAGGCCGGGGTCTGATCCGCCTCGGCTGGGTCGCCTGGAGGAGGGTGTCTGTTGTTAAGACCCCAAACACCCGGAGATCCCAGGAAACAACACTGATGATGTGCGGGTGAAAGAACTCGGACTCTCGTTGAGTCTGAACTGAAAGTGCGAGCATCGAACCGCTGAACCTGTGAACCGGAGAATCGCAGCCGCCCTCACCGCTCTCTCGTCTTTGGCCTCCGGCTCTTTCACCCGCGTCTCCTTCTCCGTCTCTCGGACGAGCTGCTTCAGGAAGCCGCCCGGCACCGCGGACAGGGGCGGAGGAGGCTCGGCGGCGGCCACGGGCGTCTTCTCCTCCTTTATCTGCAGCGTGACGGAGGGAAACAGGAAGTGACTGTGAGGAGGTCAGACGCACGCTGACGCACACGTGCACGGTTTCACACATGCACAGTTTCACACATGCACGTTAAATAAAACTCTTTATATTCAGAATATAAACACACACACACACACACACACACACACACACACACACACACACACACACACACACACACACACACACACACACACACACACACACACACACACACACACACACACACACACACACACACACACACACACACACACACACACACACACACACACACACACACACACGCAAACAGACACACACACACACAGACACACACACACACACACACACACACAGACACACACACACACAGACACAGACACACAGACACAGACACACAGACACAGACACACACACACACACAGACACACAGACACAGACACACACACACACACACACACACAAACATGCAGCATGCAGTAACTCTGCACCTCCCTTCTGCTCCCACAGTTTCAAGCGTGACGACAGCGCCATGGTGGGGGGTGGGGGGGGGGGGGTGGGGTCGGGGGGGGGTCACAGCCAGATGTGATGTCAGAGTGGCGTTGGCGATGGCGGTGTGTGTGTGTGTGTGTGTGTGTGTGTGTGTGTGTGCAGAGAGGGACACACAACCTGAGTGGAGACAGAAAAGTGACAGAAGTGTTAAAGCGGTCAGACGTGATCGTGCTCTGACGTCGTGTGTGCTTCGTTCTTTTAGACCGTCTCACCTCCGCGTTATTTCTCATTCTGCCGTCATAATTTACACTTTTACCGGCTTCTTAAACTTCTTATTGGTTCTGGAAGTCAAAAAGTTTCAGTCCTGGTGATAAAAGTTAAACTCTGGGGGCTGACGAAGGCTGCAGGCCGACACAGAACGCCAACATGTTGTTTGTTTGTTGTTTTTATAAATACAACAACTGAATAACAACAACAAAAGAGACACAACATGGCTGAACTCACTGTATTTGACAGTTGTTGTTCAGCAGCATAACTGACCCGTATCTGAACAGTCAGGTCGCATTTAACGTGACTTTGGCGTCACTCTGACCCGAGCTGCACTGTTTTATAAATGAATGACAAATAAAGTTGACTGAAAAAAAGTGTGCCACAGACGTGAGCAGGAACAAACATGGAGGACAGCAGTGAAGCAGGCGCCGGTGGCTCACACACCGTTTTTAGTCCTAACCTGACTCTCGCCAGATGGCTTTCGTTCCTCCTTGACTCCACCGTGATCGCTCCAAAGCAAAGTGATTTCAGGAGGTGGAGCCAATCAGGTTTTAAAGATGTGACGTAGCGGAGAAGCGACTGTTGTGATTCAACAATGGCGGCTCGCGTCGAGGAAGCAGGCGTCAACATGGATGCTGCTGTTTCACTCGTGTCTCTAATCTAGTGAATGTTTATCTTTAAAGAACCAGAGAACGACTCTGAACTGTTCTCGCTCTTCTCCCGACGGGGTTTGGCTTTTCCCTGCGTCACAGGTCGGTTTCCATGTGCGCGGTTGAAGTTGCACATCAATAAAGATGACGGACAAGCTGTTTGTCCAATCATATGCAGGGATGTTTGATAAGGCCACGCCTCCTGAGATCACTTTGCTGTGGAGCGATCCCAGCTGGACGAGTGAAGCGCGGAGGACCCAAACTCGTCCGGAGAGAGTCGGGTTAATAAAGTTCTACCAAACCGGTTTCCGTCGCCATGTTCGCTTCCGTAAAACCTCGTGTTTTTGTTGCTGGAAACTCAATTTCCTTGCAGGAGTCATCCCAAAGGGATCGATAGAGAGAAGTCTACGTCTAACACCGTCGTGGCGTGATGTCATACATGATCAAATGCGCATGCGGGTCACTTCAGGAGCATGAGCTGTTCACACAGAAATCCATAGATGGGCAACTTCTAAAGACGTGATGTGAACGGGCAAACAAAAAACAGGTTTGCGCGTTAAGACCTTGGTGTGATCGGAGGCTCGGCGCTCGTGTATCGTCGCTCGAGCGTGATACGTGAAGTGTTTAGAAACGCGATCCTCTCAGACTTCAGATTTCTAACAGGCTGAATATCTGGAGCTCCAGGAGCCAATGAGAGCTCAGGACACGGGCTGAGGGGAGACCAGGAGGCGGGGACTGTAACGACAGGAAGTTTACCATACTAGGCCGTACGGTGAACCACAGAAGTCTTTCAGGAACTGTTTCCCGCTCCGCAGTCTGGCGTCTACACAATCTTTGTCCGAGTGATGCTGAGCTTCCAACAAAAGTTTGGCGTGGAAATTCCAGAACTAGTTTTTTTCAGAGCGTAATAAAAACTTAAAATCGCCATCGACCAAATGTAACGAGTAAAATGAATAAACGACACTTTTCTCTGGTTTGAACCTTCTTCTTGAACCTTTACAGACTCTTTTTTATGTACTTCATGTCTCTCATGTTCTTCATTCAGCTCTTATGTTTCTAAAGTGGGACATAAATAAAGGTTATTACTCTCATTTCTGTCAAACGTGCACTTTGATCCCTGCTTCAGTCCAGTGTTTCCACTTTTCTCGTCTGAACTCTGGATTTAAACACTTCCTGAACTCTGGATTAAGTCTGGAGTCAGAGGCTCGTGTCTCACTGCAAACGTCCGCTCTGGATTTAAATGTGGGTCACACCGTATGACCCACCCCCCCCCCCCCCCCCCCCAGCTGGTGCCTGTAAACAACTCAACTCGTTTCAACACCAAACACTAAAACTCTCTCTGTGGAGCCTCTTTGACTTAAACTGATTTTTGACCCCTTCAGTCTCCAGAGCGTGTTTGAAACTGATCCCACACACGAGTCGACCCTTTTACGACTCTTTTATGAAGCGTCGTCTCTGGAAACGACGTCCACCAGAGACCGAAACAACAAAAACCCAATGACTCTGCTCTGACAGCGTTACTCTCTGTCCGAAGTAAAGTCACAGATCACAGCCCGGCTCCTCACGCAGCCTCCGTCAGCCTCCTTCAGCCTATATGTCAGGCCTCTCTCTCAGCCTCCGCAGGCCTCCTTCAGGCCTGTGTCAGCCTCCGCAGGCCTCTCTCTCAGCCTCCGTCAGCCTCCGCAGGCCTCCTTCAGGCCTGTGTCAGCCTCCGCAGGCCTCTCTCTCAGCCTCCGTCAGCCTATATGTCAGGCCTCTCTCTCAGCCTCCGTCAGCCTATATGTCAGGCCTCTCTCTCAGCCTCCGTTAGCCTATATGTCAGGCCTCTCTCTCGGTCACACGTCTAATAATAAAACCTGAGGCATGTCATTAAAGAGGAACTGTCTGTGGACGGAAAACGACACAATCAACGACACGTACCTTTGAAAAGCAGCAAAGACGAAGTTCCAGAGGGTTTACGGATCCTGAGAGTCCCGCGGACGCACAAACACCACCGCGGACGCACAAACACCACCGCAGTCACACAAACACCACCACAGTCACACAAACTCCACTGCAGACTGAGCGGGGCAGCAGTGACGGAGTCAGAAATAGAGTGGGGGGGTCTGCAGCCAATCCCACAGTGATAAGCAGCAGGGCTATAAATATGTGCAGGCTCGGGGGGGTAGAGGGGCAGGGTGACGGGCGAGGGGGGGCTTTAATGAACTCCTGGACACCAGAGGAGCAGAAGAAGAAACCAACAATGAAACGGTCTCAACAACAACACAGACAACACCAACAACACCAAATGCATCTGAAGTTTGTTTTCTAATAAAAAAACAAAGTGTGTGAATGAAAAAGGACGCGATGAAAGACGCCGGCTGTTCCCGACACACGTGCACATGTGCAGATCTGCACCGCGTCAGCTGTTCACAATGAGTGACAGCTCCAGCTGAAGGAGGAGGGGGAAGAGGGGAGGGGGAGGAGGAAGAGGAGGGTAAGTGAGGGGGAAGAGGAGGAGGAGGAAGAGGAGAAGAAGAATGAGGGGAAGAGGAGGAGGAGGAAGAGGAGGAGGAGCTCCCTGGGTTCTACAGATTATTTACCAGGACTTTCCAGTGATGATCAGACAGACAGAGAGAGACACACACACACGAACAGACACACACACACACGGACACACACACACTTATTACTCACCTCGTTCTCTGGACGTCGGTTGTGATGAAAGTTCTTCGTTTAATTCTCAAAAACTTCGTCTGCAAACATCGTAAACATAACTGAACTCTGCTGTGCTGTGCTTTTATTGTGAAGGGACTGCAGTTTGGACAACATTGATGAGCTTTTATTGTGAAGGACTGCAGTTTGGACAACATTGATGAGCTTTTATTGTGAAGGACTGAAGTTTGGACAACATTGATGAGCTTTTATTGTGAAGGGCTGAAGTTTGGACGACCAGCAGCTCCAGTGTTCACGGAGAGGAGATCTAAAGGGTTAGTAACTTTTTTAAAAATATAACTTTTAATAAAGATTCTTCAGATTCAACCTTTAAGTTTTTTACGGTTTCATGTCGACAAGATTCATTTTCACGCACAGTTTGGATCCGTTTTGGTTTTTATGAAAATAAACACACATGTAATTAGATTATGGAAGTTCAAACCATTTAAAACACTGTTGTTTGTCTTTTTCATGGTGAAATCTGAAGGTTATTATTTTTGTCTCTATTCACGTGAGAAAGTTAATGAAAAGTTAAATCCTAGAGCTCCTTCACTTGGGGTCAGGACTCAGTCCCTACCTGGATCTGTAACAATCCACCGGTTTCCTGCTGAGAGCCACTTCAAGGACCTCGGATCATGTTCACGAGTGAGGGGACGATGGAGCGTGAGTTTGGCCGGAGAATCGGAGCAGCGGGGGCGGAGCTGCAGTCGCTCTACCGCACCGTTGTGATGAAGAGAGAGCTGAGGAAGGCAAAGCTCTGGATCTACCCTCAGTCCTGGTTCCTACCCTCACCTGTGGTCATGAAAGCTGGGTCAGGACCCAAAGAACCAGGTCCAGGTCAGGACCCAAAGAACCAGGTCCAGGTCAGGACCCAAAGAACCAGGTCCAGGTCCAAGCGTGTGAACTGTGTTTCCTCAGGAGGGGGGCTGGAGTCTCCCTTAGAGAGAGGGGGAGAAGTTCAGCATCCGTGAGGAACTCGGAGTAGAGCCGCTGCTCCTTTGTGTTGAAAGGAGCCAGTTGAGGTGGTTCAGGATCATCTGGTCTGGATGAACCCTGGGCGCCTCCCTAGGGAGGTATTCCAGGCACGTCCAGCTGGGAGGAGGCCTCGGGGAAGACCCAGGACCAGGTGGAGAGATTAGATCTCCACACTGGCCTGGGAACGCCTCAGGATCCCCCAGTTAGAGCTGGTTAATGTGGCCCGGGAAAGGGAAGTTTGGGGGTCCCCTGCTAAAGCTGCTGCCCCTGAGACCTGATCCAGGACCAGAGGCTGAAGATGAGATGAGATATTAAATCCTAGAGAATATTTGCGTCTCTTTCCTCTTTTGGGATTCTTCTTTTTCTCCTGACTCAGCAAAAACAGAGGAAACAGAACCAGCTGCTTCTGTCGCAGTTTAAAGCTTTTCTCCTAAAGACGAACGCGTGTGAAGGTGATTCGGCTGTTTCTGACGTTTGAACAGTCGCCGAGTAAATGCACCGAGTTACCTTCCACCTGGAGAAGCGTTTTTGTTACAATTAAAGCATAAAAATGTCAATAAATCATCAAAGATTAGTTTCATGTAAATAATTAAGATTAAAGTTCCTCGTTTGTCACATAAAGCACTTTTAACGTCCATTTTCAAGCTTTTCCAGCTATAATAAATCACATTATTCTACAAATACACACTGAAAATGACCTTTTCCTTTTTGTTTTCATTAAAATCTCATTAAACGAGACGGTTTAAATGTTAAAAACGACTAAAAACAGACGGAGAGAGAGACTAAATTAGAAATAAAGACACAATTCAAGCATTTTTTAACCTTCAAACATTAGAAACTCTTTGGTAAAGTGAAGAAAAGCAAAGGTGACGAGCAGCAACACGGAAAAAGGATTTTTATTCATGAACTGTTTTTAGGAGCAGTCCAACACGCGGCGTCCTACCTGTCTCCGAAAACCCCGGGAAATAAAACAAAAGTTCAGAATAATCATTGAATAATATCATCTTTATATAATCAGCATCATCAGAACCTCCGATGGAGACAAGAACCCAAAGCCAGTAGTATCTGTGTTTGTCTGCGGCCAACGGAAACTCAGAGGCGTAAACCGGAGGAGTTCTCTACGGCGTGGAGGGGAGGCGGGGCCAGAGGGGGCTCCCCGCGCACGCAATAAATAGGAAAGAGCAAAGAGTCCTGTGTTCAAACAAAAATAATCATCTGGAACCCGCAGGGACGATATCCAAAGTCTTTATGTGCAAGATTGAGCCCAAGTCTTCACCACGAACATTAAGTCACATCGAAGCCGGCCCCGACACCTTCCTCTGTTTCTACTTTACTCTTTAAATAAACCGAGAGCATCGTCTCATTTCATATACACATATATTTATATATACTTTGATTTGTTTCCTATATGCCGTCCTTTTCAAATGTGTGTGTTGTGTTTATGACCCGCCAAAATAAGAGCCCGCCGTGTGAACGTACAGCGAGGAAATGAAGCTCACACACACACAGACACGTACGTAAGCACGCACACACACGCGCAACCACACACGCATGCACGTACATAAGCACGCACAAACGTACACGCGCAACCACACACACACACGCACGCACAGGACGCACATGTACGTTCGCAACCACACACACACACATGTACGCACACACACACACACACACAAACGTATGCACGCACACAAACACACAGGTAAGTACACAGACACACACGCATGTACACAAACACACATACAGAGACACACACGCGCATACGCACACACACGTACGCACACAGACAGACACACACACACACACACACAGGGACACACACACACACACACACACACACACACACACACACACGTAAGCACGCATGCGTCTTCTCCGTAAAAAAAAAAAAGTTTGGTCACAGTTTTGTACCCTTCAAAAAGACTCCACAACATCTCGAGTGTGTGTGCCTGTGTGTGTGTGTGTGTGTGTGTGTGTGTGTGTGTGTGTGTGTGTGTGTGTGTGTGTGTGTGTGTGTGTGTGTGTGTGAGCGTGTGTGTGTGTGTGTGTGTGTGAGAAGGGTTCAGAAAAAGGAGGCGTTCCCATCGGTTCCACTCGATCAGCGACAGTTATTTGGCACATTTAACAACTATTAAGTAACATCGGGCTAAAAGGTGCAACAACATAAAGTTCAATGGAAACGATAAAAACCATTTTGGTTTACAAAAATAAAAGACACCTCGAGAGGTGACGACATTTCTCTATAAGACGACACGACCTCGACACGACCTCCCCCCGACTGCTGCTCACAAGGCTACGAAAGAACGAGAGGATGAACCTGGACCGTGTTCCTACTGCAGGTCCCACGGACGACGACACACGACTGCGTGGAAAAGTTCATAAACATGAAAATTAAAAACCCTGAAATCAACGAACGCATCCAACGGGAAACACGTGTTCACGGCGCTTCCTTCCGCCGCGCGCTCTCCGAACACGGCGCGACCGTGCACGTCTCTGCCCTGCGAGGTCGGACAGAGAGCGAACGTCTCGACGACGCTTAGAAAACAAAACTAAAGGTGTGACCTCTGAACTGTGTCTCATTTAGGAGCAAAGTGAAAACAGACTCCGCCCTCAGACTCTTTTGGCGGGAGAGGAAACGGACGCTGTTCCTGCGGTGACGGCGTCGCGCTTCACGCCGAGCGATGATTTCGAACGTGAGGATTTCCACGCGTCGTCGCTGTGAGATAAGGCATTCGTGCTGCATCATGTGTTGTCGAAACAATGGGAGAAATGAGTTCCTGACCGGAGGATTCACTCACAGGTGTCGGGTGTGTGACGCTGGAGACTGTGAGGAGTCACATGTCACCAGAGTGTTCATCCATTAAACGCGTAAATAACCGCCGGTTCGATTCTTAGCGAAAACACGAGAGTTTGCGACTTTTTGTCTTCTGCAAACTTCTTCGTTATTCGTGGTTTTCCCTCGCTCCGAGGACCTGGAGCAACGACCCGAAGCCTCTTTCACTCATGACCCCTGAACCCACCAGACATCACGCGGAGGAGCCGGATCTGAGACCGCAAACGTCCGAATCAGCTCCTTTTTTCTCCGTATTCGCGGCGAGCGAGCGCGTTGATGTTTCTGTCGTGACGTAAACAAACGTCCGACCTGATTCACACCAAGAGACGACGAGATTCAGGAACTTCTGTCTGTGAGGATCCACGTCGGATCCTCAGACGGATTCAAGGAGCGCCAGGAGGCTCATGACCCGTCTACATGGACGCGGCGTCCCGCACGCTCCCCGCACGCTCCCCCTCAGGCTCCCCCCTCAGGCTCCCCCCTCAGGCTCCGCCCCTGGAATCAAACAAACAAGTGTTTCCAGCGAGAGGGAACGCATGTGAGGAAGAGAGCTCCGGGGTTCAGATGAGGAAAAGGCTTAAGTGTCCCCAAAGGCATTCTGGGAAACGCAGGCCGTCTCCCCAGTGAAGAACTCATGGCAGGTGAGGCAGGGTGTGCAAAACAAAACAACAACCTTCATAATATACAAAAAAACTAAAGAAAATGCCTCAAACGTCGTAAAGATCCTTAAAATGCTCAGATGAAAGTTCAGTTTTGTGTCGTTTAAGTGAAAATATGGAGAAAAATCATCCGAGGGTCTTTTTCTGCACATTCAACATCAAATAATCCAAGGAGGCAGTTTTTAACGTAGAAATCCAGGAGAGATGCTAACAACCGTTCGTGGCTAACAGTGATTAGCTCGGGGCAGCACGGTGAAGGCATTCAAAGGTCTTTTTTAACCACTAATGCTGCTGAAAATAACAGCAAACCTCTGCAGCAGCATGAGAAGAGTCCCTACACACCACAACAAAGCACCAATGGGCTCCTTCCACTGGAATGGACTTTACTATGAGAGGAGCTGGTACAGGGGCCAGTAGGTAAGTCTTTAAAACACTCTTTAATAAACTCTGGCTTCACTAACTACGCTGATGACGCTTTGTTGTGTGTGTAGGGACTCTTCTCATGCTGCTGCAGAGGTTTGCTGTTATTTTCAGCAGCATTAGTGGTTAAAAAAGACCTTTGAATGCCTCACCGTGCTGCCCCGAGCTAACCACTGTTAGCCACGTCCAGCTGTTAGCGACTCTCTTGGATTTCTACCTTAAAAGTTGTTACACTAAAAAACTGTCTCCATGATTTATTTGATGATTAAAGTGCAGAAAAAGACCCTGTGATGATGATTTTACGCTGGAGTTTCACTTTAAAGGTGGATTTTTCTTAAATTAGCTTCAGCTCGTTTTCTTCATTCCACCAAAGATCGTGAAACCTAACGACGGGCGTTTTGGCGAAGAATGTCCGGGGGAGAAAAAGCCGCGACGACGCACAAACAAACATAAAAACACACGTTCACAGAGCGCGACATCCGGCCCTTAAACAAAGAGGTTGTTTACTCAAACTGACACAGTCCAAGTGAGGTAACGCAGCGCTGCGAGAGCGGACAGACCCCCCCCCACCACCACCCGACCACGCGGAGAAAAGCCGGGACAGATTCACGAACAGGCAGACAGAGAAGTCCCCGATAATGCAAGCACGTTGGACTAAAAACACTGGAGATGCACGGAGAGAGAGAGGAGAGAGAGAGAGAGAGAGAGAGAGAGAGGAGAGAGATGAGAGAGAGAGAGAGAGAGAGAGAAGAGAGAGAGAGACGAGAGAGAAGAGAGGAGAGAGAGAGAGAGAGATGAAGAGAGAGAGAGAGAGAGGAGAAGAGAGAGAGAGAGAGAGAGGAGAGAGGTTTCGTATGTACACTCAGAGTCACTTCCCTCCCCTCCGTCTCTTCTTCTTCTGCAAGTGTAGCCTTCATACACAATAGTTACACCGTTGTCCGTGGTTACCGCTTCTCCCCAGGTATATTTACATACACACACACACAAAAACGCCAGTCCTTCACGGTTCCCACGGCAACCGGCTGCTGTTTCTTGTCAGCCAATGGAAACTCAGTCTCTATGGTAACCGGCTGTACAAGAGCCAATCTTTAGAAAGAGTCCGTGGTCCTTGTACTTCCTTGTTTTCTGCATGGGGAATGATCAACCGCCACCTCGCCGCGCCGCCGCCTCCGCCGCCGAACCTCGGGCGGACATCAGGTCCTCCGGGGCGTTCAGGTGACTCAAGTAAATATTGATGTTGGCACTTTTTGCACTTCAGTAAGGAGGGAGGGGAGGAGGGTGAGAAGAGCAAGTCGAGCAGCTTTTTCTTTTTTTTTTTTTGTCCTCTCGCAGAAATACGTCCCCCGCCAAAAAGCCTCGAGGTCTCGTCGGAGTAAGGGGAGAGAAGAGAGAGAGGGAGAGAGAGAGAGAGAGAGGGGAGGGAGAGCGAGAGAGAGAGGAGGAGGAGGAGGAGTGCCTCTCAGCTGGTCAGTGGAGGGGGCAGATGATCGGGTCGTCCGTCAGCCTGCTGCTGCGGTTCTCAGAGAGTCACATCCAGATTCAGGTGGTGGAGGTGAAGGTCGGGGACAGGTGGAGGGAGAGAGGGAGAGAGGGAGAGAGGGAGAGGGGGAGAGAGAGAGAGAGAAAAGACCGGGACAAGAGAGGGACCGAGCGTCAGTCCTCGTCACATTCATGCAGAGGTCCTTCACATGCTGAGTCCTCCCGAATGTTTCCTTCGTCCTCTCTCGGTGAACTGGCAAGGTCCCATGGCAGGTGGAACAAAACTATAACGTGCTCATGATTGGTCGAGTGTGTGTGTGTGTGTGTGTGCGTGTGTGTGTGTGTGTGTGTGTGTGGGGTCGGTCAGAGGGTCCCGTACACACTCAGAGGCGCTGTGGGGCAAATGTCCTGCAGCTGATGAGGAGGGGAGGAGGTGGGATGCAGTGTGTGTGTAAAGGTGTGTTTATGTATGTTTATATATATATATATATTTATGTGTGTGTGTGTGTGTGTGTGTGTGTGTGTGTGTGTGTATTCACAGGCCATTGCTATTGCGGTGTGTGAGCGGAGGTTTGGAGAGCTCCACCACCCCGGCCCGGCCCTTCCCGATGACCTTGGGGGCGCGGCGCAGCAGCTTCTGGGCTTCTGTGAACGCCTCGGTCAGCTCCTTCTTCCACTGCACGAACTCCGGGTCGCTCTGCACACAAGACACACACACACACACACACACACACACACACACACACACACACACACACATATATATAAATATACACACACACACAAGCTCGTCTGTTACGACATCACTTCCTGTTTCAAATGATGGAAGAATACGAAAGATTCTCCACGACATTTTACGTTCTTTACTTTTTCCACAGGTCTGAAAAAAGTCTGATGAGAAAAAGTCGAAATAGAGAAAATAGTAGAAATATTTACAGAAAAAGTCGGAAAATTTGGGAAAAAAATTGAAATGATTTGAGTTTTTTTTATTTTGACAAAAAGAATCTGAATCATAAAGAAAGCTGAAATATTTTGCGTCAACAGCTGAACGATGCCTTTGCTCTCCAGGTTTTCCAGGAGGCGAACGAGCTCGTACCTCACACTGCAGCACAAACTGCTTCCCTCCTTTGATGCGCAGCAGGATGCACTTCTTGTCTTTAATCTGCGTTTCCTCCACCGTCACGATCTGCTCCATCGTCAGCAGGTTTTGCTGAGGGACAAAAAACGACAGATGAGCAAACGAGCAGAGGTGAAGCGCAGCACGCGGAACACAGAGAAAGGAAGGGGACCCAGCGTCAAACCCTGGGGAACTCCTTTGTATTTAGTTGAGTTCTTACATTATCACAAATGTTCAAACCAGAGAAATCAAACTTTTCCACTTTATGGGGTTTAGACGTATAAACGAGTATCATCTGCATATAATTAAACAGAAGAATTAGAACAAATTAAAGGAAGATTATAAACAAAAGCAGAAAAGAAGTGGACCCAGCGTCGAACCCTGGGGTACACCTTTGTATTAGAATTGAATAGAAAACAGTTTTACAACATAAATGTAATAAAGTACGTGAATAAAACACCGGAACAGATCAACTGTTAAAGTGTGGTTTGATTCCTGACGCACTAACGTTCACTACGCTCTCGTCGAAGCCGCCAGACGCCATAAAACCCTATTTCTTATTTGTTGGTCTCCTTTTTAACATCCGTCGGGTTCAAAGGTTAAAAACCTCGGCTTTAAAAGCACAGTGTGTTATTTTTAACCCACTTGACGTCACTTTGGCAGCGGCGGCGGTGAGGAGGGCGTTTACACTGAAGCTCGCTACTGAGAGTGAAGCAGGGAGGTGCTGGACTACAGCGCTAAACGCCGTCTGCACCAAGACGGCAAAGGGGCGCGGAGGACACAGCGAAGGGGGGACGCGGAGGACACAGTGGATGTACACAGAGGACACAGCGAGGGGGGGACGCGGAGGACACAACGAGGGACGCGGAGGACACAGTGGGGGGACGTGGAGGACACAGCGAGAGGGGGGCGCGGAGGATAGAGCGAGGGGGGACGCGGAGGAAACAGCGAGGATGGTACGCGGGGACAAAACGGGGGGACGCGGAGGACACAACGGGGGACGCGGAGGACACAACGAGGGACGCGGAGGACACAACAAGGGACGTTGGGGGGGACGCGAAGGATGAAACGAGCAGGGACGCCGAGGACACAGCGAGAGGGGGACGCGGAGGACACAGCGAGAGGGGGACGCGGAGGACACAGCGAGATGGGGACGCGGAGGAAACAGCGAGGGGGGGACGCGGAGGACAAAGTGGGGGGGGCGGAGGACGATACAAGAGGACACAGCGGTCGGAAGAGAGGACACAGTGGGGGGACGCAGAGGACACAGCGAGGGGGGGGGCGAAGGACCCAGCTGGGGGACGCGGAGGACGCAGACAGGGGACGCGGAGGACACAGCGAGGGGGGACGCGGAGGACGCAGACAGGGGACGCGGAGGACACAGCGAGGGGGGACGCGGAGGACACAGCGAGGGGGCGGGACCTTTGTGTTGACACTCACCCCGTCTCTCTGCATTTTAAAATGTCTGAGCCACTTCTCCTTCAGTGTGGCGTCGGGACAGAGACACACAACGTTCACTCACACCGGAAAACAACAACAACAACAACAACAACAACAGAACACGGACTGTTTAAGAAAGGTGGACGTAGATTCAACAGTGAAGTGTCCACTTAAAGCTGCATTCTCTCTAATGTCCACTTAAAGCTGCATTCTCTCTAATGTCCAGCAGGAGGAGACTCCACTTAAAGCTGCATTCTCTCTAATGTCCAGCAGGAGGAGACTCCACTTAAAGCTGCATTCTCTCTAATGTCCAGCAGGAGGAGACTCCACTTAAAGCTGCATTCTCTCTAATGTCCAGCAGGAGGAGACTCCACTTAAAGCTGCATTCTCTCTAATGTCCAGCAGGAGGAGACTCCACTTAAAGCTGCATTCTCTCTAATGTCCAGCAGGAGGAGACTCCACTTAAAGCTGCATTCTCTCTAATGTCCAGCAGGAGGAGACTCCACTTAAAGCTGCATTCTCTCTAATGTCCAGCAGGAGGAGACTCCACTTAAAGCTGCATTCTCGCTAATGTCCAGCAGGAGGAGACTCCACTTAAAGCTGCATTCTCTCTAATGTCCAGCAGGAGGAGACTCCACTTAAAGCTGCATTCTCTCTAATGTCCAGCAGGAGGAGACTCCACTTAAAGCTGCATTCTCTCTAATGTCCAGCAGGAGGAGACTCCACTTAAAGCTGCATTCTCTCTAATGTCCAGCAGGAGGAGACTCCACTTAAAGCTGCATTCTCTCTAATGCCCAGCAGGAGTAGACTCCACTTAAAGCTGCGTTCTCTCTAATGTCCAGCAGGAGGAGACTCCACTTAAAGCTGCATTCTCTCTAATGTCCAGCAGGGGGTGACTCCCATCTTTAGCGTTTAGCTCCGCCCTCTCGTCCAAATATGGTCATGACCGTCATAAAAAACGCCATTTAAAAGAGTCGCCATCTACGTCCATCTCTCTTATTCAGTCTGTGGGACAGACAGACGTGAAAATGACACGTGAACATGGCGTGGAAAGTGATGATGCGTGCGTGGGCGCCGCAAGGCTGGACTCACCCGTGACTCGCCCTCGCCCCTCCACTCCACGCGGTTCGGGAACAGGTAGAAGTACCGGCGCTGCCACTGGGTCAGGAACGGGTTCCCCAGCTTCAGCATGTAGCCGTGCATGATGCAGTCCTTCCAAAGGCGTAGTCTGCACACACACACACACACACACACACACACACACACACACACACACACACACACACACACACACACACACACACACACACACACACACACACACACACACACACACACACACACACACACACACACACACACACACACACACACACACACACACACACACACACACACACGGTTAGAGCGTTGTGCGGGGGACTTGACTGTGTTTCCTGTCACGGCGGTGAGGCGCGGCGGTCTTTACCCTCCTCGTGGCCCAGCTGCTTGTTCTTGGCCCTCTTGCGAGCCTCGTTCTTGTCCGTGTCCGAGTTGACCGCCTCATAGACCGTCTCCGCCACTTCCTGCTGCCAGCGCTCCGATATGACCAGAGGGAAGTTCTTGTACAGCTCCTGGTCGCTGTCGAGTAGCTGCAGAGACACAGAGAGGGAAAATGAATCCAGTTCAAAGACGACGAGGAGCCGATGGTGACATGGTGACATGGTGCCATCGTGACATGGTGGAATGGTGGCATGGTGACATGGTGACATGGTGGAATGGTGGCATGGTGACATGGTGACATGGTGACATGGTGGCATGGTGACATCGTGGCATGGTGACATGGTGGCATGGTGACATGGTGACATGGT